>NW_020653854.1:3644866-3781239 GCF_003589595.1 Hyposmocoma kahamanoa | reverse complement strand
ATTAAAAATATTATGCATAGAGATATCGTGAAAGAGCTATATGCTATTGCATAATAAACCTTACTACAAAGATTTCATTTCGCGGTTACTTTGAAACTTCATAAATGGCAAATTTTTGCCCCTGAAATGAATTTTATAGAGCCAGTTTATTTTTATTGCTCGTATGAGTCTTTCTCCTTTGCGAGGTCGGGGTCATATTTATATCATGATTAGGACTTTTGGTTGTTTTAAATACGCCGCTTCCAAAGCGTTGAAAGATCTGTCCCCACCTGTGCGAGACTGTGTCATATTTTCTCACTGCGTACTTTCCGTAAGAAATGTTTTAACTGGTTCTTGTCACGGGAAACCTTGGACGTAGGCGTTGTAGTGTAATTATGTGTGATTATTGCTATGTGTGTAGACTTAATATCTGTATAAGAATTAACTATTTGTGCATAGTATTTAGTAATCTGCTGACAATTGTGGAACTGGAATAATATGTGTGTTAGTTCTTTTTTTAATAATGCAAACTATCGGAACATCCGCGGCGCTGAGAAACAGTCCGCCATTTTGTTGAGCTACAAGAGTTTATTATGTCCCACCACTATTGTCTATTACTAAATTATATGTGTAAAGTAATTTTTATATTTATTTATCGATGTATTGAGATAAATAAATTGTTTTATTATTATAATGGGTGTTACTGCTTTTGATGAAAAAATTGTTGTTTTGTTATATTTATTAATACAAAGATCGACCCTCAGAAAAAATTCCTTCGATCCGACCGGATTCGAATCGACGTCTTCTAGCTTACCGTGCCAGACGCTATACCAACTAAGCCACGGAACGAACCGGCGGACCTCACGAATTTTTCTATGTGCATGCGTCGTATCTTTGTATTTGGTTTTTTCAACGACTTTTTAGTCGTAGCGCCATCTATTAGAAATCTCTGAAAGTTTTATCACCCAGTTAGATATCTTTACAATTACCACTCCTGGCGAGAAATGTCGCTATTCACTGTATTTTAAATTTTTATTGAATTGATATTCATTTATTTTTTGTGAAATTACTCTACTATCGAGTTCTTAGGTTTTCGCGATCGTTACACATAGGAAATGAAACTATTTTTCCGGATTTAAATCGCGTATATTTGTTTTTTCAAACACTCTACTAGTTTGTTATATTTATTAATACAAAGATCGAACACTCCGCCGGTTCGTTCCGTGGCTTAGTTGGTATAGCGTCTGCCACGGTAAGCTAGGAGACGTCGGTTCGAATCCGGCCGGATCGAAGGAATTTTTTCTGAGTGTTCCACCTTTGTATTAATAAATATAGCAAACTAGTGGAGCAATTTCACAAAAAATAATTGAATATCAGTTCAATAAAAATTTAAAATTGTTATTTTTTTAAATAAAAATTAGACCATACACAAGTACAAGGATATTGTCCGTAATTTATACCATGCAGCTCGAGTTTGGGTCTTACACATCATTTTGACGACGTCGTTTATCCATTCCGCTATTGGACGTTCCACGTTTTTGTATCCACGTATCTTGGCCACCATACGGTTGTCGCTTTATTTTGTTATCAACACACGTCGCAAAATATCTGTACGGCTTTATTTGACGTCGTTATCCGTCATATTACGAAACTTTCAAATTGTGCGTCATCGTTCCCACCGATCTAGTTATTGAGGTTACTTACTCCATTTGTTATCATTGTCACCGAGAAAGATATTTAGAATGTCGAATTAGAACACGTCGCTATCGTTTCGCGGGAATGGTTTAGGTATATACATGTTTTTTACATACACTTTTATATAATTTACATATACTTACATATATTTCACGCCCTTTTCCAATCGGGCTAGGTAGAGACGACAGCCTTCCCCTTGCTACGAACCTATCACGCATCTTTCGCCTTATCAACACGCATCAGGGCTTTCAAACATGCTCGTCTGTTAAGGATACTTCTGACCTAGTCTTTCTTTAGGACGTCTTTAGTTTGGTTTTGCTAAGTTCGCCTTGGTCGGCCTTTACTAACTTGCCCGCGCACTTGCGCCTTATAAATTTGTGTCGTCAATCTTCTTGGTTTATATATTGGCTTGTATTGTTATTGTGGACTGATATATAAGCTACAAGTTGCAAGATAAGAACATATTGTCAAGTCTCACGTCAGTTGTTTAAAATATCCGTAAATCTCACAATATTATTAGGTTTTAGAACGTTGTTATGTCAACTACTTGTGGCGTTTCATTCGAGCGCTTTGTAGCTTGTTATTCGACGAGATCGATTTTGTTGTATAGATCACAATGTTCACGTAATGTTTTATTCTCTAATGACATTGGTTGAGCAGTTGATACAATAGCTGCAGCACATAATTTCCCAAACTTAATCTATTATTACAGGTTAACCACCCAATGCAATAGACCAGCAAAATTACTACATGCAACATAAGATTAATATCTTTGTGAATTCACTTATTGAATAGTCCCATATCATTCTACATAACTTTTGTTTATAGTGCCCCTCCCTAGTAACCTCTTGGTTATGCGGGACGGGCACTATGACCTGTGCACAGGGATTATTTAACCTCGGACCAGCACGTTTACACGTACTTCATCCGGTTCTCTGTAAGACTAGAGCCTTAGGTGAGCCTCCCCGGGTGCACGTACAGCACCCTCCATATATTCCAGATACCGGAGCTGTAGGCATGCTCACTTCCCGTTGCGCTCCGTACGACTAACAGTTGCCACCGCTGAGCCGCCGATTCTAAGCCTTACTCAGAGAACAATGGAACAGATCGATCCTATATCGACATTTCGTTACATTCCGTCATGAAATTGGTCCTTCCACGCGGCATCGTCAGTAGCGGTGGACGGCGACGTCGCCCCACGAGCCTATCACTATCACATAAGCCAATACCTTTAGTAGCATCGGATTCCCTCTGATTACCTTCAACATGTACACTGCTGACGCTAAGTTCTTGCGCACGTTCTAGAAGGGATAAACCCCGTATTGCCTTAAGTACATATATCTCAGGAATTTGTTTTGAAAGCACTAAAGCGCGAAATGTTTATTTAATAAAATGTCTTGCCGATTACTTAAAAACCTAAAACGGTAAAAGTTAATTCCTGAATCAACTGTAAATACTGTGTTCAATGTTGACCCTTTGGTTGGGAAGGTTTTGTGTGTATACAAAGACGCATACAAATTATGTCAACAAAAATTTATATGGGAGTTTGCCATTGTTCTGTTAATGTTGTATTTGACATGGAATTAATTCATAAAAACTGTTGAGTCCAAAAATCAAATACCGTATTCGACAGTGGTCTCGAAACAATTTAATTTAAACCGAAAAGAATGCTAGAATAATCACTATTTACTGATTAACCTGCCTTACAAAGCCATTAAACTGGCGTTGAACTAGGGTTGTCACTTACACGTACCCTTATATGTTTCTTTGCTGAATTTGAAACTGTACGTCGAAGAAGTTTCACAACCCTTGGCAAATGTGTGACCAACTCGTGGTCTAAACCCTCTCCTTAGAGGAGACCCGTGCAGCAGAGGCACGTTAGGGTTGACGATAACGATTACGAAGTTCAGTTATGCATCTCAAGCTATCTTGTATTAGTAAACTATAATCATTAGCGTCTCCGATGATGCCATCTCAAGTAACCAAGACCATGGACTTGATTATTTAGACCTTAATATTGGTCTTGAGTCGTAACTTAAGTTTTGAGTGATGTTTATTAAGTAGTGGAAATTTTGACAACAAATTATATTTGAACACATAAATTTGTTCATTCTACAAAAAGCATGATTTTCAAAATTCTGGTTTTTGCTGGAGTGCCCAAGTAAGATATACTAACTGGTAGTTTATTGCACCTCTACGTATTAATATTTATATTTATACCCATGTTCGATTCCCGGGCCGGGAGTAATATATTTGTGTGGCCTACATTTATTTCTCTCGTGAGTTTGGGCGCAATTTGTGGTTGTCTATGTGTGTGCCCATGGCACCCGCGACACAGGGTTTTCCCCAGTGCGGGGTTATGTTGAGTGTATGCGTTATTATTATTGAACGACGCAAATCATATTGTATTGTTAAGCAGTTACTTAAACGTGTCACTTTGTTGTGTCTTTTTTAATATTATGTTAAGTACAACAAACATTCCACCCCTAATTACAGTGCATGCCTTTGTACGCTTCAAGGTGCTCAAAATATTTTCAAACAATTATTATGCCTATATTGATTTCCCTTTATACATCTTCTTTATTTACTAAATACTTTTATCTATTCATTCACAAATAAAAAGATCTCTGAATTGTGTTATTTGAATACAGGATCTCAAACGTAACCTAAGACATGGAGAGCTCAGCGCTTACTGGTTTATCCGTCATAAGGCCAATATCAGATTGTTCTGTGTAATCTAGGTCATGGGAGCGAATCATGCTTCTCGATTAACTTTGCAATAAATGTTTAATTGCCCAGATTCGTAAAGGACATTGACTTTTAAGGTTCAGCGTGCTATTATTAAAATTGTCTTGTTTATGTTCAAAGTGAGTCGATGACGTACAACGATGTGATAATGAAGTTACGGACCATTGTTTTTATATTTTTTAGGCATTTGTAATTGAGTAGGATTTTACTTAGCTTTCTGTTCTACTATAATTCACAATTCACACTCTATATTAACCGACTTCAAAAAAAGGAGGTCCTCAATTCGACTGTATTTTTTATGTCTGTTTGTTTGTTATGCGGTTACTCTGATGTTTGAGAACCGATTTCGATGATTGTTTTTTTGTTAGAAAGAGGGTACTTCAATAGTAGTTCCATACAAATTTGAAGAAAATGTTCCACGTCTAATGGTGGAAAATTATTCCGTTAACCATTTTTAATAAAACTTGGCAAATTATATGTAATTCTACACTTTTGAGGGCGATTTTTTTTAAATAAAACTGGCTCGTATCTAGTTTGTGCGTTATACAATTGACGTAAAGTTAATTATGCTATTGTTATAAAAATTCCGTTCCGCAGCATTGTAAATGTATCCTTAGAGTGACAAGACATTATGCTCCCTCCGATCAAGTGAAATGGATATTTTCAAAATCGGTCCACAATTGACGGAGAAATCGGTGAATATACATGAAACGTACATACAGCCGAATATTATTTAATAAACTAAGAATTAAAATCGACAGTAGAAAGGAACACGATATTAAAATATTAGAAAGATGAGTATATTTCCAAAAGCATTAAAATTAATGCGCGGGAGAGGTGAAACTGTACACCTCTAGTTAAAAAATAAATCTTAATTAAGACAAACTTTCGCTTGTCGCTCGACCACCGATTTTCAAGAGTATGTACAAAAATAATTATATGCTATTTATGTTCACATAAATATCCAATTAATTAACTAGCTTAGCTCTTAACAACAACCAAAGTAACGTGGTATTTTTTAACCAATTCCAAAAAAAGAAGAAGTTCAATTCGACTAGTTTTTTGTATGTATGTTACACGATAACTCGTTTTCTTTTTCGATTGTCGATTTGTAAACCGATTTTGATGGTTCTTTTTTTGTTGGGAAAGAGCTTTCACCTCTAAGGGTGGCAAACCAGGGGAGTAGTCGGTTTTTTAATACTCTGTACTGAGGTTATTATTTATTTATTTAGGACAACTTACAAAACATACACAAACAATGGTAACAACGATAGATATTATGGCTCGAGCAATTGTCTTATTATTTAATTTACCACGACATGCATTTTATAAAAGTAATTAACTACTTACGAATTAACTGTTTAGCTTAATATTACATGTATTTATTGGTTACTTTACGCATCAATTAGTTACAATTTTATTATTACAACTTACAAGTTTATTTGTTACAATAGCACACGTGTGCATGCATTTAAATTATAACTTAATTTATGCGTGTAAACAATCACCTAACAGCGGTTAAGTGATTGTTTACATGCATAAATTATAAAAAGAAAGATGAATATTTATTTTACAATGTCCAAATGAGATGAGATTAATAAGTCGTGCGCCTGGTTATAAGTGACACGTTAACCACGACAGTTGTAGTTCCAATAGGAGCTTTAGATCGCAAATATGAGAGTCACTGCCACTGCGCCCATCACCCTGAGACAAAAGATGATAAGTCCCATATGACTGTAATTTATCAGCACCCTTCATAATCGGAAATAGGTAAGGTGGCAGTACTTCCCTGGACGAACTCTGTCACAAGGAACTCTAAATTAGAATCAGCGCTATTTTCTTAAAAAGTAGCTGACTCTCCCGTGTCCCGCGCATTTCCCGTTACGCGTGATTTGAATTTTGAAAAACTTTCACAATTTTCTCACTGGTGGCGCTTCGGAAAAATGGCCGTTAAACCCAATAACAAAGCACAAAAGTTATCGACTAATTTAGCTCGTAAATCTTTAAACCTCTCTCTTTAGAACTTGTCATTTTGCAGATGTGACTTTATTACACCAAAGGTCCGAAAAGCAGTTCTTTTTCAAACAGTTCATCTTGGTGAAATTACAGGCACACGGGACTTGTCACCTTACGTCTCAGGGTGACGGGCGCCACTGCGCCCGCAGATCCTTGCGGTTTAAAGCTCTGAGTGGCACTGCAACTGTTATGGATAGGCGTTAAGCTTACTATCAGGCGCACGACGTGTTCGTCCCGTCACTTAATAATATATGTAAATAAAAAACCACTTGTATTTTGAAACAAAATGAAACAAGAAAGAAATAGTGCATTATGTATTCAGGGCGTAAAATACGAAATTATGAACGAGACTGCCAAAAGTCGAGGTTCGTAATGCCCGCACCGTTTTTCTTCACACTTGCATCTAAATATTATGATTGTATGCAGGCTAAGTTGACTATAATGCCCCAAATAAAACCCTCGGGTCATGCCTGTAATAAGAAGAAAAAAGGCCCGAGGGTTTTATTTGGGGCATTATAGTCAAGTTAGCCTGCATGCAATCATATTATTAATACTCAAGTATGATGAAAACTGTCCTAAACTTTCGTATGTACAGGCATTAAATGTGTAGGTAGCTACAATTACGATAAAGCGGCAGATAAAGTTACTTTTTCTACATTTGTAGATACGCTACGGCTAAAAAGTTACGAAACTTAGCATTGACCAGAGGAACACATTGAATTATGACAAACCAACAAAACAAGTTTTTGATGTAGTCAATGGCATTTGAGCTGAATTAGGTTATGAAATTTGTCAATAACCTCTGATGATATATTAATTCGGACTCTATATTGTTTATTAGGTTCTCTTTTCTTTTTCGGACTCAAAGAAGTTATGTTTTTGTTATAGATCATTGTTGCTATCAATTTTGCACAATACTTATGTAGGTTGTCTCGGATTTAGTAGACGCGAAGCTGCGGAGCCTTCAACGCCCCGTTAGTTGCCTGATTATCGGTATTCTACAGGATATATCACAGAGATTATGCGAGGCAATTGCATGATTTAATCGGGGGATTAGACGTAGACTGGAGTTCTACCTCTGTGTTGTGGATATTCTTAGCCGTTGGCTATGGAGTAGAATTCCCTTTCTGCAGACTTCTTCCCTGAACACTATAACTTGGGCCTAAGCTGAGAGTGAATAGGCATCATTTAAGTTTAGATGCTTCATCGTTGACCTCATCGTCACTTTCCATCATCAAATATATTAAAATAACAGTATCAATATCTTTCTACATTAGTTTTAATTATAGTGACCCTCCCTAGCGACCCTAAGGTTATACGAGAAGGGCACTATGACCTGTGCGAGCATGCCAGCGCAGGGACCATCTAAGTCTGGTTCTTACTCCAGATCAGACCGTTTATACGGACTTCATCCGTTTCTCTGTAAGACTAGTGCCTTAGGTAGCCGCGAAAAAGATTTTAACAGTCGGTTGTGCAACAGCGTGTATTGAATTAATACCATCATATACTGTAAAGTGACATCATACACTCTGAGTGAATAATTAAATAGCCATAATTTTAACAGAAACTCCGAAAATCATAGACAAAAAAAAATTGCAACAACTTTTCGCCCGCCATAATCGTTGAAAAAAGAAATAATAGTAATTGCAACTAAGTATAGAACCTCTTTCAGTATTAGTTTCAGATCTTAACTTTACACTTCGTAACATTGTGTCGCCACAGTCTTCCTTCTCACTTGCACACTAGTGCTTGGTAATTACTCTCTCTCATAACACAATCATTCAAGTTGATAGTTATATAAATTCGCTTAGTTCTAATAATGTGTAAAATGATCGTTTTTACATGGAAGTGAAAAAGACAATAATAATTGCTTTGTGGACAGTGTCAAAAACAAGTGAGCTTTGCGATGGTGAATGTTTTTCATCGTTGGATAAAACTGTCAGGCGTTTTAATCGGGAAAGCGAGCCACAACATTAATTAATGCTGAATAGACTTAATTTGGCTAGAAAAAGCTTTATGTCCAGGAGATAAGAGCGAAAAAGACATTGCTCGGTTCTCGTCGACAGTCAAAGCAGAACATTATCGTCGGATCTCCTTGTCAAAGTTCAGGGAAGTGCTGCCCCCTTACATATTTCTGCCGCCAAGCATTGATGTAGACATTACTGGGTTCCGGTTTTGAAGGCTAAGGGTACGTGAGATTTTCCAACTTATGCCTCAGAGTGAAGGGAAAGCCGTGGCAGTGCCCCTCAGATCTTTGCGGTACAAAATTCTGAGATGCACTGCAACTGGACAAGCGTGTCGCTTACCACTTGGTCGTCCCATCGCTTATTATCGTATAATAAAAACATGAATAAATAAAAGTGTAACTGATCGGCTTAATGCGATTCCTTGGTGACAAATGTGGTTGGATAACATAGTCGAAATGAACAAACAAAAGTATAGAATAACCAATAGTGTTAATTTATTACTGGTAGGTACGGTTGCTAACGCCAATGCAACTTTGAGCCATTTCGTACGATAATGCTGAAGTAATTCAAATGTACATAAATACATAATTAGGTATGCAGCATGGTATGTAAACGATTAAATTTTGGCGCTATATACATAGTTCCCCTTTTGTAATGTCAATGTGGAATTTTATTTAGCACTTGAGATCTTTAGTTATAACTCGTGCCAATCTCGTTTTGTAAAAAATAATTAACAATGATAACTATTTTTTATAAAAAAATCGATGTCTAAAGTTCGTGGAATTACATCTATTTGCTAAGTTTTCTTGAAATCGGTTACTAGAAAGAACGCGAAACCTGATTCATCCCCTAGTTTGCCACCCTTATAAGTTGATTTTTTTTTTTTCAAATTTAAATAGAACCACTACTGAGGTGCCCTCTTTTCAGGACAAAAAGAATCAAATCGGTTCACAAACACAGAAAAAAAAACATTTGAATAGAGAACCTCCTCGAGTTGAGTCAAATGAGTTTCATACAATGCAATTATGAGAATGATCAGTGGAGTATTGTACGCCATAATAATAAATAATAAAAATAAACTTATGATTTTAATTTTGAGTTCAATTTTGTATTAGTATTATTATTTTTTTCCAAATTATTTTTTTGTTCTCTTTCTAAATTTACGTGTGTTTATTTATGTGTTGTAAGTCGTGAATAAATCTTTTTCTATTCTATTCTATATTAGGTTACGACAAAAAGTCAAGTTACAATGTCGTAAGGGTACAATTTTCAACAAAAACAGTTACTGTAATTGAAGCTTTTGGCTTACTGTATGCGTTAAATACGGGATTGTCTAGAAAATGGCCAGCGATAGTCGCGTCGCGAGTCTGACGATGCACTTAACTTTCTCTTTTACTTGCAAAAATCTTACGTTTTTCTAATGTACACTTAATTAACAAATCTCTTAATATGTATAATTTTGTAATTAATATGGTGATTGGTCAATTAGTCACTGTACCAATTTTAAAAACAATTTTTTTAACAGTTCTCTTGAATGTTACCTCAAGAGGCGTGTCGCGCGGTTTTTTGCTAGTATCTGGAGAATGTGCCAATTATTTCTCGTATTCGATAATGCAGAAATTACGTGAAACTATGAACATAAGAGCATTGCGTTGCATTGTAAAGAATCTTGATGAACGTTTTGCGATACACATAGTTGTTCAGCAGAATTCAGATCTGTTCCGGATTGAAGTACAGGAAGAGCTATCGCAATTTACTCAACTTTTTTAGTATCAGCTTTTTTTCATGATAACAAGTGAGCAGGCGCATGGCATGAACAACCATGCGCCTGGTGTCACGCCTGTCCATAACAGTTAGGGCACTGCCACTATGCTCGCCACCCGGAGACATAAGTTGTCAAGTCCCAAGCGCCTTTTAATTTCGCCAAAAATAAAATGATCCCTACGTTAAAGTAAGATAAATTATATAGTACCAGAGTAGTCAGAATTTTGAATAAAATATTTTTTAATTTTATTTTTAAAGGTACCAAAGATGTCGACATGAATTTAAATATTTTTAAATGAGATTGTGGTGGATTGCCTGCCAATATCTTATTGCAAAAAAGAACCTGTATAAAACGTCATGATTGTTTACATGGTGTTTATAAAGGAATGGGTTAGTGAATAGGTTTATTAGTGGTCACGATCACAATAGAGGCAATTAAAAACGTTATTCGAAAATTTAAATATTTAAATAAACTTTGATTGTATTATATTTTGTTAACTAGAATTGTCAACTTAATTTAACCCCAATATACTTAATACTCGTATGTATATATCAGAAACCGAAAAAGGTTTGTTAGAAATGCATTAAGTAGAGATGCGTAGTCTCTGAAGATAGACGTGATAGTATAAAATTTGTGTAAGATATTTTATATTCTACATGATATTTGAAATGAACAAGCTTTTATCAAAATATTTTTTGTATTCATCGAAATACAGAAATAATACACTATAGCAGAAACCGGGAAATGAGGGATTACTTGACGAGCATGAGTTACAATTGTATTAATACGAGACAAGCAATATTTGTTCCTGCCGAGGCTTATATAGCGATTTTCTCAAACAATGTGAGGAAATAATAGAAGACTTAAGAGAAGAAGGTGTATAATAGAAACAGTAAAAAGAAATTACTTAAAATTAAAAGTAATATTTTGCATAGTATTCGCGACGAACATAAAAAAAGGCCAAAAAAAAACTGAAAAGAATACCAAAGCACTTTAGTTTAATTTACCGTTTTTTTTTAATTCGATTAAATTACAATGCAATTACGAACACTTGGCAATTGGCTGTATGAGTTTTTCTTTCGCTTGTTTACATAGTTCATTATAAGTAAGTAGATTTAAAAGTTTAGAGAAGTGGACAGTTTTCATACTTACTTTGCAGGTCTTGGCCGGAAATAAGTTGCACGGTCCATAAATGAAAAAATTTCCTGTCTTCGTTTTTTCAAAGTAATGCAAATAATTCCGAGCATGTTTGAAAAAAAATACTTATTAATTAGTTACAAACATCGCTCACAAATGTCATTCCTGCTATATCCGCGGCGAAAAAATACAGTGACAAAAAAATCATTGAGTCCTATCATGTCACAACTTAATTACGATAAGACAAGTACAAAAAATACTAAATTGCATACTTGTTCTACAACAAATAAGCAAATTACAACATGATATCTTCAGTTTAAAAAATGGTTGATTATATACGATTTATAAATAGGTTTGTTTTTTGATTATTACAGATAAAATCCTCACTCATTTTGTTCAATAATGCAGATAATATTTCTGTGTAAGAAATACAATATTATTCAGCTTTCAATGTTGAAGTCTCTACTATTTTTTGTATTTGAATATAGAACGATAATGACATAAGCTGCAGTTTAAAAAAATTGTCTCATACCAGTTACGATGGGAAGAACGACGTATGTAGTCATTTTTTGCCAAACTCCACGCCCGTGTGCCCCAGTTCAGAACGTTACCACACGGAGTCATTTGTGATAATGACCTGCATAAGATAGTGAATAAATAGCAAGGTTCTATGTTGTAACACGTTCGTAGCCAATGTCAAGCGTGCCGAAGAAAGCTCACGTTGGAAATAAATAACAATAGCACCTGCGCTTGCAGGTTTTGATTTCTTTTTTAACCGACTTCAAAAAAGGAGGAGGTTCTCAATTCGACTGTGCGATTTTTTTGGATGTTTGTTACGCGATAACTCCGGTATTTGTGCACCGACTTTCATGATTCCTTTTTTATTGGAAAGAGGGTACCTCCATAGTGGTCTCATTTAATTTTGAAGAAAATCATCCACCTCTAAGAGAGCTGTTCACACACGAAGATTCATTTTTATAAATAGCGCCTAAATTTTATTACAAGGCGCAATTATTTTAATGGTTGATTTTGCTATTCTCTAATCCAAGGCGTTTTTCACTCTCAATATACTTTGAGTAGTGAGAACCGATTTTTATTATCTCCTGTGTTAAGTTCCGTATAGTGGCGAACTAGGGGATGAATCCGGGTTTGCTCACTTTCCGGTAACCGATTTCAAAAAAACTTGGCAAATAGATGTAATACGACGTACTTTTGAGGTCGGTTTTTTTAGTACTCTGTGGTGAGATTATTATGATTACAAGTGACCGGACGAACAAGCCGCGTGCAAGCGACGCGAGTAAGCGACACGCTCCCAATCGCAAAGATCTGAGGGTATTATCACTGCGCCCGTCACCCTGAGGCATAAGTTGACAAGTAGATACCATGTGCTTGTAATTTGACCTGCACCCTTCAAAACTGGAACGCAATACAGCTCATATTACTGCTTAACAGCAGAAATAGATAAGTTGGCAGTACGTCTCTAGACGAACTCTTCTTAAGGAGCTCTACTACTAGTAAAGTTCCTACAAACCAACAATATTATATTCCGGCAAAATTCTTCACAGCCATGCGATCATTTTTCTTTCTCTCTCTTTACCCATTGACACGTGAAACTTTTGACCGGTGAAAAGTTCCATGTACATGTAATTTCACCAGCACCCTTTACCCTTCAAAACCGGAACGCAGCAATACTCACATTACTGCTTGGCGGTAGATAAAGGTAACTAAGGTGGCAGTATTTCCTTGGACGAACTCTTTCACAAAGTAGTACTATAAATCGTCGACGTGCTTCATAAAATCATACCGAAACGTAAAAACGACACTATAGGGAATGTACCTTGTGTACCTAACAAGACAAAACAATTGTATTTTATTGTAGATAAATTATTAACTGGCTTACATAACCTATTACCAAGAGTCAAGTAAGTTGGTAAACAGTTATAATCAATGACATATTTAAAATTAATAATTTGTGTTGCGTTACTTAACAAAACCATTTACAAAACGATCTATTGTCTTAAAGTATATACTTATAATATGGTTAATATACAGGGTGTCTATAAAGTCGAAACATAAAATAAAAACCTTTATTCTATTCTTGAAATATTTGTCTCGTTATAACTATAGTATTAGAGAGAGAATTTTAAAGAAATTGTCATTCTTACACTAGCGTCACATTGCATTTTTGAAAATTTAATCTGTGTTAAGAAAAATAGTATATTTTTTATGAAATGTAGAGATAAATGTAACATTAATACGAGAAAGAAAAATGAACTGGGTTTTCTTGGCCGTCGTCTTCACAAATTCGTTTACGGACTTTACATGTTTATTAATGAAATATTACAGTTTTACTGGTGAAATAATAGTTAGAAAGGGCCTTTTTAACATATGGGTCAGGGTGACAGGCGCTGTTGCAGTGCCCCTCAGATCTTTCCGATTAAAACCTGAAAGTGTCACTGCAACTGTTATGAACAGACGTGTTGCTTACCAGTAACACCAGACAACTTGTTCGCCCCGTCGCTTTATATCATAAAAAAACTCAGTTACAGTTAATATAATAAAATTTTCACGATCTCCTTCGTACCGGTACTTTAGTATTGATAAAAAGCCAGATGTGGCATAATTTATAATGAGTAACAATCTTGAAAACTTAAGAACTCGATATATACGGCACCTAGTATAGAGAGGTACGATATGACGGTTTCGAAAGTCGTGAACATGTTGACTATATCGTTGCCATTGTCGTAGTCGAGTTGTAGTTTACCCCAAATACAAACTTTGTAGACATCCTCTATTATACAATTTACAATAGGCTTATACGAATTGTTGGTACCAAAGTTTTAAAATTGTTAGTGTTGTTCTCTATTGCATTGCTATAGGATAAAATTTGCATTTAAAATTTAGTTATGTCAGGAATTTAGTACAATTTATAATAATGTGTGTTTACAATGAACTGTAAAAATTGAATACGGGGCCGTTGTTGAAACTAACTACCTGTCACTGGAAGAGTTAAGACACCAAGCACCCTTACCCTTCAAAACCGGAATGCAGTGACAATTATTACTTGGCGGCAGAAATAGGTAAAGAGGCAGTGATTCTTTAGACGAACTAGGACGAAACAAGGAGGTCTGTTATTAAAACTATAGCGGAAACACTCTTCTTACAATAAGTTGATGATGAAGAGCAACAGATTTTTGAACTCGACCCTCACACTACGGAGATATAAGACCGGCTCGAAGAATCAAACACGTAGAGGAAATTGCCACACTTTATGAATGTGAGATGGAATAATACGTAATAATTTGGTTACTAATAAACTTACTCACCCCATAGACGTCAGTCATCCGTCTTCTTCACCACATCATACAGAAACAATCTTCATTAATACCGATCTTCGTAACAATGCTACAAATATTATCACCTCAATTCTCAGCGTTACGTGTGTTATGTACGGATATGTGAAAGACTTATATTTGAAAGAAGACGCAGTAGCAAAAATGGAAAAAGATATTTTGAGGTCAAAATACCTTTACCTATGTACCTGTGTGTGTTGCCAGTGGGCCTATGGGCCTCATAAGAATGCTCATGGTCACTCAAAGGGCAATGCAAAGCGCTACGCTCGGAGTTTCGTTGCGAGATCGAATGAGTAATGAGGATATCTGCAAGGGAACCAGAGTAACCAGCAGGGCACATTGCTCGCATAACAGAAGGCCAATGGAGTTCTTAAGTGGCGACCGCGTACCGGAAGACATGGCGTAGGCAGTCCACCCACAAGATGGACTGATGATCTGATGAAGGCTGCGGGAATCTGCTGGATGCAAGCGGCGCAGGACAGGTCGCTGTGGCATGCTTTGGGGGAAGTCTATGTTCTGCAGTTTACGTCTTTTGGCTGAAATGATGATAACGATATCTTTGAAGACTTTGATTGATTTGACGTGGTTGAGTTATATGTAGTAGATGAATGAAAGTAAAGTCACGTAAGAGATACATAGTACCCACCAAAGTGGAAGGCAACATTAGAAGAGGACGTTTTCATATTGAATCGAATTTTTTCTATTTGTAAGTGACGGGAATGACAAGTTGCTGTGTCACTCAGAGCTTTAAATCGCAAAGAACTGGGGGGACTCTCGCTGCATTCGTCACCTTGAGACATAATGTTGACAAGTCCCATATGCCTGCAGTTCTGCCTGCTCCCTAAACTTTAAAACTGGAACGCAGCAACGTTCACATGCGCGCTGTACTTCCCTGGATGAACTCTTTCACAAAAACCGGTTATGAAAAAACGGTTTTGAAAAAAACTAGAAAATTGAATGTAAATGAAGCAAGAGATGTTTGCATATTGGTGATCTATGGCATCTGTTTATGTATGTAAGTTTCACTTCGCCAGGCTGGAGCGTTGAACAATATGCTATAGAAACATTTTACACGGTCGTTGGCATCTTCAACATGATAAAGTTATTATGGCAGGTACAGCGTATACATTTCGAAAGTATTACGAACAATCTATCAGCTGATTGTATAGAAAGCTATCTACATGAGAAACAGGTTTATGAGCGACATAGAGACCCAGTATTTTTTGCTATTATAAATACTGTACTTGTACATGGCTTGTATTTGTTTCAAAATACTTGCTCGATGATGTTGGGAAAGAATTTAATTTGTTAAAGTTTTCAAAGTAGTATTAAATAGATTGATATTGTTTGATTGTAATTGGCATTCCATGAGACAAGTCGAGTTGCACTCATTACGTCATATCGATGGCTCCACAGATCAAACAGTGAAGGGCTCCAAGGCATAACATAATAAGTGTGCCAATTTTCTTAAAATGATTTATCTAACTTATCTAAGGCTTAGGAACCAATAATGCACACATGACTGCTTGGCGGCATAAATAGGTAACGTGACAGTCCTTTTCTGGACGTACTTTTTCACAAGGAGCTCTACTGCTGAATATACATACATATACAAACATTTTACGCGCTCGCTAGCGCTGACTGTTACTGTAATCTTGTGGTACGAGTTTACTGTGATAGTTGTCGCTAATCACCGCGTAAATTAGTTCAAAATGTTGTATGGCAAATTATACAGCGCCTCTAGCGGTCATAAGAAGGAATGACATTTTATATACAAACATTTTACGCGGTCGCTAGCGCTAACTGCCACAGTAATCTCGTGGTAGAGGCACTGATATGTCACTCAGATCAAGCTCTCCTGTATTGACTATAATCGTCTGTATAATTTGAAGAGACTAAGTGTGAACTTGATTGATTGGTACTTAATATGGAACTTGAACCATAGTTCAAGTGCATAGTAATGATTTATAACACCGTTATTAATATAACCGTGTAAGTCACATTTTCAATTTATATATAATGTGTGGCTGAGATGGATTTTATTAACATTTACTTCTGGACATTATTGCCTGATCCATTGCCTTGCAAATAATTATCAGGCATGGTTTATAGTAATCATAAAGCATCGAGTATATAACCAGAAATAGAGACGAAATGTCATTTAATTGGTTTCAAAACTATTCTGCCATATCGTTACTGTGACAACTGCGCTCCGATTGGCTAGCCCGAGTTCGAAACAATTGAAGGTCGTCAATGGGTATTGTAATGGGGCGTAATCTCTAACGCATTGCGAGAGGTACTTCTAATAATATAAACCGGGATCATCTCAAGAACTTAGGTTTATTTCACCATTTTACATGTTTAGGGTTACAAATTAATAATCAAGATGTCTTTAATGTCAAGATCTTCCCTTATTTTCTTAACGTTCCAAATACAAAACTAACTCATTCAGCCAGAGATTCTACTCATAGAGTAGAGCCTAGACTACATCCCAAATAGATAAAATTTACTTTTGTTTTTCTTATATATTTTTTAATTTGATAGATATATTGTCCTGTATATGCGAATAGTTCGTGCTCATCCTTCCAGTTGAACAAGGACTGTCTGCATTCGGGGAAAATATATTTATTTAATTAATTAGACGTCTTTCATATGGGATGGGGATATCCCATATGAAAGACGTCTAATTAATTAAAAAAATATATAAGAAAAACAAAAGTAAATTTTATCTATTTGATGGTGTATCTTCTCCTCCCTTCCTTCCAAGTCTGCATGTACAGGAAAATATTAATTTTTCTCCAAATATTTCTCATAACGTCAATGTGGTTCCATATTAAATAAGTGAAATAAAGTATATTTTTAAGGATTATTCCAGTTAATATTCATAAAAGTACCTCTCGCCACGTAATCTGAGCTACCCCCTTATTTCAGTATCGTCAATTGTTTCACCTCAAATCGACCAGTTAACTTGAGCTTTGCTATAATGGACGAAAATTGCAAATTTAATATTTAATTACCATAGAAATGTAATTCCGTTTGTTTTGTAATTAGAAGTTTTGCTGTTTTTCCCGCACCACCGAATAGAACAGCACGGCATTGTTAGAGATATTATCTTCATTATAAAAAATACAGAATATTTTTTGGAATATACGGAGACGTACGCACAAGTCAGTTAGCTGGTCTATATTTCAGTGCAAACGAGAGTTGATATTTATAAGAGCTGTATCGATAATGTATTACCTGGAATATACGGCCCTTATTTCGTCTCTATTTCTGGTTATATACTCGATGTCATAAAGTGAACGACAATGCCTATTTAATATAGTAAACAATAAAATTGACTCATCGGAATTACTGTCTAAACTATCTTTTAGGCTAACCAGCTGAGTCTCGGGCGTCGACCGGTGCTGAGTGTGTCCGGGCGAGGACCAATTTTAAGCAAAATTCGACGCAGTCCGTGTTTGCGTCGATGTAATCGCTTATAAATCGTAAGTGTAGCGATGCAATCGCGCGATTCACATTGACATAGATCTGTTCAGTATCAATGTAGGCTCGATTCGATGTATGTTTATATCTTACCTTTCATTGTTTCGTTTCCTGTGTTTAAGATGTGCTTGTTATTGGTTGGGCTGTATGTGGTTAAATATTTTTTTTCCCTGCATTGGCACGTGTACCTGTGATTTCTCAATATGTAAAATAACATGTTAGATTTCAATAATAATGTTTTAGTTTCTGCTTATTAAAACCTTAATATCTTATGTTTTGTGCTACTTGTGGGAGATTTGTGATTTCACGTGTTACTTAACGTAACGACGCCGGAAAGCGATCTTGTCGTATCTCGAAAAATTATACTTTACACCAGGGCCGAAAAACTATATCAAAAAATTATTTCTCTTTAATTCGATTTCAAGTCAATTTTAAAGTATGATATCCATCTTAGGATGTATATAATCATGGTTTAAATTTGATTTTTGTTTGAAAATTTGCTGTAAATATTCCGAAAATAAATAAATAATCGGGAAAGGCTAAGTACACACGCCAGCACATCAAGCTACATTGATGTATCTTGTTCCATTGCACTGGAGGCGATTTTCGAACAAAAATGTGTAGTCTGATGTGCCGTCGTCCGTACATGACGATTTAAATTAAAAGACAAAAAATTAAAATTAAATCGATTTCTTTTTTACTTCATAAAGCGACACAGATTTTCCAGTGAAACCGAGCTTCCGTGGCAGTGATTCGACGAAAAAAAGAAATAAACCCTTTAAATTTTGAATTTTCTAAAAAAACTCTTCTTTTTAAAACATACTTTTACTTACAATTACAAAACTTCTTTATTTATAAATATACTGCCGCATGTATTAATTGATAGTTAGACAAATGAAGAATATAAAACAAACTACATTAGAATCATTCCTGGATTCCAAAGGGAGGTTTTATTTATTCCTATGTGTTTAATTACTTCATTGAAGTTCCAATGAAATATGCTCTAGCAGTTCCTGATAATTATTATATATAATTATATCGGGAAGTGTATCAATTTTTGAGAAACGAGTTGTCTCTCGAAACTCATTGTAACATACTTTTCAAACGTACATTATACCAGTTTGTAAAAGCCTATGCGGTAATACCCAGGTCAAAAATTTATAGGTATATTGATTGAGCGATGATCACCAACTTATTGTTAGCGACATTTTTACATAAACAGCTGGTTGTTGTTTATAGCAAATGATATTTTAAACTATAACGGACAAGGACACGTGATTTGGCGCCAAAATTACATCAAATAGTTTTTTTAATCTAAATTTAAGGCGCTTTACCGTGTATGTGGAGATTACAGCAAAAGCTACGTTTATCGTTAGCTAAATCGTTTTTTTTATATCTTACTGTATTCGACAGAATCAATATTAAAAAATTATAATGTAAGCGACCCTACTAGTTCCGACCACTATTTCATTGTTTACTATAAACAAAGTAGGAAAAAAGAAACGCGTTGCACTTTGTTGCATATTTTTAACCGACTTCAAAAAAGGAGGAGGTTCTCAATTCGACTGTATGTTTTTTTGTATATATGTTACGCGATAACTCATTCTGGCATTTGTGCATCGATTTTGATGATTCTTTTTTTGTTCCATAGTGGTCCCATTTCGTTTTGAACAAAACCATCCACCTCTAAGGATGACTGTTCAAGACTCATTTTTATAAATAGCGCCTAAATTTTATTATAAGGGCAATTATTTTAATGGTTGATTTTGCTATTCTCTAGTTCAAGGCGTTTTTCTCTCAATATATGTACTTTAAGCAGTGAGAACAGATTTTTATTATCTCCTATGTTAAGTACCGTACATGATCCTAGAATCCGGGTTTGCGCATTTTCCGATAAAACTTAGCAAATAGATGTAACTCCACGAACTTTTAAGGTCGGTTTTATTAGTACTCTGTACTGAGATTATTAATCTCAAGTGCAACCTTATATGCCTGAAAGTTTAAAAAACACCTTTAGATAGCAAAAATGTCTCTCCTGAATTGCGGCGCCCTTGCAGGGTGTTACCTGCGTGACTAATGTTTTATATTTTATAACATCTTATGTGAAGCCATATGGCAAGCAATAAAGATATGAATATGTATATATTGTAAGTGCCAAAAAAGGTTTTGTTTATGGCACCAAGTGACAGGACAAACGAGCCATGCGCCTGTTCATAGCAGTTACAGTGCCACTCAGAGCTTTAAGTCACAAAGATCTGAAGGACACTGCCACTGTATCTGTCACTCTGAGACGTAAATTGACAAGTCACACGTGCTCGAATTTCACCAGTACTCTTACCCAATAAAACCGAAATACAGTAATGCTGACATTACTACTCGGCGGCAGAAATAGGTAAGGTAAGTAAGTAAGGTAAGGTAAGGAACGAACTCCTTCAAAGCAGCTCTACTTCTACTAATCAATTGTATTTAAAAATAAGTATTAAAATTAAATTTAGTATCACGTATAAATGTAATACTATTAACTTGTACATAAAAATAAAAAACCCTCTCCTGTAAATTTTTTTCTTTGTCGCTTAGACTGTCGGTAGCATTGGGAACTACTCTTAATAAACACATTTAGACAAATTTCCTATTAGACCCAGACCGCAAGGTGTTTAAAACACAAATAATATTTCCTTCATGTTCGTTGACATTTGGCATAGCTTCGTTTTGTTGATAAACACGAGTGTGTGGGAAAATCGCGTCGAGTTCACATATTCCATAACATTGTAATTTTTATTTCAATAACAAAACAACGTAGACTTATAAACCCTCGCTGTGCATGAAAATACACATTGCACTGTATGCTTAACAGTTGGATGGGAATAAATCATCAGGATCTAATATCTAAAGGATCAGTCTATATTTACCATTTTACTAAGTAAGCATTGGATTTACGAAATGATGAAATCAATTGTTCCTAGGAACCTAGGTTTCTTAAATACCTTAGACTGCGATTGCATCGATGCGAACACGCGACTGCGCCGATACAAATCATCGATTTGCATCGATGCAATATCATATGAATCCCAAGTATAGCGATGCAAACGCGCGCTTGCATCGCTGCTTAAAAATCGTCGTAAAATCATGTGTGTAAACGCTCTTCAGATAAAACGTTGGTTTTGAAGTTTCCTGCTCATACAACGATACTGGATGGCGGAGAGCACAGTATACTGAAACTATCCCTACGTTCACAAATTTATATCATAAAATACCTTTTTTAACCGACTTCAAAAACATTCTTGTTTTTGAAGGAGGTTCTCAATTCTACTACTTTTTTGTGTGTATGTTACGCGATAACTCTGGCATTTGTTAACCGATTTTGATGATTCTTTTTTGTTGGAAAGACGGTACCTCGGTATTGGTCCTTTTAAATTTGACCACCTCTAACGGTGGCAAACTAGGGGATGAATCCGGTTTCGCGCATTTTCCGGTAACCAATTTCAATAAAACTCTGCAGATAAATGTATGTAGTGTCTTTTTTTTTAGTATAATGTAATTTATTGGCTTATGGGCTAGTGCCCAATGCCATGATGTATAACATATTGACAGATCAGATGTCAATGTCATTAATGTTACGTTAAATCCACTAAACTAACAATGAATAATAAAATGAAGTTCAACTTTTCACGACGTGATTCGGACGTCCGTTAAATGACGTCGCGAAGTGACGTTTCAAGTCCCGTATTGCGTCATCGCCGCCAATGCTCACAATAGTGTGAAAGTACATTAGAAAGTGCAACTCGGGTCAGTCTCACGTACAAGTTATATCAAGATTTACATAACACAATACTTTTGTGGGTAACTGGAGCGATATTAATTACGTAGCCTTACAAAATCTATTACGGTAACGTGAAGAAACTGATGAATTGTGGATTTATGGTAATATGTTTGCGGTTTAAATACTTTAAAACATATTAATATTAATTTATTTCAATAATACTGCCGCCGTAAGGCGCTTGTGACATTGAGTTTTATCACAACGGATAAAATAATGTGAAATTAAGGATAAATTTAGTAGCAATAGAGCTTTTTGTGAATGAGTTCGTCCAGGGAAGTGCTGCCACCTTAGATATTTCTGCTACCAAACAGTAATGTCAGCATTATTGTGTTCCAATGTTAAAGGGTGTTGGTGAAATTACAGGCACATGAGACTTGACAACTGCCCATCAGATCTTTGCGGTTTAAAGCTCTCAGTGGCACTGCAACTGTTATGGACAGGCATGTAGCTTACCACCAGGCGCACGACTTGTCACGTCCCGTCACTTCATATTATAAATAAACACAAATCGGCGTTTGTTTACCGATCATGGCAAAATATGTCACGATTCGATTGTAAATTTAAAACAAAGTAGAGAGAAGACAAAGTTAAATTTTGAACAGAAAAATTTTGGCTGTACCTATCGCACCTATAAATAAAGCAACGATATTCAAAATGGAACATTTTTGGGAACATGACAAAATAAATAATAATAATGTGCCAGACAACCAGTTCTCAAACTAGGTAACTCCCTGTACTATGAGTACCCGAGCAACGGAATTCATTCCCAGAACAGAAATGTTGTCACTATCTTAAAAAAATATTTCTAATTATTTTTTCGCGCTAATTTAAAAAAGTTACGTCAATTGCTTAGTAGAGTTCTGATTTAAGAAATAAAAAAGATTCTATTTAACCTTATTTATCAAACCATCCTCGTTTCAATTCACGAACGCACTTATTGAGTTTTGCGACGGATCACACGATGTCTACTACCGGATTTACACAATAACGTTTCGACAAAACTTACGTGTGCCACTGACTCAAGCAACCATTAATAGAACCCTGTGTATTCAGGTTTAGTCTCCGTTGATATGCGATAACAGACGACATTCGTCTCGTAACTAAGGAAGGAAATGTGTATGCAAAATGGTGTTTTGGGATTTCAATCTTCGGTCCTTGTACGAATATATTACGTCGTAAAGTTTATTCGGTGGTAGAAAACACGCTTACCTCTAGCAGTCGCAATGGCACTCAAAGTTGTCACAGAGATCTGGGCTGCATTGCCACTGCGCTCTTCACTCTGAGACATAAATTGACAATACCATTTGACTGTAATTTCACTAGCACCCCCTTAAAAACTGGAACGCAGTAATTTTCATATTATTGCTTATATACTCGAGGAACCCTTTCATAAGGAGCTCTACTGCTACAAAGTACGATCCATAGGTGAGCAAGGCCCTTCTTTAACTTGACGATAAGTCCCAAGTGTCTGTAGGTTACTCCAGATTATTGTTTAGCGGGAGAAATAGGTATGGCGGCAGTATTTCCTTGCTTTTGTTAAGGAGCTTTTTTTACGGTAAGCTATACGCCTGTCCATGACAGCTGCAATGCCGGTCAGAGTTTTAAATCGCAAAGATCTGAGGGGCACTGCCACTGCGCCCGTCACCCTGAGACATAAGTTGACAAGTCCCATGTGCCTGTAATTTCACCAGTACCCTTATTTTTCAAAACCGGAAATTGGCGGCAAAAATAGTTAAGGTGGCAGTACTTCCCAGCTCTACTGCTACTAAAGGTTTAAGTGTAAAAAGTAATGAACTTAACACACAATATACATTACCTCGTGAAATAAAAAATAACGAACAAAATGACAGCTCAATTGCTAAACAAATGCTTAAACAATTGTATTTTTACATAGCGAATTAATGTTTAGAACAAAGACTTTGTCTGCTTTTATAATATTGCCTGAACAGAAGAACTGTGATATAATAAGTACCACCGTGTAAAACTTATTCAATGTAAATAGACTCACATTTCATTTCATTGCTAGTCCCCACGAGTCGCGCCAAAAAACTGCACCGGAAGTGAACCCGCGAGTTACGGAGCGAGTCACGACGCGAATATAAATTCAATGTATCAATCAGACATTCGCTTTAAGCCCGTTCTAACTATTCCCATATACGTGTAGATGCATCACAAATCAAAAACTTAAATCAATACAAAACAGCGAATTCTAAAATGTCAAAAATTTCACAATCTGTCTACCTACCTTCGTCGACACAAATCTTACGAGTACATATCAGGTAGATCTGCCTTTAAGCTTATACTAAATACAAACTAGGATTATCCCTATGATACTTAATTTGACGTTTGTCATAGGGACGTGGTAAAGTCGATAGATTTTTAGTGTATTTGAATTTTTTTATTTTATTTTATTTCTTTTTTTTATATAAAAAATAAGTGCGCATTTGACCTCCATCTCACCTGATGGAAAGTGACGATGAGGTCGAGGATGTAGCATGCATACCTAAATAATGCCTATTCACTCTCGCCTTGAAAATGTCCAAGTTATAGTGTTAGGGGAACAATTCTGCAGGCAGGGAATTCCACTCCCTAGCCGCTGGCCATTCAAATGTGGAAGCGAAACGCTTCTATGAAATATCCACAACATAGTGGTCGAACCCCAGCCCACGTCTAGTCCACCGATTATGGAAAGGGGAGGGCGGAATCTAATTATGCAATTCCATTGCACACTCTCCGCGATATATCTTGTAGAATACAGATAAGCTGGCAACTCTACGGCAGTGTGCAAGGCTCTGCAGCTTCGCCTCTACTAATTCGTACTATAAGCCTCTTAGCACGCTTGTCTATTGAATCCAAGGTCGCTAGTTGGTATTTAGCAGAGGCATCCCATGAATGGCAGCAGTACCCCACACACGACTGGACTTGTGCTTGGTACAGCTGAAGCAACTGTCCCGGTGTGAAGTAACGCCGCACCTTGGAAAGGATGGCAAGCTTCTTGGCTGCATTTTTGGTAATGGATTCAATGTATCTGCCGAAGTTCAGATTGGACGACAAGTCCATTCCAAGTAGGTGAAGACGGTCGGCTTTTATAATATTAAGAGACGGGACGAACAAGTCGTGCACCTGATGGTAAACTACACGCCTATCCATAACAGTTGCAGTGCCGCTCCGAGCTTTAAATCGCAAAGATCTGATGGGGCACGGTCACCGCACCCGTTACCCTGGGATACAAGTTGACAAGTCCCATGTGCCTGTAATTTCACCAGCACCCTTACCCTTCAAAACCGGAACACAGTAATAATGACATTACTGCTTGGTGGCAGAAATAGGTAAGATGGCAGTATCGAGTTCTTAGGTTTTCGCGATTGTTACACATAGGAAATGAAACTATTTTTCCGGATTTAAATCGCGTATATTTGTCAAACACCGTCGTGTAAACAAGTCTGCAGTCTGCGAGCATGTCATGGATAAACCTACACATTCAATGAAGTTTGACAAACCCCAGGTCCTTGCAAAAGAAGTCCGTTACCTACCCAGGATGCTGCGAGAGGCCATTGAAATTAAAAAACATCCTAATTTCAACAGGGAAGATGGTTTCTCCGTACCACCAGTTTGGGATCCAGTATTTCCTCTAATGAAAAATCCCAAACAGACATAAGACTGCAGTACTAATTAATATGTTTTAGTTTATTCTAATTTCTATTAATAATTAATAATAAATTAAACCTAATAAAAATTCATTCAATAAAATAATTTGTAAAACTTAATGTAGCGTAAATTGGAATGTTTTCTTTGTAAAATTAAAAATAAGGTATTTAATTAATAACTATTGTAACTATAGTGAAAAAATAGGGTGGTTTGCATTAATATTAGACATAACTGGTTGAAGACTGTACCACCTCAGTCAACCGTGACCATGGGACCTGTAAAGATGGCAGTACTTCCTTGGACGAACTCTTTCACAAGGAGCTCTACTGCTATTAAGTTTTGATTTGATTTTTGAAGCAAAGGTTCTCTCTTATAGTTTTTTTCTGACGTGTTCTGAACGATGTATAGACGTGTGAAGTGTTTGGTATTATGTTGAAGGCATACAACACACAACTACAGTTCAAATGCAATTTCAGTTAATATTTTAGTAAATTTCTAAAACCATTTATCTTATCATTAATTAACAAAAAAAGTAATAGTACTGATATTTCAATTCGTTGCCTATAATTCAAATTAAAAATATAAAAATATCAAATTATCGAAAACTTTTTATCGATATACCTCATCTCTAGCAAATGCGGTGTAATGAATTAATTTTTGTACGTTGTCGTAAAAAATTAATGAATATTAGGAAAAAATGTGTTTTTCCGTTCATTTCTCACAAAGAAACATTGATTTGGCGTTATTTTTACTTTAATGTATTTACTTAAACAAAAGTTATTCATTTAAAAGCGAGGCTTATGAAAATAATTTATATACTTAATACGTAAATAAGGCTATATCTCTATCCTTTGGCGTTTGGTAGGTCAATGTCTCTATCGTAAATTTTTATGAACAGTTCATTAGACAGGGGTCATCTTAGATTATTTTTAGTATAGGCCATGTGTCCACCACCGTGCGAATTAGTCCAAACACGGTAGTTCTGCTGTTAGTAGTTAAGGATTTGAGTAGTGTGCAGGCCGTCTTAGTGTAGCATCAGATTAGTATTTTACATTCCATATTATTGCAGTGTCATCTCTATTTCTTGTTATATACTCGATGCTTATATTACACGTTAAATATGGTTAGTTAAACATGACATTTATTACCATAATAATAAAGAAAACATTGTTTGACAGACGCATTATCACAATTCGTTACAATAACTTCCTCCTAGTCAATTGACACTATTCAATTCACGTTAACTAAACTTTTGACGCATAGTATTCATAGAATTAAGAAACATGATCTCAACATCCTTTGTAAAAGAATAGTACGGCAATTACAATGTACTAAAGTGTATATGACTTCTGCATAACAATGGGCATCTTGAATGACTTCACAAGTCTTTGAAAAGTTATATCAATATTCTTCGACGTGCAGGTTCCATCATCTGTTTTCCTTTACTGTCAAATCTGAAACTAGGCCCTCCTTACATAGGAGGTAAGCATAATATATATATATAATTTTTTATTCTTCTCCAATTATTTTTGACCTACAATCGTTTAGCGAACAACCGCAAAAATCTTATGAAATTTATATTAAAAATGTAGAATACTGAAATCACGCTCATTGCTTTATTGTCTGTCTGAAAACAAAACTCTTTTGTCAATCAGTAATAAAACATTTTGTTAGATGGGAGGGGAGTAGGTTTTAGAAACATATACCAATTCAGCAGCACTCCACTACTTATGAGCAAGAACATGCTTGGGATGTCTTTATACGATAAAATCAGCAATAAAAAGAAAACAATAGAACTGAAATGCACCATTTATCGAATG
The DNA here is from genome assembly GCF_003589595.1 of Hyposmocoma kahamanoa. Lineage (NCBI taxonomy): Eukaryota > Metazoa > Arthropoda > Insecta > Lepidoptera > Cosmopterigidae > Hyposmocoma > Hyposmocoma kahamanoa. The sequence goes on along the minus strand of NW_020653854.1, from coordinate 3,753,805 downwards.
AAGATAAAGCGGCAATCGGTAGGCAAAACAGATTAAAATAGTTTTCACCTTTAATACACTGTTCTGTCTATGGGCTTAAACACACATAGCCTGCAGAACTCACAATGATTAGGAATAAAGATTCTCACGACGGGCAAGAATCAGACGACGCAATGTACGATAATTTACCCATTACGTAGACCGACGATTTTGTAAGCAGCGCGCCGTCAGATATCGGTGAACCAGGACAATGCATGTGGCATTATATTTGAGAAGCTATGTCCAGAAATATATATAGAAGATTTCTTCAACTATGTTTCCCCTTTGGATCGCCAAACTTGCGACGCAAATGTAAATCAATCGATATCTATCAGGAACGACAGTTCCGTTCTGTAAGAAACGTTGTGTAATCGTAATCCTTCCGATATAGTTTCTCGTTAAATCGGGGCGTCCTGTACTAAAATTAGTCTTGTTAGTCATATACATTGTCGATCGCTATATCGATAACAAGGTTCATTTTGAAATGAGCATTTCGTAATCGCGAATTAAGTATTACACTTCCAAAGTAAGCCACGTAAAGAGGACCTCGACTTTCGATATTGTAAGATGCGATAATCTGCACTATTTAATGGGCTTATTTATTTTCTTTATTATTTTCATTTCATAGAAATACATAAAAAAATACGCAATCACATTTAGGGCTTTCATTGTCACCATTTCACGTATCGTAAGCGTTTATCTAGACATCACTTATAATCAAAATTGGCTCTTATACAAAACGTAAGGGATTTTGTGGTAGCGAACATAAAAGTGTATAGCCGACTTAAAGTCTCCATTTTGCAAATTTGGAGAAGAATATAAACAACGAAAACATAAGGTATAATTTATTCTTGAAAACAATAATCATTTTTATTCACTTACGAATACCGGAAGTCCTAGAAGGGTTTTCCAAAAAGGAGACGGTGCGCAAGAGACTGGTTTTATCGAAACATTGAAAGTCAAAGTGCAAGTTTAAAGGTGCTTTATTTGACGTTGTTGAATTCATGGCTATAATAAATTTCACTGATGTCTTTATTGCACTTGAGAAGGAGGGAGTTAAGGAAAAAAAAAACATTAAACTAAGGCCCAATTGTATTGCGCCGGAACGGAATGGAAACGAATTTTTGTAATTAGGCACATTACGATTTTCTAGCCGTAGTTGATATTGAAGCGATATCTTTAGCAGAGACTCTGCGTTGTCATAACTACGATTTATACCGTCCCTTACTCAACTACTCTTGCGTGCAATCAATGACGTATTGTACAATGAAGTAACAAGTACAAATTACGTATTTACTTCTTAAATTAGAAAGTAATTATTATGTGTGTCAAAATCACGGACGTACCTAATGATGTGAATTTGAAAACTCATGTACGTGGATGCCCTCCTCAAAATTGAGTTCTTTGTACCTCACAGTTCTCTGGAGGTACAAATCTGCATTTTGTTTTTGCAAATAGTGGTCGATAAACGAGGTAGTATTATAATATTTTTTGTATAAAATAAATTGTATTGTAGTATGTAGATAATAGTGTGAGACAAAAAATCAAACATGTCAGGGACAAAGGAGTGATATTCCCACAGAGTAGAGTTGTTAGCAATGTTGTTGTTGTCATGCTTAGTTGCCTTTGGTAATACTTACCAGCGTGAAGCTTAACATTCTTTTACAGACAACCATTTTGGATAATTTTGTATTCTATTACTTAGTTTTTATATTTGATATAATTTTTTTTTAATCTTTTTTAGTGTTACACATAAATATTTTAAACGAAATGAAAAAAAATTTAAAAATATTCTTGGTGTAATTTTTTTTCCCAACCGGTATTGGACCGACCGACCGCCAAATTTGTTTTTAAATAAATAACTTTTACTATAGATATCACGAACATTGATATTAAAACAGGGATCATCCTTTCATGTTCCAAAAGGAACTTGCTCAGCATTTAGTTTCATGTTCTTTATCACATTTGTTCTGAAAATCAAGCTATGCAAGTCTCAATGCGACTTAATGGTAACTTTAAATGATTCCCATTATTTATATCCCACTGAATTTTATTGCTCTCAGAATATGTTATCACAAAAACATTTATTGGATGGATTATACAAAAACTCTAGATCTGTGGTAAAAAGGCGTACCAGTTTGGTACAATGCAACGAACAATTGGGTCTGATGATAAAAAATATCAATGCAAACGCTGCCAAATTCAATCTAAATTCATTCAAACATACCTACACAAACAGACGACTCGATAGTGTTGACATACATGATAATGTTAAGCTATATTATCTTAATTGGTGTGTAATTTCCGAAAATATGTAGCATGTATTTAGATCAATTAAATTATAATGTAAAAAATGCTTTCTACATTTTTAACATGACAAGTTTTTTCACATAAGCCGTTTATCATATTGCAAAAGTCGACTGACACACGGAAGTATGCCTAGATGTTAATTATAATTCTTTTTTCAAAGATTTCGTAATTTATTAATTTTTGCACTTGGCTGGTACACTTCCGTATGTCTAGATATGTTTTTTTTTTAATTTTTGGAATTGATATTGAATGCTATAATCCAATGATATTGAAATAGTATAGTGTTCTTAATATTATAACTGGCCGATTGTTGTTGTTAATTGGAGTTTATAAGTACCTATATAGTGCTTGGTTTTGACATGAAAATGAGAACCTTCCCTTGTTGGAAATGGCTATGAATGGCTGACGAGTATCGTGTTTTAAACAAGTTCTTCGTTCGTTGTATCAATGTGCAAGGAATCCATCAAGTCGACACAGAGCCGACAAAAAACCTATCAAAGGTTTTTACGTAACGCTCGCGTAACATCCAATAATCAAACTTAGTCGAATGCCAATCGTCAATAGATTCTAAAAAAACCGTCCCACTGCAAATCATTATTGATTTATACATGCGTAACTTTGTGCCAAAGAATTACGGCGTTTAATGACATAGATTTCACTTTTGATCTTTGATTCCAGTTCAATGCCTTGAGGTACACCTCATGAAAATGTGTAATTAGTGATGTTTATTGATAAAAGTTGTATCATATCCTTATCCTATTATTTGGAAGCATTAAGGAACTGGACACAAAATTAAATTCAATGTTGTAAATTATTACGGAAATGACGACTGTCCTTCAACTTGCTGAATGCAGTGATAGATCCGCCTCACTTGTTCAGCTTAGGGAAGGAAGTAAAAGTAAAATAATAGTATTGTATACTGTGCCTTAGTCAGTAGCGTTTACAGTTTACAAGCATTGACAGTTGTTGTAATCATATGTTAGTTAACAATCTGTCACATAATTACGCATTCTAGCCAGTAGTAGTAAATATTATGAAGCTGATATTCCTAACATCGGTTTTGTTTCCACCGGACCACATAAGCCTTTGTAAATTCTATAAGAAATTAATAATTGCCGCATTTACCACGCTTAACATACGTGACATTAGCGGTGACGTGTGCACATACTTCTGCTCATGTCCCAGATTTACATTACAGGGAGGTTTATCAAACGCTTGTACGAAGTATTCAACTGGGTCCAAAATCACCCCTTGTGGAACGCCTTCTTTCAGCAAAGGCAAATGAAATGAATTTAATACAATCATATTTAATACGTTACGTAACCAAATACTTTTGATATATAATAATATTTTCCTGACATGTATATAGATAACTACCTGACCAAACACAGATATCGGAAACAAGTGTTTGATTACAATATTCAACGTTTCAGCCATTGTCTACGGAACCAATTTATAAATTACAATACTTTCGCGAGCATCGCCTGCCTTGACCTAATACTAAAGCCTTGGAAAACAAGATAGTTTTGTAAAGAACGTGGGTTGAACACTAACTTGCTAAACGCAGTTTGACATTGGACAAAATGGCCTAACACAAATCTTCTATCTACGAAACTGGTCACGTGTTGGTGTTTTGTTAATTGCAAAAATTTAGTCGGATAACAAGAATAATCGCAAAAATTAACTGCTTCCTTAACTTCTTACCTGTTACGGACATACCATAACAAACGGGTTATTTTAACTGTTCTTGCTGTAAAATTTATTTTATTGAATATCATGATGGTTTTACTACCATGATATTACTCCACTGGGACGTTATTATTACTTTCACTGACGAAAACTTTCATAAGTTTCTCACAGATGGCGCTACGACAAAAAAGCCGTTAAATCCAATACAAACACTTGCAACAAACACATAGAGAAATTCGTCGGATCTGCGGACGCGATCTGTAGCTCCGTTGGTAAGAGCGTTTGCAACGGTTTGGCATGCGCTGGTTCGAATCCCGTCGGATCGAGGGAATTTTGCTTTGTGTCATTATTGTATAGGTCTTTGTATCAATAATAATGTTATTGCTGTTGTTAACAGACAGAACTTTCCATGTACATTCTCATTATCGTCATTAACTCACTACACATTAACTGCCGTGTGGTCGAACGGTTACCATGCCGGACTGCCACGCCTCTGCGTCCTGGGACCTCTGTCCCAGTTTGGATTCCCGGGCCGTGTATGTACGGGCCGAGTATATTTCTCTAGTGAGTTTGTGTGTAATTTGTGGTTGTCTATGTGTGTGTCCATGGCAACCGCGACAAAGGGTCTCCCTAGCGCGTAACATAGCCCCGTATGTTGAGTGTGTACGTTATTACATTCCGCTAGGCTTTAGTTATTTCTAATTAAAAAATAAGTGCGCAATTGACTTCTCTCTCACTTGATGGAAAATGACGATGAAGTTGACGATGCACACCTAAAAATGGCCTATTCACTTTCGCCTTGAAAAGTCTCAAGTTGTACCGTTTGGGGAACAAGTCTGCAGACAGGGAATTCTATTCCATAGCCAGTCCTTATATAAATGTGTAAGCGGTACGCTTCTTGCGAATCCTTGGAATATCCACATCATAGGGGTGGAACGCCAGCCTACGTCTAGACTTCCGCCTTCCCATTTCAATATATATTGTCCTTATTCTTCTTTTCTTTACAAACAAACTAAAGGGACTGGTTCCCCGATGATGGAAATAGGAAGGCGGAATTAAATCGCGTCATTCACTTTCCGTGATATATCGTATGGAATACCATTTTTTTTGCAGTTTTCAAGGCTCGCAGCTTCACCTCTACTAATGCCGAGTCACCTATAAGCGTCCTGACTTGGCATTCAACGAATTTCCAAGGCCAGTTGTTGTTTTGCTACCCCATAGGTTCACCAGCCTGGCCCAGTTTAGCGACTTGACATACTTGCCAAAGGTTGTTAACCTTTTATTATTGCTTTTATACATTCACAAAAAAATCATACGTATATGGTGCCACAAGGATTAGAACTTTTCAACTGAAAATCAGGCATTCTCACACTGGATTACGACTGCTTTCTCACAACAGTAATTTCTTGTTTTTAAACCTTTCTGAGTGCTTTACTTACTTTACGTGCTTTAATAACTGTAATTTTTAGGGATAATACTATTCGACCTTCAAAGGTATAATTGATCTATTGTAAATGTGCACTTTTTAAATAAACGATATTTTTTTAGGTCTCATATGCCTATATATTTATATTAATTAATTGTTCTATCTATATTAGTTGAAAGATGGCCGTTTAGATTTTTCTGCTATAACTTTTTGCAATAACAGTTAATAAGTTCAACGTAAGAAGCAATGTGATATAACTTAATACTCCACTAGGACGTTAGTCCCAAAATTCAGAACAGTGTAAAATTAGCTTGCTTATGGAAATCATTTCATAATTATGCGTTAAGAGTAGTCGACTTCCGTAATTTCAATTGTTTTATAACAAAAGAACAATAAGGTTAGCCATATTAAATTGGTAATAATGTTAATATGTTAATGATATTCATTATGCACATACAGTGGTTATGTAATGTGCCATTACGCGACTTCCCTAGACGTAACTGTAAAGTCTACCTATGTCGATCCTTATCCACGTACAATACCATGGTAAAAAAATACAAATTAAGTTTGTAAAAAAATTATATTTTGCATGAGAAATTTGGTCACAAAATTACAGACCGTAAAGTAAATTCCACGTAGAGAAACTCCTAAACTAAAAAATAAATTGAAAAGCTTGCAATATTACTAGCATTTAGATATGCGTGCGAAAATATTATTATTGGGTAATCTTTTTTGTGATCGGTATTCACTCGGTCATAAAACATTCGTGACGTAGGAGTTCCTTACATTGTAGAAATCAGGCTGTAAATTTAGACTGTTCTGGAGTAAATCTGAGGGACAATGAGCTACGACTGTCATTAATAAAGTAACCTAATACCAAAAACAACATTTTAGATATCGACTCTTGAAAGGCAAAATGGGATAAGCGACACTTTTGGGTCATATTGAGTTATATATACCGTTGGAATCAGCTAATGTTTCTGATTCCAATGGTATATATAACTCAATATGACCCAAAGGTGTCGCTTACCCATTTTGCTTTTCAAGCGCCGATATAATAAAATAAAATTTAATCTTGTTCGTAATATCTAAATGTATGTAAGTACCATCTAAGTTATTATTTTTAATTTATTTTTTAATATTGTCAAAATTTAGTGAGTGAGTTCAGAACGTGTTTGAGTAGGTACAGCAAAGAGACATCGAGCTTGACCCTGTGCCACTGCTCTACCTATGTCTACCCCAGAACAGCTCCTCCTCTCTTCCTGTATTCTAGAGGTGGCTGATAAATAACGTCACGATTAAAAAATCACGGTGATCCGCCGTCAAACAGTATCACCGTGACTCGTTCCGAAGGAACGACGTTCCAGTAGCTATCCCCGTCACTCACATCACGACATACGTGTTTGATACAAGGCGTGATCTCCGTTCCGTGGTGACTGAGCGCGCCACTCGTTGTAGTTCTCTTCAAATCGGGCCATTTCGGCGGTGGGAGTGAGTGAGATGACTTTCTTTGCTCACTCACAAGGGTCGTAGGTGCTTATTACTACTAGAAAGGGCGGATGAAAAAAACTGCAGCAGTTACTATAAACTTATTTATTAACAAAGTAAAATATTTTTGTATACTTGTTTTATTATAGGAAGAGTTGGTATTTTATATTTATGTATAATCTACTTTGTGTATTCTACTAGAAATATAATTACATTACACTTTGTTGCCATTTTTAACAATCCAAAGATTCGCATAAAATAAGTAACAAACAAAATTACATTAAATACACAATCAACTTTTTGAATGGATTTGAAACTTATTACAAAGGGAGTAAAAACTTAAATCATTCTATAAAAAACTATAAGTATTAGAAAGAAGCCGCTGGCTAAAACCGTATATCGTGATGTAAGTTATAGGCGTGACAAGGTCACGGAAGTAAAAGCCGTGAAAATAATCACGGCGATTTATCACCGTGATATTTTTGGAACCGGAACTACGGACACGGCGATAGAAATGTAACGCTATTCCCCATGTCTACTGTGCTCCTCTACTCTGTGTCTCCTCTACTCCTGTGTTCCAATGTGATTCACCGCAGTCACAGGAGCGGGAGATTTAAGTTCTTATGTTACCAAGCAGACAATGTACTGTTAAAATTAAGGAACTTCTTTAGCGTTGCAAAAGTTCTGATTTTTCTTTAGTTAGGTATACAATTTATCATAAGTAGTTGCTAGTTTGCATATTATAATAATAAATTAATATAGGAGCCCCTTCAATGACCTCTAATGGGACGTACGACGTCGTATAGCGAGTGCATAGTTGTTAAGTTGATGACCTCTACGAGTTAGGTATGAGAAGAATTTATGTCTCATTAAGCAGACCACCTCGGGCAAAAACCAGACAGTGCTAACCAGGAATTAAATGCATATTTAATTGATGCGATTTATGTATATTATACACCCGAGTAATGTATACTGTGATCTGTAGTATATATTTACTTCTAAGTTTTTGTGCGACAATTGCCGCAATTTGAATTCAGAATTTTTGTAAGTGATCTCATTCCAAGTATTGGTCCTTTTTAAATACCTGGGTTAGGTTGTATTCTATCTACTATACTCTTAATATTGGTACTGGATCTGGGAATCTCAGCAAAAGTCCCACCATCACTTTGTAAGGTAATTCGAAAAAAACTACATATGCATTAAACATATATCGTTTTTTCATATCACATAAAATTTTATTGAATTTAGCTCCGGATAGTTAGGCATATATCCCACTGCTATTACAATAGTGTTGTAACTCAAAATATGTGTAATTTAATATTACATAAAACCGTCGTTAGAATATATTGTAAGAAACAATAAAAAAATATCGATCTACTTAACTCAAAATGAGACACACTTTATGTCAGCTAATCTATAACAAGCTACAGCAAATAATCTTTATTCAAAAACATGATATTGTTTTTTCCATTTCATTTTTAAATGTATTAGAGAAATCGTTTAAGCGGCCATAATAAACTATAACATATAAATTTTAATGATTTTTTGCTGAAAGTGAGTAATTGGCTTTTCATCGATTCTTAGAAAGTCCTCTTTTTGAGGTAGTACACTAGTGTATTAACAGTGCGATATGGCTGCTGCCACATACGTTTGTTTTTAATTATATTGCCAGTTTCTCAAAAATAAAATTTTGTGTTACTTCACTTTCTTATTGATAGTGTTTGGCAAATATTGAAGACATGTTATATTCAATATTATACAGGAACAAGTACATACTCGTAATTAAAGAGTCCTAAGAGCTTATTTCTTTTTCATTTGTATGTACACGTCTAGGCATGTATGTTAAAAGCTTTTAAAATAAGGCCATTCATTGTTTAGGCGGAGTCATGTAGCCAAGTCGCCTTGATAGCAGGTCTAGAAGCATCGAACGCAGTCAATACACGTTTTAACAAAGTCATTGCAACTGATATACTTTACTATATATTATATACCTAAGGTTTAAACTGACCTTGTGGATCGGGTTTCTTGTGGAAACTAGTGTGGTCGATAATTATCGGCGTAATAAAAATATTACTTTGATGAATTGCCTTGTTTACTGTTGGAAATATGTAAGTGTAAGCAACCATTCTATTACTAGGCTACCATTCATCGTCATATCAATGGCTGCCACAAGTCAACTCCCCTCAATATGGTATAGCGGGTGTTGCACCATCGTACGCGTGTCGGGATGTAGCATGCTCCACGGAGAAGCATAAACAAGAGAGCGATAGTCGGCATCTTTTACCTAAAAAAACACTCACATACGCACGCAGGCAACTCTGTCTCGCGGATGCAATAAACATACACATAGACAACCACGAATTACAGCCAAACACACGAGAGATGAAAATGTAGGCCATAGAAATTTTTCTTCCGGTTCGGGAATCGAACTCGAGACCTATGCCTCTGCAAATCCCGAAAGCTCGCCTCAAAAGTCATAATAGTTTCCTGCGCATCACAAAAGCTACGACTATCCGATTGTCAAGTGTGCACTGAGGAAACAGAACCCCACCACCTGGTTTCATCATCCATCAGGAGCCATGACCACCCGGTTGCGATCTGCAATGGCCCGTGTAGTAGTTCTAGATTTGATTTCGCACCCAGGTAAGTCGTTACAGAGACAAGATATGTAAATGGGAGTTCAGGGAAGATAGTGTAACCCGATGTGACTGCTGTGCCCCAACATAGTCAAGGCGGGAATATAATGTGACAAAGCGCTGTCCTTCGCCGTCATTTCTGGCTCCTGGCCACTTTTGAAATTTTGAATCGTTCTTTAATTTGTATTTTTTGTTACAGCCTTTTGTTCTTTCGATTTCCACATCTAATAAATTCATGTGGAGCGAGCCCTTATTTTACTTTCGCTTAGATTAGGCCACAATACTATTCAAAGTTTTTATACAATTAGTTCTAAAATAAAATCAACACGGTAAGAACAAGAAGACTAAGCTTTATCCTCTTTTAATGTCCATCGTCTATAGTCTCTCGTTATTATAATGAGAAGTTTCCAGAACTAATATTGTGATGTATTGAGAGAATGTGTCACGACTCTTGGAACTGAAAAATATGCAGTAAGACAAATTGCTAAAAAACTTTCATAGTCTTATAAAAAATCTTTCGGAGCGATGTTTTTGCTATCGCCGAGAGTTATCTTCTTTCAGTTTATAAACGAAGAATAGAACGCATTGTTTATTTCAAAAAACGGCTTAAATAACAATCGAATTACTCATTGCTCTGATCACCTCTATAACCTTGAATGCTTGACATTCTGTACTGTTCTAAGGTTTCTAGAACATTCGGAAACGTACCCACTAGACAAAGCCTATCTGTAGTATTATGCATACAGATTGTATATACAGGATGCTATTAAATTTGGTACCATATTTTCGGTTTTGAATGCTGCTGGTGAAACATGCATATGGCCACTGTGGTAGTGCCCCCAGTTCTTTATGATTTGAAACTCTGAGTAGCCTTGCAACTGTTATGTGTAGGCGTGCCGCTTATCACCAGGCGTACGAATTATTCGTCCCGTCATTTGACAATCATAACAAACATAGGGATACTTATAAAACCGATTACTTACTTCATTATAATAACTTTGAAGTCTAGAAGACAAGTTAATTACGAAACACAACCTGATAATAACAATACTCCCAATGCTCCTAACTGATTAAAACCACTTCAATGTAATCTTTTGAAATCTTTCAACCATGATTACAGATTACATACCACGGTTTGAGTTCTTTTTTTCCGGTATTTCAGAACATTTACACGCTCCATGATCACAGGTTGACTGACCAGTGGTAGATGTCATCTTTAAGTACAGACATATCTGTTTACCCTCTTTCGCTGTTGACGTCTACGTTTTTTTATAAAATCAAGTGACGGGACGAACAAGTCGTGCGCCTGATGGTTATGTACACGCCTGACCATAACAGTTATAGTGCCACTCAGATGCCCGTCACCCTGAGATATAAGTTGACAAGTCATACGGGAAAGTAAATCTTTTGATTTGTATTTTATTTGAACCATTTCATGCAAACTGACGACTCTAAAATTAGTCTTGCCTAATTTGTTTGCACCCTATATATGTACCATACGTAATCATATTACATAGCTACATTTTACAAGGTTCACAAAGTGGATGTAAACTAAAAATATAATACTGTCAACCGTGAACATGGGACCTGTAAAGAATCAGAAACGGTGCATTGTTTGAAAAAAAAAACAAACGTACGCAATTTAGATCCCAAAAAATAGTTTAATTTTTTATGTGTAGAAATGGTGAAAACCTAAGAAGTCGGTGAATACAACACGGTTCCTAATTGTTATCTTAGTTGTCTTTCTGCTGGCTGTTAACAGATTGACTATAATCAACTCCATGAAGCCGAGATCGATTGCATGAAGTCAGTTTGAATAGCGTGCAGTTAATACATTGACCCCTTGTGACATTGTCAAGTACAGCCAGTTTATGAATGACTTATATTTGTATGTAAATAAAAATGTAAACAAACGACGATAAATGGCCAATGTTCGCTTTTAAAAGCTGATCAATATCGTATGTATTAATAAATTTCACAGTCAAACATGACATTCTATCAAAATCCTTGTTACGTCACAAAAATAGATTAATGCTTCCAATGTCAAGATTAACTCTACATTCCTCTAGCCCACATGCCATGGCTACAAAAATTTACAATCAACTACCTGATGCACTGAAAAACGAAACTAATTATATAATATTAAAAAAAAACTAAAAGAACTATTAAATAAATAAATGCTATTATGATATTAAAGAATTTTTTAACGGAACTCTTTAAGAGGGAGCATGCCAAAAAAGTTTTGACGTTGGCTCCGCCTAAATTTGTGAAACAAATATATGTCTGAAGTTCGCGTGACATGCGACAGGAGATGTTGAATTTTGCGCATTAAAAGTACCAAATTCGTTTTAGCGGAATAACTCTAAAACTAAAGGAATTTAAAAAAATCCATAGTGACAGTTCTCCATCATGCATAAATATAATTAATTATCTAATTTTTGTCCTAATAACCTGTAGCATTTCGAGGATGAATCGAAAAAATGTGAAAATTAGAGGTAATTTCGTGATTTTTGTCTATCGAGGAAACTTTATTGTTTTATGTTTCTGATTAATGTCTATGCTTGAATATATCGTGTAGTTACTCATACAATATTTTATTTTTTTTTAACTTTAAAGTGGATATACCCCTATAAAATCAAATCGAAGATTAGGAATTTTTCCTCTGCTCCCTCTTAACAAAAAGAAACGAACCAGCGGACCTTACGACTTTTTCTAAGTCTTTCTTGCAGATCTTTGTTTTCTTTGTTTTTAACGACTTTTTGCCCTAGCGCCATCTGTCAGAAATCTATTTCTTCACTCAGCCAAGTACCTTTACAGTTACCAGAAGCTGACTGGAGATGTTGCCTAAATAGTTGTAATTAAGTCTATAGAATGCCAGGATGTTTTACCATTATGGTATTCAAATGTTTTTTTGTGAAATTACCCCACTAGTTTGTTATAATATATATTTTTTATTTTTTATTTATTTATTATTGCATTGTCACACTTATTAATAATTTACGTACAGTGGTTTGTAAGTGTACATGTGACACCCTGTAAGGGCACAGCAAAGTAGAGAGGGCACTCACTTATTATTAAATAGAATGGTTTACAATCATATGTCATCATATAGAGGTACAAGCATATTATTTATGATGACTTATTAATATTGTAAACACCATGTTAAATAAATCATCACATATCATACACAGATAAAGTGATTAAAAAGAAGGATGTCGAAATATTTCTAATTAATTTTGATCATTGAAAAACTCTTGAATGTTATAATAACTTCAATTTATAAGGAAGTCTTTTAAATATTTAGAGAAAATCTTACTTATAATTACAATAATTGTTATAATTGTTACTCGATTCTGACAAAAATGTCTTAAACAGCATTTGTGTATAGAAGAACGAACTCACATAAGAAATTATCATAAAATTCCGATTGTATTTCCTAAAAATTATGCTTCTATAAATAAATCAATGAATTATTCAAAAAAACAGCATCAAAATAGGATTCTAAACATCGTTAGTAGAGGCCGTAGGTCACCTTTTAAGTTAACAGTTGTTTAAAAGAATGTGGAAATGCAATTTTATCTTGTTGATAAATAACTTTTACAAAGATTGCGGTGACATTAAACGTACAGTTTTTGATAGATAATGAAATAGGTTAAAGGTATATGACCGTTTCTCTGTCTCGCTATCCTACCGAGATCGACATGTAACTTTTAAAATATTTACGTTTCATTTTAAAACATAAACAAGTTAAAAAAATCGATTTCTAACAAAAATAAAAAGGAAGGGAGGACATTGGCTTTATATGTGTTCAAATTGTTGAGAGGCGTTGAGTCGTGTGAAGCGTCGGCGGTCTGAAGGTGGATGATGGACCGAATTTAATTGAGGACTTTGAATGTTATTAACGGGGAAATTGGCCTATTTGCCTGTTCTCTGGGAGGATTCACTAAAATAGCTTTCGCTGTAATATGTTATTAAATAGATAATTCAACAACGCCCTCAGGGGACTGCTGGAGCTGCCTCGACATTGTAGTGCCTTAGGGATGTTGGCGGAGGCTAGGATTCATAGTTTTTAGGCAGTCGTTTGCAAGAGAGTGGCATCCCAGTTGACCAGAGCAGCACCTACAGTCTTCTTAAAATGGTAGCAGGGAGAATGGACAGCCCAATCCTCAAGTACTGGATGTCTATCCTTGTTCATGAAAATGAGCACTGCTCTCTACTAACATAGTTGTTAGCACCTACTAACACCATATGAACATGTAACCATACCTATTGTCTCAAATGAAATTCTTTCATTTCATATATTGATAGTTTGTAACATGACATGTTATTAATAGAAGGCAATAATAATATATTATAATAATAATATAAAATTGAACATTTGATAATTTTGGCTACACTATTGCATTAAGTTAGTGCTGTAATAAAAAAAAGAAAAAAGAAAAGAAAATGGTTTTGTGGAATCGACTCTATGGTATGGAGTGATTTTCTGGGGAGACGCGTCGTATAGGGAAGATCTTAAGAAGAAAAGCGCCGTTAACATGGTGCCTTAACTCTATAAAAAACTCCTTGAACATGTTTAGGAGAGAATTGTCAAGAAAAAATGCTATTATCAGGTTGATAAATATTGAAGTGACAATATGGTGTGAAAAATAATTAAATGCTTATATTTAATATTACAAAATAAAATTAATTTCTATTTCTTTCCGACATCGAATAGAATTGTTAGATGACCTTGAAATGTATAATTTAATATTTTATAAATTAATTAGATTGGACATTTAAATTACAGGCACATGGGACTTGTCAACTTATGTCTGAGGGTGACGGGCGCTGTAGCAGTGCCCCTCAGCACTTTGCGATTTGAAGCTTTGAGTGGCACTGCAACTATTATGGACAGGCGTGTAGCTTACCAGGTGCACGACTTGTTCGTCCCGTCACTTGATATTATTTAAAAAAAATTGTGCATCTTAGCTGTGTTAACTAAGTCTGTACACCCCATTGACTTACAATTATATGGACGTCGGGTCCGCGCTAAAAAGTGTCAGAACTTATAGGGCATTAAAATCGTATACAGAGCGTCATTCACGCTTTAGTCTTCGTTTGTTCGACTGACAGCGAAGCAAGCAAAATTAGACAGTACTGCGATGACATTACAATTTAAATTCAACGTTTTAGCTTTTTCATATTCCTTTACATGTCACTACGTTTAAATAGGTTGACTTGGGACATTTTTTTCGTGGTTTTTGTATTAGACCCGTCGTCCATTTATTTGTAAGTCAATGGTACACCCTATCATGTCATGACCTATGACGACTATGAAGAAACATTGCTGGTTGAAGTTTTTACCATCTCCGTTAGCCGTGTCCAATGGGCCAGTAAAGGTCCCAAATGATTGGTTTGTTTAATACGCGATTTACATCCGAGAAATTTCATTTCCAAAGTGTAACAATCACGGAAACTTAAATATGTCAATCACTAAAGTGAAATAAGTATTGCACAAGTGAAAAGCGAAAGCCGCCTTAAATTTTTATCACCCGTTCAAATTAGTGTAACGAATCGTGTCAATGATCGTTTCAACTCGTCGTTATCACTTTGTATTTGCTACATGTGACCGACTTTTCACTAAATGAGTACTTTTAATACACTTTAACTGTTTATTCAACTTTAATTAGTCGTATCCTTGTATGCTCTTTCGTTATCTTTGTTTATTAGTTAAATATAATGTGGCTTAATTGTATTTAATTATAGTGCGTCGTTGAATGTCAAAAATCTTTATTGACAAAACAACAAAGATGTTTGAAGGTCGACGACACTACTCGAGTCGAGATATCTACTTTATAATACAGTTCCGGACACATAATTCGAGCCACCACGTATTTTCAGTGCCCTAAACTTGTACATTGTTTGATTTGTCAAAAACTATTAAGCAATTTTGAAACTAGTATACTAAACGTCTTTTCCATAAGTCCTTGTTGGGAGTTTGGATTTGCAAAACCGGGGGAAAACTTTTTCTTCGATGATGACACTATTTTTGTATTCTCACTATTTATATTGTTACTAGAACTGTTAATAGAATAGTGTATTAACGCGAAAAGTGTATTTTTTAGAATCGATGGATAACAAATTACTCACTTCTCGTGAAAGGTTACTAAAATTTATAATATAAGTTAAAGTTTATTACAGATAACTAAATAATTTCCTACCTTCAAAATATATTTACGAATAAAAAAAGAAAATAAATATAAGTAATAAAAGTAAATGTATTTTTGCCTATGGACTGTTTTGTCCAGAACTAGCCCACGAAAAGTTTGTCTCATTTTGAGTTACGTAGATATTATATTTTAATTGTTTCTTACAATATTCTAACGACAGTTCTATTGGCGTGTAGAGAGCCAAATTTTACGTTCAGCAATAGCATAATCTTGAATTTCACACATTTTGAGTTACAACACTACTGTAATAGCTGCGCGATATGTCCATTATATCGCACATAGGCTTCAACAGCGTTTTTTGTGTCAACGGCATTATGGTAAAAAATTTGGATACTTATGACAACATTATACATGATCTAAAATTAGCTAATGTCACATTACGACGGCCGATCGGTATTTTATTAATAGTAATAATGCACCAGAGAATCGCACCAATTACCGGTACGTAGCAGTAGTAGGTAGTATCACTAGCAGTGGACCTCTTTGTGATAGAGTTCGTCCTAAAAAGTACTGCCACGTTACTTATTTCTACCGCCAAGCAGTAATGTGAGCAATACTGTTTCGGTTTTGACGGGTAAGGGTGCTGGTGAAATTTCAGGCACATGGGACTTTTCAACTTATGTCTCAGGGTGACAGGCGCGGTGGCAGTGCCTCTCCGATCTTTGTGATTTAAGGCGCTGCAAGTGTTATGGGCTCTCATGCCAAAAAAGTTTTGACGTTGGCTCCGCCCAAATTTGTGAAACAAATATATGCCTGAAGTTCGCGTGACATGCGACAGGAGACGTTGAATTTTGCGCATTAAAAGTACCAAATTCGTTTTAGCGGAATAACTTTAAAACTAAAGGGATTAAAAAAAAATCCGTAGTGACATTTGTCGATCATGCATAAATATAATTAATTATCTAATTTTTGTCCTAATAACCTTTAGTATTTCGAGGATAAATCGAAAAAATGTGAAAATTAGAGGTCTTTTCGTGATTTTTATCTATCGAGGAAACTTTATTGTTTTATGTTTCTGATTAATGTCTATGCTTGAATATATCGTGTAGTTACTCATAAATTATTTTAATTTAACTTTAAAATGGATATACCCCTCTAAAATCAAATCGAAGATTAGGAATTTTTCCTCTGCTCCCTCTTAAGAACAGGCGTATTGCTTGCCACCAGGCGCACATCTTGTCACTTGATATCATAAAAAGTACTTGCGTATTGATGTTTCGCACTTGACAACTAACATAGTATTATCTCAAAAATTGTGTTATATTATATTTTACCTCAAAATTGCGTTATATTAATAATTTATCTCCAAAATTTCGCTATATTGGTATGTCATTCGTATACGATTTAATTTCAAAATGACAGGACAACACTGTCGCTTTGAAATTAAATAGGTAATATTAATATAACTTGAAGCAATTTTAAAGTAATACTATGTTAGGTGTCATGTGCGATTTGTGTAACAGCATCGCGTATTGTTATTGTGATTGTGGAGTATAATTAAGAAATGCTGAACAATTCCGACGTTTGAGGCACTCCTGTTAAAACAACTCTAAACATAACAATAAACACATCTACTAATTGATTTTATTTTTTAAACACCGAGTGACCGCTTTAATTCTGTTATTAATGGCGCGTGTGATGACCCGTGCTATGTAACGCGAGTGCACCGCGAGATTATGCGAATGTGTGTGTGCACACACGGCGCCCGGCGGGCCTGCACATATACAAACTGCGCTGCTACGTTTGTTTGAAGTTACCATACTTGTCTTATTATACTTTGGTAATAGTCTTCCATAAAAACAACAATAAAAACTGCTTGTTCATGTTTCCTGTTAAGTGACGTACGAAACAAAGGATTTATGCATTAGGGTGCCAATTTTCATGCGAACTTTTTGCTGCGCCCTTAGCAACATTCAAGCTATTTTAATTTGCTACTAAAACTGTGTTTAATTTTTTGTTCGTGCTACAGATTTAGAATTTTAGAGTTGCTGTTGACAGCATAATCAGCTTTAAACTTTAGATTATTTTTATTCTGAGTGTCATTGAGATCCATTCAAAGCTCTCTGTAATTTTCTATCCTGTTTCTAATGTTCGTTGTGAATAATTAACTTTGCATCTACTAAACGCTAAACTTTGACGTATAATTAGTACACACAGTGGTTTAAACAGCAACACTGTCAGAAGTTTGACAGATAATATGTTTAAACAATATCTTAAATAGCACCACTGAGCCGGAAAGACTAGTTATCAATGCCACAGCGCTGTATTTCAACTTATTTGGTTAGCTGGCTAATCCATTTGTATATAATTCTTACTTATTT
This sequence comes from Hyposmocoma kahamanoa, assembly GCF_003589595.1. Classification (NCBI taxonomy): domain Eukaryota; kingdom Metazoa; phylum Arthropoda; class Insecta; order Lepidoptera; family Cosmopterigidae; genus Hyposmocoma; species Hyposmocoma kahamanoa. Next base: position 3,735,705 of record NW_020653854.1, on the reverse strand, counting down.
CGATTCTTTTTTATATTGTAGAAGGAATAAAACAGTTGGTTCAATTGTACGGTCGTTTGAATACTAGTGGACGCACGTTAACTATATCTTTAATTTCTGACTTATTAGCCGACTTCAAAAAAGGAGGAGGTTCTCAATTCGACTGTATGTTCTTTTCTTTTTTTTTTGTACATACATTTGCCAATTATCCTACGCCGATTAATAAACCCTTTCACCACGATAACAAGAATTAAAGTAGGGTAAAACCGGGATAGATGCCGCAGTAGGATAGGTGCCTCGTTTTCAAAAAACCTAACTTCTCCAAATCGCAACAAAGAATAATTTGTTTAAATAAGGAGTATAGGACACCACTCCTCAAAGTTCCTGCAGGGCTTCGTGTGAAATAGGGTAAAACCGGGATAGATGCCCACTTTTTGAAAGGGCCTCCTAATTTAAAATTTATTAGTTTACCATGAATAATTCCTATGGATATAACTAGTTTAATCTTGTACATTACATTAATACTTGATTATATTGATCTAACATTTACTGATTTTGAAGAAATTGACTTTTTACAAACCTATTTTTTTGGGGATAGATGTCTACCTATATGGATAGACGCCTCACAATGAAAATACTAAGAAGGATAGATGCCCTTTGGAATGAAATAGTAAAATTCATAATAAAATGATCTGTTTGTAGTCTTTAATATATTGTATATACATATTACATCTTTAATAATAAATATATACGTATTTAAAGTTACTACCTACTCCGCTTCGTATTTTTGTAACTATCAAAACATTCTATACAAAAATGTTCGCTGTTTGTACTGTGAATAATTTGTCGTTTAGGTGCTTTTACTTACTTTTAAACTATTATCATTTACATGTTTTTTTCACTAAAATAATGTATTTTTTGATTTTCTTTTCCTAACTTTATTTTGTCTTGTCCTTTGCCCCTAACGGCACCTATACCGCGAAAAAATCGAGGCGATTATACTATTCGATATGGATAGATGCCTTTTTATTACATAACTAAGCTATATACAAAAGAGCGATTATTGACACCTAGGTGCGCAGTTAATGAACCAGTGTATAGTTATAATAAAAATAAAACGGAAGTTATTCTAACTTACAAAGTTATGCGACAGTAAATACTTGCGTCTGAAATTTGGAACCGTTTATCGTGTTCGTCGCGGAGATAAACGATGCATAAGCCAAACGCGTCTAGATATGTATATGCCATCGATACGATGAGAAAAAGAAGACTTTTTATTATACCTAATTTATTTTATTTATTTATTTTATTTTTGAGGGTACAAACAGCTTGTAATAGAAACTATTTTAAATAATTATAAGCAAAAACAGTTCCCTACTGATAAAAATACAATAGCAAAATACAGCGTTGACAACACTAAACAACTAAACGACATTGTACACACACACACACATAGAACACACATTATAGAAGCAATGTATGTTACGCAAATTAGATTACTTTAGTAATAAAAAACATTCTTAACGTACGCACAGGTTGTGTTAAACAAATCAAAATAGTAAAGAGCAGAGACTTTGTTAAAATTATTACTCGCACGCCATATAAACGAATACCGTTTGTAATTTTGTAAAGCGACAGATAAATGAATTAGTGACTCGTTACGTAAATGCTTACGTGGAACCCGTCAGTGAACCGTCACGCCGCCCGTCACAGACAGAAGCTCGGGGCAATCGACGATATTGGTGGTAGTTTCTGCCACTATTTTACGCCGGAATTAATTATAATGACGGGATTAAGAATTCAACAACTGCTAAGCGACACGCCTGTCTATGTCATTTGTAGTGCCAGTCAGAAGTTTAAGTCGCAAAGATCTGAGAGGTACTAGGCACAGTTGATAAGTCCCTTGTGCTAGTAAATTCACCAGAACTATTATTGCGTGTTGGCAGATGTGAATAAGGTGGCAGTGCTTCTCCGGACGAACTGCTACTGCCACGGTATTGAGGCAGCGTGGCGGTATATGACTTAACACTCTCCTTAGACTACCGCTGTCAGCAATGGCGCGTGTAATCTTATTGATCACGATGAAATTTAAAAAGTTGCAGGACATTCGCAATTTATATTAAAGGAACCAGATGTGTTCTTTTCCTTTTAGCTTAGAAATTAAAGTTGTATATCCGCCGACCCGGCAGCCGAGTCAGGGATTCAAACCGTCGACTTTTCAATTAAGAAGGAACCGTGTTGTCACACAGGGCTACCACTGAAAGATTATGTAGAAATGGACATAGAAGCGAATTTAAATACTTAGCTGAACAAGTCTCAGTACAATAAAAAGACGCTTTTAGGTTACCTATCACTAGTCCGAAATGACATTTTCCTGAAATAGCGTTTGCTCGAATTTTCATAACCTCGAAAGTAATTTTGAGAGGAAAATGTTTTTTCTTTTAAACCTAACTTAACCTAACCTAACCGAACCCAATAATGTCTTTGCGATAACCATCCAACATATCCTGAAAGAACAACGGTTTCGTTATAATTTGATTTTCGGTGTAACGAAAATTCGAACAACCGTTATTTCGGAAAAAAAATCGAGTTTGTTATAGGTTACAACGTTTTTATAATTACGTCCGTGTATATAATTAATTAGCAAAATATTTACTAAAAACCTTCGACCGTCTAGACAGTCTGGAGACTTAAATCAAAGCTATTAAGACTTAATTTAAAAGAGCAGCCGTTAACAACAACGGTAATTTCGCAACCGTTTAGTTTCGATCGGAACTCGTTTTTGTTTACGCAGCATTTTAAAATGAATCTTTATGTAATAATTCAGCAACTTATACGAAAGGAGAAATATACGCTGTACCTTGTACGTTGCTTCTTTATCAGAATACAACTTACATATGTTTATTTATATCCACATATTAATGAGTAAAATAATAATATATATAATATCGTTACGTCATACGTAAGCATCGTGTGAAAAACAATTTTTAGTTCAGAATCTATTTTTAACCGACTTTAAAAAAAGGAGAAGGTTCTCAATTGGACTGTATGTTTTTTTGTTTCATTTTGTACCTACGTAAACGGTAACCGATTTCAATAAAAAATGTTATAATTATAAATACTGTAGATCGTGAAAAGTCAAACAGTGCTGTTTTTCTGCGATCGCATCCCATTGTGTGTGAGTTGAGTATCAGTGGTACACATGTTATTGTATAAAACGAGTTATTGTATGATATTAAATAAATAAATACCACCAGGTTCGGTTTCAATGGCTTATGTATACAATTATGATCTCACTATATTCATTCTCATTTTTAACTTACACGAAAATGAATCTCGATGTCAAGGCTTAATCTGGAAATGCGGAAGTAAATAAAGCCTTCATTAACGTTCCGTTTCCATTGTACCAGAATTTTGCTAATTTTTTTATGATATCTATTGACGGAATGAACAGGTTGTGCGCCTGGGGGTACACTGTAGAACTCTTTGTCACAGAGTTCGTCCAGGGATATATTGCCACCTTATTATTTAGCCCTTAACTTAACTTTATTACGTAGCCCTTATTTATTTCAGTAATGTGAGCATTATTGTATCTCGGGGTTGAAGGGTAAGGGTCCTGCTGACATTACAAGCACAAGGGACTTTTCAACCTATTCGCATTTCGCACCCCTCATGGATGAATGGCATAAACTGAGTTACATCAAAAACGTTCATTGCTCCATTAGATACAGACAAATATAGATAGAATTACAACAATTGGAGAGGATGTGGGTTATATTTTTCTGTATCTGTTGAACCGATAAACATGTTTGACGTAACGCCACTTATGCCATTCTTTCATGAGGGGCGCGTATATGTCTCCGGGTGACGACCGCAGTGGTAGTGGTCCTCAGGTCTTTGCGATTAAAAGCTCTGACTGGCATTGCAATTGTTATGGACGGGCGTGTCGCTTACACACGCACGACTTGTTCTTTCAGGCACTTGGTTGGTATCATAAAAAAGCAACACCCTGTCACTGCAACTATCATGGTTGGGACCATGCTAAGATCTGATGTGCACTGCTATTGCACCCATCACCATCATCATCACAATCTGTTAGCAACCTCACCCTTTAAACTGGTAACTGTAATGCTAATATTACTGTTTGAGGGCTGAAATAACTATGGTGTCATTATATAGATTTTTTTAAGGAAATTTTCCATAAAAACTGTTTTCACCCCCTTAACCAAAATAGGAAAATTGTTACGTTCACCAAAATACCACCTTCCTTTACAAACACCGGGTGTCTATAAAGTGAACTGCAGTTGTGGGAGCTCGTATATCGGTCAGACTAAACGAACAATTGTCGATCGTATGAAGGAACACATCCGAGCAGTAAAAAACAATGATGCACAGAAGTCGGCTATAGCACAACATCTCACACAGACTGACACTAACCACTGGATCGAGTTGCATAGCCCCCAGGTACTCTCGACAGAACGTCACTACATACCACGGTTGGTACGAGAAGCCATCGAGTTCACGAAGTACAAAATATTTAACCGTGATGATGGTTTTAAACTGTCCAGTGCATGGAATCCGATCCTTAGTGCGTGCAGTAATAAAAACAGAAACACCTCGAGTTCAGTTTCGCGTGTAGATACAGTGAGTGTGGTTTGTGTGAAAAAAGTGAGTGACAATGGTAACGCCACAACAAATCGCGATGAAGGTAGTCGTCGACAGCGCAAGAGGGTAGACAGATATGTCTGCTCTTAAAGCTGTCATCTGCCGCCGTCCAGTCAACCCGTAACCATGGAGCGTGCAACCGTTCCGAAATATCGGGAAAATAAAAAGAAGTCATACCGTGGTAAAAAACCTGATACTAGTGATAATCATTATGGTGTCATTACTTCGCTGTACGAGCTCACTAAGAACTCTATTGTTACTAAATAAAAACGTATTTAAAAATATAAAACTAAAGGCAGGTTGTAACAGAATAAGTAACCTAAAAACTAAAGTTGCCAGACTTTTGAGCAAGATACTACAAATGCCAAACTTCAAATAAAACCTTTTAAACTATTAAATTTAATCTAACGGAGTGTATTTATGACATTAAGATAAAGTATATTTTAATTCAATTCAATATAACCTCGATACTAATAAGTTATAAAACATATTAAAGAAATTGCCCGACCATTTTCAACCCTATTCAACTAGGTATTATGTAGTCAGCTTACCATGTTCTCGCTATGGTCTGTTTATTAATCTGTGACGTCATAGCTTCCTGGATCGTAAAATAAGAATTGAAAAGCAGATTTTATATTGAAACTGGTTTTTGACGATCTCGGTAGCTTACTACGTGAGGAGGACCTGGGTTGATATCCGGTTGAAGCAATTTATGCAATAAATTTAATGTCGTGCTAAGTAGACAACCCGCGATTATTTTAGATTTTCAGTGGTCAGATTATTGAGATTAATATCACAGTACATTATTTTGAAAAAAAAAAACATGGCGGACTTCGATTAAAAACGTCGAATAATAAATATATGAAAGACAATATCACATACCTTGGCTCTGATGCTGAAGTAAGTAACTCAAGAACTGGTGTTATGAAAATCGAAACAACGACGGTACCACAAACACCCAGATCTGGGACAATAATGAAAAGTTAGTTAGTTTATTGACCCGGCCGGGGAACGAACCTGGGACCTCAGAGATGACGACACCATGAAAACCAGTGCGCAAGCCACTTGACCTCGGAGGTCGTCAAAACAGTTTTTTCGTATTCTCAGAATCTCACGGCATACATATGTCCATCTTCTGCGCTCGATATTCAACAAGTTGTCGAATGTGGTGTAATAATTCGGGATGTGGCTCACGAAGTCGTATGAAAACTAGACGGATATGGCAACACAGTTGTTACATTCTCGTTAGCTATGTCCAAACGTTGCGTGAATTTGACTCATCGAGTATATAACCAGAGATAGAGACGAAATGTAATTTAATATGTTTTTTAAAACTATTCTGCCAAATCATTACGGTGACAACTGCGCTCCGATGTGCCCGAATTCGTCGTCAATTGTTTCGCTTCAAATTGACCAGCTTAACTTGAGCTTTGCTATAATGGATTATAAATTTAAAAATTACATATTTAATTATCAATGAAATGAGATTCCGTTTGTTAGTGATTAGATGATTTGCTGTTTTTCCCACACCACCGAATTTTCTTGGAATATACGGAGACGTACACACAGGCCAGTTGTTGGCGCTGTACTATTTCAGCTTTCTAATTTGTGATTTCAGCGCAAACGAGAGTTGATATTTAAAAGTGATATAAGACCCATTTGCCTGATGAGTTCAGGGATTGATGGCCGTTGTTTCGTCTCTATTTCTGGGTATTTACTCGATGATTTGATTCAAACGACTTTGTTTTGCCACTGAAATGACATATCGGCCCGTGGCGTTATATGTTCTGTTATCAAAAGAGATTTGACAACTCTTGATTTAAGTCTAAAAAAAATGTCCATTGATTGGGTATTTACTGGATTTCATACGTACAAGAGGCTAAAAGAAAATCTTTTGACCTAGTAATCTCGGTTGATATGAGAATAAGATATCGAGGGTCGTATTCTAGAACTCTACTCAATGCTCAAGACAGGAATGCAATTGAAACACAAGCACTGGAAATACGACCCTAATGGCAGGGACTTGAGTATGATTTCGAGTGCTTTAAACTCAAATCCTGACTTGAGCATTGAGTAGAGTTGTGGAATACGACCCCGAGTCCTTAGGTTTTCGCGATTGTTACACATAGGGAATGAAACCAGTTTTTCTCCAATCAAATTCGCTTATATTTGTTTTTTCAAACAAACTAACGTTTTGGGCTCCCTTCCAAACCCCATGGTCACGACAGGGGGTCTACTTCATCTTTGTCATCATTCATCATCATCATTGTCATCTATAGCTCAGTTGGTAGAGCGGTGGCTTTAGTTTGGCAGTTCGAGTCATGTCAAATCGAAGGAATTTCTCTTCGTGTTCGATTTCGTATTAATAATTATAAAAAATGCGTCATTATTTCGACATCGAGATATTTCAGCTGCGGAAATTGGGTCCCTTGATGTTTATGGCATAACTGCTATAAAGAAGGTATCAAGGTAATAAGGTAGATATGTAAGTGACAAAGTGGCACGTAAACATAGTTTATTCAGAAAACGTGATCTCAATGTGGCCACGATAACTTATCAATGTAGACTGTTGTACGTTGATTTGCAAGTTACTTTTGTTTGATGATATGAAATTTAACGTCGCGCCTTTCTGTGGATTTTATTAAAGATAAGGTTTAGGTAATATAATCTCTAACCGACTTCAAAAAAGGAGGAGGTTCTCAATTCGACTGCATTTTTTTTGTGTATATGTTAAGCAATAACTGTAACATTTTGTGAACCGATTTTGATGATTCTTTTTTTGTTGGTACCTCGGTAGTGGTCCCATTTGAAGAAAATAATCTACCTCTAAGGGTGGCAAACTAGGGGATGAATGACTTTTGAGGTCGGTTGTTTTAGTACTCTGCACTGAGATAAGTAATTGTCTATTTTATACTTATAGGTTTTCTGTTAATTGTAAATATACTTGCACACAGGTAGTGAAACTACTTTTTCGGGTCTAAATCGCTTTTATTTGTTTTGTAGATAAGTCAGCCGTGAACATGGGATCTGTAAAGGACCCGAAGCTACAGTCACTTAATAGTTACTACGTAACAGATACATCACTCTCATACAAAAGCTATTGGTCCGCAACTGCCCTGATTGTGCTCTCTGTGCCACACCAGCAAGCACAGTTGGGACTGGGCTACTCTCATTCTCATCAAATCAAATAAATAATACTCGACCTAATTAAAAAACAATATCAAGTGTGAAGCTTCATTCGGATCATGCGTCTTTTTATTTTTGTCGAGTACTTATTACTTATTTGACAGTAATGATTACAGACGGATGTCGGACATTTTCATGAAATTTAAATAGGACATGGGAGGTACCTTCTTTCCAACAAAAAGAGAATCATCAAAATTGGTTCACAAATGGCGAGTTATCGCGTAACGTACATACAAAACAAAAATCATTTCATATACTTTTGTAAGACTTCAAAGGCCTAAATTACAGGAATTAATTAGTCTTGCTTAAAAATAAATTGATAAAATTGAACGAAATCCAGACTTTATTTAAAATAATAAGAGATTGCCATATTATATTCTTGCTTTATAAACAATAGGACGTTCGGTTTCTTTCATTCGATAACTGTGTTCTGAATAACGTTTGTAGCCTTTGCCGGTCGAGAAGTTCGAGAATAATCATACGGGTGTGACGTCATTTCGGTTTGGTTTCCAATACGACAGTTTGACGTTCGATTCGGGTGTTGTGAATAAAAATGAAAAGAAATCGGTCGACAACGGAGTTATCATTATGTTCTAAATCGACCCCCAGCACCGGTAATACTCACGTTACTGCTTGGCGTCAGAAGAAGGTAAGGTGGCTATACTACCTTAGACGAACCTTTTACAAGGCGTTCTCTTATTTATACATCGTGTCTTTGCAGCGAATGTTTAAACATTAGAATGCAACATACAACTTTCGTGTTAAATATAGTTAGAAAACGAACAATTACAGTTCTAAACTGTTTTTTAATTCAATTGTTTTCAAATAACCGACGCTTGTTTATTTTAACGCAATGCGAATTCTTATAGATCCATTTACCCGAATGTTGTGAAAGGAATGAGGTTAAGAAATTTTTGTAGTAATTGTCTATAGGCTTGCAGAATTAGAAAGTAATCACGGTTCAATGGGTTTTATTGTAAAAGAAATTAGTTGAAGCAAATCTCTGTGTATTTTTATTTGCTACGTCGTATAACTTTATATACTCGAGTACTTTGCTATATCTACCTATCTGTTAACTTACATGCAAAGAATTGAGGCTTTGAAATGTCGTGGTGTCACCTACAGATAATTTCCAGAACAGCACATCGTACGATTATGTCTAACTTTAAGAAACTATAGCTGGAAAAAACATATTTTTTTTATGACATCATGTGACGGGACAAACAAGTCGTGCGCCTGATGGTTACAGTGTCACTGAGCCGCTACATATCTGTCCATCATAGTTACAGTGTCACTGAGAGCTTTAAATTGCATAGATCTGTGGGGCACTACCACTGCGCCCGTCACCCTGAGACATAAGTTACATGTCCCAGGTGGCTATAATTTCAGCAGCACCTTACGCTTCAAAACCGGAACACATGTTATAATTAATGAAAGACAATTAAGTAACTAAATAAATGTGTCAATAAATGACATATTATACAAGTTAAGTAAAGAGTGATTGTCATCTAATATTTCTTAATGTTTCTTACATGTTTGGTGTAACTGTAAATGTAAGTGAATATTATTAAATAATTAAATAAAAATAATAAATAATACTTATGGATACGGATAAAAGCAATTACGTATACTCTAAGTTCTTCGTAACGGATCTAGACGCGTTAAGAAAGTAATTTGCGTAACATGTATATAGTGTGACATAATCATAAGGTCACTAGGTCGATCTAGGTAGGTCAACCAACGAGTTAGGTAAAAAAAGACAGTGCTGCCATAAATTTAAGAATGTGCAGGAGTTCGAAGTTATTATACGTCATTTTTATATATCGATACTGACATGGTATTTGCTTTATTTGATATATATGATTAACCTTATTGTAGACAATCTTTGGGGTTGCTATCAGGAGTAACTTCTTCTTGTGCATTTGATCGGTCAGGTACAACTGGACCCGATTTTGTTAAAAAAATTCGCCCTTGCAGGCAATTTTGATCATGGTCCATAAAGAGGCAGGCGCAAGACAGAATATCTTATTACCTACACTTGTTGACGTGACGTAATCTTTTAACGACAAGTAACTCCTTAAATCATAATATTGAGACTCTGAGTTGGTCATATAATAATTATTTATTACGTAGGTAAAATAAATTTACACTTGAAAACGTTACTCTTAATATACTGCTCATACACCATGTTGACTTCTCTGAGAATAACGAGCAACAAACTCCAGTGATTGCTCTTTTCAAATAAACTTAAATGCTATGGAATACACTTTGAATCAAATTTGTGTGGAATCTAGAGTCGTTTTCAAACACGTAGACTTCAATTTTGTAATATGACTTTTCAATCAATTTATTCTTAATCTAGGTTTTAAACTTAGGTGATAATAATCTCAATATGTGCACCGGAATCGTGTTGTTATAGTTCCTTCCATTCGTGATAAAGGTAACGATATACAAGTTGATGTAGTTTAACAATTGTGTAGGTTGATTATTGTAAAAGTCGATTACAGAAAACCGTAATACAAAATTTTATAACAATGACTTTTAATGCTATAATTGTAACCCTAACGAGTTTATTTTATAATCTAGAAAGGGGAATGCACTTTCACTTTATTGGATCATAAAACGTAGCGTAACTTTTTAATCTTAAAATTAATCATATAACACGATTAGGATTACAATGAACGTTGCGTATTAAGTGACCTCGCGGCATTATACAAGTGTAACAAAATAATGTTTTCGTCTTGGGAAATCCGAGCTAAGTTATAGTGGATTCCTCCAAGATAGCCGCGATATAATGTACGATGAGTCCGAAGAAATCTCACTTGGAGAATCTCACCGGAAAACGCAGCGTGGGTAGAGCAGATCGAACAGACTTGAAGAAAAACAGTAATTTACATTTTCTTTTTCGGTTTTCATGGAACGAGAACCACAATTAACTCAACCGTTTAAGTTCAGAACTCTCTTGTTATTTATTTTAGTACCGCTACTTACTTTACCGCTAAAGCTTTGAAAGAGTTCGTCCAGGGAAGTATTACGGTCTGTTCCCGCTAGTTCAGTTGTCTAGTTCAGTTGACTGAACTAATGAGATTTTTTGTCGTTTTTTTCAGTTGAAAATAAAACAAGCTTTTGCCCTTGGTTTAGTAGAGATTTTTTATTTCCTCTATTCCCACTAGTTCAGTAGTCCATCCTAGTAGCAACTGGACTGGCTAACAGAACTACTGTAGAGAGCTACAGTAGTTCTGTTAGCCAGTCCAGTTACTTGATTGAATTATAAATAATTTATATCTTGTTTGCACAGTTGAAAATAAAACCCGCTTTTTGCTGGACCTGGTTTGAATAAGTTTCACCCAGATGTCACACATGTCTATTAGTCGGATTGACTCGAAATTTGGTATACCATGTTGTGTTCAGTGACAATGCAATGTTATGGTACCATCGAGTCAATCTGATAATGGAGACAGTTCAGTCAACTGAACGAATGGGAAAAAAAGTCTCGCTAGTTCAGTCAACTGAACAAACGAGAAAAAATATCTTTTTAGTTCAGTCAACTGAACTGGATAACTGAACTAGTATTACCACGATTGCGATTTATAGTTCTGAGTGACTCTGCAATTGCTTAGCACCAGGCACACAACTTGTTCGTCCCGTTGCTATTTACGACGTTTCAAACTATAGTGAAACAAAAACGTTCTGCATTAAGGGCCGGTAGATTTTACTAGTTAATAGCGGCCATTTCGTTGAGGCTGCTTTTGTCAAACGTTGTTTATTTTCCAGTATCTAAAGACAAATCATCATGGCAAGTTACATCATCAAGCAACTCGTGCAAATGATAAAAATTTATTACCAAAATGGGTGTTCTATTTTGGCAACGATGTTTGCATTGCGCCCATTTTACGGTTTACGTGGTCGTCCTTTCCAGTCGACTATTCAACGTTTGGTGGCTAAATTCGAGTCAACAGGTTCAGTGAACTATCAGTCAACACTCATACGTAAACCAAATGCAAGATCTGCCGAAAACATCCTGCGTCCAATCATCCGTCAATCCATCATTCCGTGCAGTGTCCAACAAGGTTGGTCTAAAGTTTGTTTTCCAATTATAGGGACGACGCAGAGAATGCGAGTATTCAGAGGGCCTGACCCTCATTGAAAGAGATCCTGAGTAAAATAAGTGAGCTCAGGAAGCGTTGCCAAAATTGCAACGCTGAGTGAGTACCTTTTGGACGTCTGTGTCCTAGGATATGGCGTAAAAATAACACAAAACACGAACTATGGGTTGCATCGTTAATTGTTAACGTGTAATTAATTAATTAATTAACGAAGATAATAACATGTATTAACGTGTAATTCATCTGTAATGTCTCTGTTCGAGCGCCATTATAGCCCAACCTTGGCGAAATTAAAGAGTGAAAGATAGTCCAATTCATTATAAACATCGCACTGCTATTACAATAGTCTAACTGCCTCCTTGGCCGAACGGTTACCATGCCGGACTGCCACGCAGAGGTCCCAGGTCCGATTCCCGGGCCGGGAGAAATATTTGAATGGCCTACATTTATTTCTCTCGTGAGTGTGGGTGTAATTTGTGGTTGTCTATGTGTGTGTCCATGGCACCCGCGAAACAGGGTTTCCCTAGTGCGAGACTGTTGAGTGTGAGCGTTATTATTATTAGTGTTATAACTCAAAATATGTGAAATTCAAGATTATACCATTGTTAAACGTGAAATTTGGTTCTCTACGTCGTAAAACCGTCGTTAGAATATTGTAAAAAACAACTAAGCTAGAGCTGGTTCTGGTCAAAATTGTTCTTATTGATAAATATGAAACTATTTTTTCTCTTTTATTTTTAAATATGTATATTTAGCTAGTAGGGAATAACTAACACACAGATCTATCACGGGTAATTCGTTTTTTGTTGATTCTGGGAAAATGCACTTTTTGAGTTCAAACACTATTGAATTAACAGTGCCATATAGTTATTATATATAAAAATATTTTTTTTTAATAAATGAAAATGGCATCCAAATATATAGATATAATTATGTTTTTTACTATCAGTTGAAGTAATATTGTAGAAAAATATAATAATATGTTACTAATAGAAGACCAACGCTGATTGACTTTTCACGGTCTGCAGTATTCATGCTGAGTCAAGACCATTTCAGTACAAACTGTTGCAAATACCAGTACAAAATTTTGTTCTCTACAAATATAAATAAATAATAATTAATGCAGATCAACATAGCCCCGCACTAGGGAAACCCTGTGTCGCGGGTGCCATAGACACCCACATAGACAACCACAAATTACACCCAAACTCACGAGAGGAATAAATGTAGGCCATACAAATATTTATCCCGACCCGGGAATCGAATAATAATAATAATAATAACGCTCACACTCAACATAGCCCCGCACTAGGGAAACCCTGTGTCGCGGGTGCCATGGACACACACATAGACAACCACAAATTACATCCAAACTCACGAGAGAAATAAATGTATGCCATACAACTATTTCTCCCGGCCCGGGAATCGAACCTGGGACCTCTGCGTGGCAGTCCGGCATGGTAACCGTTAGGCCACGGAGGCAGTTAAATAAACCTCTAATAGTAAATAAACTTTTCATTAAAAAGAATGAATTAGACATAACGAATTCTTATGTTTTCACGATTGCTACACATTGGAAATAAATATAAACCAGTTCTCGGATATAAATCCTGTATATTCATTTTTTCAAAAATTTCGAGCCCTTTACAAGTCCCATAGTAGTAAAATTAGTCGTAGCTGTGGGACCTGTAAAGGTCTCGAAAGGTTGGTTTATTTAAAAAACGATTTAAATCCGGAATATTGTTTCACTTACAGTAACACTGTCCAAAATGTTAAAGATCCAACGTACTATTGATAGATTAAATACTAAATCATTTATATCAACAAATGGTAATAGTAACAAGGCATGTTTTTGAAGAAATATCTCGGTTATGTTTTTGAAGAAATGCCCTTCTGATCAGTCATCAAAGGTAACTTCATATAATGTTGCCATTCGTTTATCAAATTCTATTTATCGAAAATTTTGAAAGTTCTGTATAACAGAACCCATAAAATTAAGATTTTTGATTTGTGACACTGTTGTGTACAATATGTTACATTAAACGAAAATAAAATAAATTGTTTAAAGACAGCCGAACATACAGACAAATTTTATACTACAATAATTCGCAAAAACATGCGCAAGAGTGAAAGTATACTTGTAAAGTCATAGTAGTCCGAAGTCAGCCACAACAGCGAGAATTTGCACGTTTTCATTATCGTATTCGTCTCATCTTTTGTAATGAATACCGGTTTGCAACGCCCATAACTCTTGCTTTAAAAGAAATAATGTAACAAACATTTGGGTTAAGTCTATTTTTGCTATCCGACTACAACGAATTTTAAAAGTAGGGTTATGATTTTAAGACTATATTGTGCATTAAGTAAGAATATAGCATAGTAGTGGCGAGATGTGAAAATTTTCCTTTGTAAAGCCGAAGCTTTAGCTTTTTGAAGAAGCAAAAAACACTTCCTTTAACAAAAAAATCATTAAATTGCATTATTTTAAGAAAGCTTTATCTCTTTATCTGGCAACGATTCTGTCAGCAAAACAAATTAAACTGTAATTTGTTGGAATAAGGTTTACATTTACGTAAACGCTATTCGACTATAACACGATTTATTCCGGCTTCTAGGCCGCCATTTTTTAACATTTTTGCGAATGTGTTTTGACGGGAGCACGTAGATTTCATGAATGAAATAGAACTCGTGGATCCGCCGGCCTGCCTCGCGCTGATTGGTTGAGATGCATTGGGACAAGTTATTACGCGATAGTGAATATTAATTCATAAAAACCGACCAACACCCTAACTTGAAAACTATTCGACTAGGCGCTTTTGAAATCCATACCTGAACTTCTGAAATTTGAATGTACATGAGCCTCAGACTGTATACGAAGCTTGCGCAAGTTCACTCACGGTGAAATTTGACGCATAGATCATAAGTGCATAATATTCTATGGATACAAATAACACCACAACCCGGGGCCCCGTGTCATGTCCACGCAAGCATGAGCTCCGCCGCCACAATAGCCGAAAACTTAAATTCAAGCAATACAAGTGTAACTTTATTTTGGACTCAGCCGATAGAGTCCACCGAGATCTTGCGACCTGTAAAGGTCATATTATCAGCCTCTCCTTTTCTTCATCGGGGGACTAGACGTAGGCTGGCGTTCAATCCCTATGTTATGGATATTCCAAGGATTATAATAGCGGATGGTTATGGAGCGGAATTCCCTGCCTGCAGGAAAATTCCCTTAGCGCTATAACGTGGGTGTTTTCAAGGCGAGAGGTGTTATTTAGGTGCTCTTGCTCCATGGCTACCTTATCGTCACTTTCCATCAGGAGGAGGTTCTTAATTCGAATGTATTTTGTTGTGTATCCACACACGCAATTACTCGTTTTTTTTTTCGATTGTGTATTTGTAAACCGATTTCGATGATCTTTTTTTGTTGGAAAGAGAGTACCTTATTATTGGTCCCATTTAAATTTGACCACCTCTAAGGGTGGCAAACTAGGGGGTGAATCCGGCTTCAGGCACTTTCCGGTAACCGATTTAAATAAAACGTGGCAAATAGGTGTAATTCCACGAACTCTTGAGGTCGAATTTTTTATAAAGTTAGTTTAGTAAAGTTATCACTAATTTCAGGCTTCTTACCACGGTACGACTTCTTTTTATTTTCCCGATATTTCGGAAAGGTTGCACGCTCCATGGTCACGGGTTGACTGGACGGCGGCAGCTGTCAACTCTCTGAAATTAGTAATAATCATTTAGTGAATATTCACGAAAGCCTTAAAATCTATTTTATAAATAGGAAATGAAACAATTTTCCCGGATTTAAATCGCGTATATTTGTTTTTTCAAACAAACCGACGTTTCGGGCCCTTTACATGTCCCATGGTCTCGGTTGACTCTTTGAAAAAACAAATATACGCGATTTAAATCCGAAAAAATAGTTTCATTTCCTATGTGTAACAATCGCGAAAACCTAAGAACTCGCTATTTTATAAAGTTATTTAAAAAGAAAAATGCTTACGCATAGGGAATAGAACCATTTTTTTCAGATCTAAATCGCGTATGTTTAAACAAACCAACGTTTCGGGCCCTTTACAGGTCCCATCAGTCGGTCAGTTATCTGTGGCCGTGGGACATGTAAAGGCTCCGCAACGTTGGTCTGTTTGAAAAATAAAATTAATATATCGCGATTTAAATCCGATAAAAAATGTTTCATTTCCTATGTCCTGGATGCTTTTATAGTGAACTAAACCCGAAAGCATATTCATCATCATCATATCAGTCGGAAGGCGTCCACTGCTGAACATAGGCCTCCCCCAAAGATTGTCAGACTAGCCGGTCGGACGCGACTTGCATCCGTCGGTTACCCGCCGCCCTTACTAGATCTCCCGTTCATCTAGCAAGGGCCCGTCCCATTGAACGCCTTCCGGTTCATGGTCTCCATTCGAGAACCTTTCTGCCCCAACGGCCGTCAGTTCTACGAGCTATGTGCCCTACCCACTGCTTGCTTGTCCTTTGAGCTAAGTCGGTGACTTTCGTACTTCTACGGATCTCTTCATTTCTGATTCGATCACGTAGAGAAATGCCGAGCATTGCTCGCTCCACAGCTCGTTGAGTGACTTCGAGCGTTTTTATGAGGCCCATAGTAAGGGACCACGCATACAAACAAAGCATATATGAAAAGAAGAATGGATAGTTATTTGCTATAGTATTGACCCTATTTTTAAATGTTCTGTTCTGTTACCCATTCTCGATTTGTTTTTTTTTATTTTGATTTGATTATAACGCTACAATTATAAATAATTCATGAGTTGATCTATATAAAAGCACCATTTCAATAGTTACTGTCACACTCGTCTGTTTTCAAAAGCGTGTCGAAATATACAACGCGTTCATCAAAACGTAATTAACACTAGCCACTTGTGTCATTGACTTAATTAATGTATGTAAGATTTGTATTGATGTGTTTTTATTTATATAATAGTAAAATCGTTATTTAATTTAACTCAAGTTTTTCATATTTTAACGACTTTTTTCCCTAGCGCCGTCTATGAGAAACCTATGTAATTTTTTTCTTTACTTAGCTAGGTACCTTTACAGGGACCCGGCTGACAAAAGATGTCGCTTATAAGCGACATAGAGAAATTCGTGAGATTTGCTGATTCCTTCCGTAGTTCAGTTGAGAGAGCGGTTAGCCCCCCGTCTGGCAAACAGGTGTTAGTTTGAATGCAGTCCGATCGCGGGATTTTTTCATATTTGTATCAATAATAACACCAAACTAGTGGAGTATTTTCACAAAAAAATAAGAACATCATAACAAATATTGTAATAATTGAATATATCAAAAAACATATATAGGTGTAAAGGTCTTTAATCAAATATATAAAACAAAAATGGTGTGAGATAAAATTACCTGTTCTGTTGGGGTGTACGAAAGGAGCCAAGAGCGACATACCAATCCTTTTTTGTACGTCTGATACATCCTGGGCTACGATCGGCGAGTACCACATCCGATTAGCAAAACCTTCTACCACGTAACGTAACGCGTTCTCACTATGTCGTGACAACAGATTGTCGTGCAGTTTACAGTGTCGTGGCTTGTATATTTAAATGAAGTTGTTCACATATAGCACGACATGATTAACTGTCGTTCATGATTTTTTATCGTTACAACGACAAACTGTTGTCACAGTGGGAATAGCTAGAACAACAGTCGTCAGACGATAAAAAAACGTCACGATAAAAACGTGACGACAGATTGTCCCAGCTCCTATTTCGTCACGATCTAGTGGGAACAGCTAGTCACGACAGTCGTTCAACGATAAAAAATCGTCCACGACAAATAGTCGTGATATGGGAACAGGCTAGACACGACAGTTGTCGAACGAAAATGAAACGTGACGACATAGTGGGAACGCGCTCTAAGTGTATGGTATCTGTACCTACGACAAAAAGTGTTTTGTTAAACTGCCCTGTTGGAACGCTAGTATTGAGTTACAGGCCGCCACATTAAATAAATAAATCTGAATCTTCAATTATGTCATGTACTGTTCATAATTACATTCATGCAGTATCATAATGTCAATATAATAATCTCATATGCCGATATCCCTATTATGCTAAGTAGTTACGTTATCCCGAAAATTTGATAAAAGTACATGAGTTTTAGACAAGTAGGTACGCATATTAAAATTTAACTTTATGAAACATATTTAAAAAAAGAGGTAGAGATGTCAAATGTTACATAAGCATGCAGTTTATAAAGGTCAATGACGTCAATGAGATCGTGTTATTGGTGGATAATATAGCAAAATATTGTTCTTAAATATCTGTATTTATAGACAACGGAGCACGCAATCGAGTGTCGAATTGTTATAGAGCAATCATGTGGAAATTTTGAAAGCAAATATCTGTGTATGCGTTCTTTTAGAATATTTACGTACATTTTTATCATTATTAAAACAATCGTATGTCTCACATTTGTTCACGAATCTGCTGTAAATAGAGAATTTAGGTCTTAGTTCGCTACTCTGGACCAATGCGGGTTGGGAACCTTATTGCACATGACAACTTTGTTATGGCGAAGGAAAACATCGTACGTCATTCTAAAATACCTATGTATTAATAACGCACGTACTCAAGCTGTATCCCGGGTTCCATGGATACACTCATAGACAACCAAAAATTACAGCCAAACTCACTAGAGGAATAAATGTAGGCCGTACAAATATTTTTCCCGGCCCGGGAATCGCACCCGGGACTAGCGTGGTTACCATTCGGCCAACAAATAAGCAGGAGTATATTTCAAGTCTTCACAATACAGCACAAAACACCGTGACACAATGGTATATTATCGGATTACCGAAGCATCAAAAATCCCTAGGATCGCTACGGAACCTAGACTTAGACAGTGTTCTCCAAAAAGTCAATAAAGGTCCACCGTCAGTAAGCTAACAATTCGTCAAGGCTAATTAAATGAGCCCCAATACGACAGTTCTACTGTGTGTAGTTGAGAAGTTGGGAATTTGCAGACTGTCCTGTGAAAGTTACCATATTATTGTAATGTCATCCGATTAAGGTAGATTAATAAATTCTTTTTATAATTGTTAAACAAAGGTCGAACATTTACCAAAAATATTCACTTCGATCCGGTTGGAATTGAACCAACGCAGACCGTGCCAACTAAGCCACGGAACGAACCAACGGACGTCACAAATTTTTCCATGTGTTTGTTGCTTATCTTTGTTTTGGCTTTTTAACGACTATTTGCCGTAGCGCCATCTGTGAGAAATCTATGAACGTTTTTTCTTCACCTTTTACAGCTACCAGTCGCTGACTACAGATGTCACTTTAATAACAGTAATTATTTTTTTATTGACAATAAACGTCCTGACATTGTTAAAATCATAAAATCGATTCAGGAATCAAAGCTCAGCTACTCCAGACCACAACCTAGAAAAAGGGACAAATTTTTTGAAAATATCTTTTTAATGGTAATGGCTATTCCCATTGTCAGTTACCTAATGGCGGTGACAGCCGCTTCAAAATTCTACAATTTATCACAGATTTCTTAACTTTAAAAACCTAGTAAGGTACACCTATTTTGGTTCGTGATTAGCCAAAAATCTTTTAAATCACTTTAACCAATTCGAAACATAGCGAGTATTTGACATTTTCTAATTGATAAAGTAGTTAAAGTGCTAGGTATTCGAATTGACAATTAATGGATAGTGGAACTTTAGTGACAATCAAAACATTAGTCGTTTTATTAATTTAATTTTTTCTTTTTTTTATAACATCAAATGACGGGACGAACAACTCGTGCGCCTGATGGTAAGCTTTAAATTGCAAAGCTCTGAGGGGCACTACCACCGCGCTCGTCACCCTCCGACATAATTTGACAAGTCCCATGTGCCTGTAATTTCACCAGCTCCCTTCAAAATCGAACACAGTAATGCTGACATTACTGTGTGGCGGAAATAGGTAAGGTGGCAGTACTAAACTGGACGAACACTTTCACAAAGAGCTCTACTGCTAGCTAACTTAACTAATTAGTCTACAAAATTAAATCTCCTGTAAAATTTTGTTTAAAGCACATACTAGGTTTTGTTATGTGGTAGCCAAGCAACCTGCACAAAAATTCAAATCAGGGTTATTTAAGAGTCGATACTACCTTTGCTCGCATTTATTTTTTTATTTTTTTAACGCACACAACATAGCCTTTGAAAACCGTGTTGCGGGTGCCATGGACACACACATAGACAACCACAAATATTACACCCAAACTCACGAGAGAAATAAATATAGGCAGTTATTCCCGTACCGAATTGGTTCTGTCGGGTCGAGCGGCTGGGACACTGGTTTTATTTCCAAAAAAGCCATTTATTAAAGCCATTGAGTTTGATGTTGTATACTGTATGTCTGCCACCCTTAGTCAAAAGGGTGCTTGTGACAAAAAGTCAAATTGGAGAGAATAATGTTCAAAGAAAAAAAAATTAAAAATGTCTGCTGTCGCCAAACGAAAAGACAAAATACACTTGCTGCAAACGCAATATAATAAGTTTGCATTATAATAATATGCATAATGTTAAAATAAAATATTAAATTATTTATGTTCTCTCACCAAATTATTAACCTTTTTCCTTTTCATATTAGTAAAAAAATGTTCGTAAAATACTCAATACGCAATTTATGCATTTTCAGTTTCGAAAGGGCAGCATGTAGTTACAATTTTAATATTTTCATTAATACATTAAATAAGAGGTAACATTTTCACTTTATTTTAAATTTATGTAAGCATTGTGTAACTGTCATCTGGGAAATTAACATTTTTCGGTAAATACATATACGTACAGCTTTAACTGAAGAAGATAGAAACTTGAATGTGACTTGCGTCTTTTCATTTATTTAAATGATTGGTATGTGTAGTTAAAACAAAATTATGTATCTAGGCAATTACGCCTTTTTACCAATATATTTTCTAAATGCGTCCAATTAACTTATTAGTTTGAGCATAAAAGTGTGGGTATTTACGCCCTTTTCTCTTACGGCAACTTCATACCTAATCCATCTAGGAAAAAAATAAAATTTAGGCAGATTTGTCTTGTTTTGCTGATCATGGCAGTATGTCATTTTTTGAGAAAAGTGTCATATGCGCCCTTTCAACTTACGGCGGCAGTTGATATGTAAAAAAAATATTAGTAAAGTACCTACTGAATGCAGCGCTTTTCTTGTAAAATTTCTAGGTTTGTGTTTTTTTTTCTATCGTGAAAATGTTTGGGAATCGTGTGCACAAAACAAAACAAAGCCTTTTCAGGTTGTATCGGTTCTTAAGAGCGACAAAACATGTCTAGTTCTATTTCCCTATAAACTGTACTTGATAAGTAACAGCACTAGAGGAATTAAATACCCACTCATGTCTGACCTACCCCATTGCTCAACGTGTGCCTGCGCCATGCTCGCACTAATTTCCAATGCTAATCTTTAAGTGATGGTATTAACCACTACTATAGTTATTCACGTAATAAAAATGATAATTCGTTTATTTACTGAAACATGGTATAACCACATAACAGAAGATATAAGAAAAAGCAGTGCCAGTACGGACATGTTTAGTATATATTAACTATTTTTCAAGTGGACTCCCGAAGTCGCAATTTATAATACCATACGTCACGGAATGAACAAGTCGTGCACCTGGTGGTAAGCGACAAACGCATTATATCTCAGGCCTAATATCGCAAAGATATTAGGCCTGAGATATAAGTTCACAAGTCCCATGTCCCTGTAATTTCACCAGAGTTTTTTTTATATACGAATAATATTATAAAGGCCGTAGTAGCCTAATGTATTGATAGACAGCAGAGGCCGTGGTTTCAAATCCGGGCTCGCACCTTTTGCAGGAGCTTTTCGGTGAAGGAAAAAATTGTGATGAAACTTTTGTCGAAGAAAGTTGACAACCTTGGGAAAACTTGTGAAGGCCACAAGGGGACCCGTGCCCTGCAGAGAAACGTACAAATGAGTTGATGACGATGAATAATTTGAACATATATACTGACAGCAATTGCATACGGTACTGCACTAGGTATACGGTAAACGAATGCGGTGATAGATTGAATAAGTACCGTAAAGCCGATTGTGCAAAAACATTGTGACACCTCAAAAGCTCTAGATGTGAACTCAAACTTGAAAGGTTAAAAATCTCCCAAGTATTTTGTTAACAGTAGCTCAAGTATCTTCACCAGCTAATATTATTATTATCAAGTGTTGCTCGAACGTTGATATCGAAGATATGGCTTTGAAGTTCCCTTGACCTCGCTTTTTATTGCGTTTTGTTTTTTTTATTATAAGTACGGTTAATGTTTTTATAACTTATGTAACGAAACAGGCAACAATAACGGTCTTCTACTGTCTATATATTAATACTTATCTTCTTCAAAGAACTGAATATCGAATCAGAAAGTTTAGGACTTTGCCAGTTTAAAAAAAAATCCAACCAGTTTAGTACCGGTAAGGCTCAACTCACACTGGCGCAGAATCGAAGCGTCGCGTTGCGTCCTGATTTTCAACTACAACGCTTGGCGACGTCGACGCCCGTTTCCATATTTGCATAACACAAATTTGTACCTTAATAAAGGGAAAATGGAGTTAAATATACTATAGGTGAACATGATGCGTCGCCACGCTTCGATGCTGCGCCAGTGTGAGTTGAGCCTAAAGCCGCCGTGTACAGTTCGCCCAGGAAAGTACTGCTACCTTATCTATTTTTATCGTCAGGCGGTAATATGAGCATTACTCAGCAAAACTGCCTCCGTGGCCGAACGTTTACCATGCTGGACTGCCACGCAGAGGTCCCAGGTTCGATTCCCGAGTCGGGAGAAATATTTGTACGGTCTACATTTATTTTTCTCGTGAGTTTGGGTGTAATTTGTGGGTCTATGTGTGTGTCCATGATACCCGCGACACAGGGTTTCCCTAGTGCGGGGCTATGTTGAGTGTATGCGTTATTATTATTACTGCGTTCCAATTTTTAAGAGTAAGGGTGGAAGTGAATTTACAGGTGCTTGGGATTTGTCAATTTACGTCCAGGTTAAGTGACATTGTCCTTCAGATCTTTGTAGCTTAAAGCTCTCAGTGGCAGAGCGACTGCTATGGACAGGCGTGTCGCTTACCACCAAACACCTGTTAAGTGTAAGCGACTTGTTTAAAGAAACCGATGAATAATATTTTTTGTAAAAAAAAATTTATCGCGGGTGTATTTTGGGAGCAGCCAAAAAGAAATTTAAACATTAATTTCAATTTAAGTGGCGCCATCTAGTTTTAGTCGCGAAGCATTAAGTGAAGGTAAATATCTCGAATTTCGAGAATGGAGTGAGTGAAAAACGGTACGGGTAAATGGTTTTGGTGTCAACCTGGCAGTGTAGTGTGTGGACATACGAATGGTAATCAGGATAACGGTTACGACTTACGACCTTATACTCACTTGTTCGCTGTTTTTGTTGTTTTGTTACAAATAAATGATTAGGTTATTTTGGTCAAGGGAAATCCGGCTTGGTTTGCACTTCGCTGACTTATAAAAAAATACGTGCGGCTCAGAATATGGCTTGTATAATATTGATGGATAGATAAACACTTTATCAGGTAATATGACAGAAATACAAATTAACCAAAAGTATAAATTTAAACTCTCTCTCTCTCTCTTCCTGAGACCAAGGGAAAGAGAGAGAGAGGGAGAGATTAGAAGCTTTTCAGATGTGGTAACCAAACCAATGAGGAAGTATTGAGAATGGTAAACGAGAAAATAACGATCCTGAATAGTATAGAGTACGCGGGAAAATGATTGAACATTTGATATGACACGACAACTTCTTTAAGACCATTTTGTAGGGAAAAATCGAGGGGAAGAGGGCAAGAGTTTGACCTAAGCG
Source organism: Hyposmocoma kahamanoa (assembly GCF_003589595.1). Lineage (NCBI taxonomy): Eukaryota > Metazoa > Arthropoda > Insecta > Lepidoptera > Cosmopterigidae > Hyposmocoma > Hyposmocoma kahamanoa. The sequence goes on along the minus strand of NW_020653854.1, from coordinate 3,711,848 downwards.
CAGTTACATAAACCAAATAAAGGAAAAGGCCGGTGTCGTGTCATATAAGGAGGTCAAGGAGCTGGCTTATAAGAGAAATGATTGGGTGATGCTCCACCGACAAGAGTAGTCTTAAGTTTGATAATGATGATGATGAAGTAGGGGAGTTACATAAGTTCACATAATACTTACTTTATTTCATGTACTTTGTATTATTTTTATGACTTTCCTGTGATAAAAGCACTGTTGACTCAAGATCACGTGTGGCTTTATTGTACCAAGAGTAAGATTTCTTAACTGGCATACGCTAACAACTTAACATTGGCTTGTTAAGTTTAATACTTACTGGATGGATTAACTATTTGCGAGTGCGAAGTTACTTTGAACGTAATTTCTCTACGTATCTTTGTTGTAACCTTTTTGGGTGGTGGCTTTCTGTGTATATGGCTGGACGGCAGTCGGGCGATTTTTTGGTCAATTTTGTAATTTGAATTTAGAAATAAAATTGACAAAAAATCCACAGGTGTTAAAAAAGTCATTAAAAAACATTGACTTACAATTATATGGACTTCGGGTCCGCGCTAAAAAGTGTACGAACTTATAGGGCGTTAAAATCGTATACAGAGCGTCATTCACGCTTTAGTCTTCGTTTGTTCGACTGACAGCGAAGCAAGCAAAATTAGACAGCACTGCGATGACATTACAATTTAAATTCAACGTTTTAGCCTTTTCATATTCCTTTACATGTCACTACGTTTAAATAGGTTGACTAGGAAGGAGCAACTGGCATTAAATTTTTTGTACAAACTTGTAAATCATGACATAGATTGTCCGTCTCTCCTGGATCAAATAAACTTAAAAACACCAAGACTGTCGGCTAGACTGCATAATTACAAACCTCTTACAATGGAAATGAGAAAAACCAATTACGGTAGTATGTCTCCGCTTTACGCCATTATGAGAAGTTACAATGAAGTATTTCAAAATTGTGAACTGGATATTTTTGGAGATAAATTTCATGGCTTTAGGTCTGCTGTCCAAAAGTATTATTTTAATGGTTGAATAAATTAGCTGTACCTCGTTGTTTCATGTTGCCCAATTATCACTGTCATCAATATTTGTAATAATTCAAGCTCTTTGGGGCTTTAAATTCATTCAAATTTATTTCAATTTAATAGTCAGTGTAGTATTGTTCTTCAATCTTGTCAAACTTTAGTGCCGATAAAATAATACCTTTATGTATAATGTTGTGCATACCTTTAATTTAAATGCATGCATAGTATTTTTATATATATAATGGTTTCTTTTGTAACGTACCTGTGTGTATTTAGTTGGTAAGCCTTATTAAATAAATAAATAAATAAATTGGGACATTTTTTTCGTGGTTTTTGTATTAGACCCATCGTCCATTTATTTGTAAGTCAATGTTAAAAAAACATTTTTTTTATGGTACTAAGTGATGGAACGAACAAGTCGTGCGCTTGACGGTAAATGACGCGCCTGGCCACACCGCTGCAGTGCCACTTAGCCAAGCAGTAATGCTCACATTACTGCTTGGCAGCAGACATAGGTAAAGTGGCAGTATTTCCCTGGATAAACTCTGTCACAAGGAACTCTGCTGCTACTAAATAATTAAAAAAACTAATTTTCAGTAGGAAATGAAACTATTTTTCCGGATTTAAATCGCGTATATTTGTTTTTTCAAACAACCGGTCAACCGTGACCATGGGACCTGTAAAGGGCCCGAAACGTCGGTTTGTTTGAAAAAACAAATATACGCGATTTAAATCCGGAAAAATAGTTTCATTTCCTATGTGTAACAATCGCGAAAACCTAAGAACTCTAATTTTCAGTAATTATCAAAAACGTGCTTGATCCCCAGACACTTTTGATGAATATATTGTTGACATTCCGAGATTTCAGAGGGTGGTAACACCCACTTTATATATATTATTACTTTATATGAAGTTTACGTAAGTATACTTACTTAGTATAATCTCTATTTCTAAAATTGTAGGTTTATAGAGATTGTTTCCTTAAAATGACTATCAAATCCTTTACTTTAAATTATTCTTATCTGTTATCACAGTTCTTAACCAGTTGCCTTAATGTCTACGAATTGTTTAATTTTCACTTACAATTTATTACGATAGGAAGTTAGAAAAATTATTAACATAATCTTGGAATTAATCGACTAGAACTATTAGACTTAAATGTTAGTAAACAAAATGACGTTTAAATTAGAGTTGCAACTAGTAGTATATTCGGCCTAAATACCGAATATTCAGCCAGAAGTGTGACCGAATAGCAAAATTTTGGAATTTATATTTTCTAAATTGGTTCTGATCTGGGAATTTCGTTGCTCTTGCATTCAGGGAATCGCCTAGTTCGACACCACGTAATAGGTACACAAGTACTTCAAAAAAATGTAGGAAGTGTTTGAAACGTGCGCTAACTATAAGCAAACTAATATATTCATCCAAACTAATCCGTTTCAATGGCAGACGGGAAAATAAATATGAATGTTTTTCGTTAATACTTACAGACCTTTCATGTTGTCCTTGGCTTAACACCTGACCAAAGAATTGTGAATCAATGAATGAATGAAAGAGACATTGTTAATTGAACATTAAAAATTACAGTAACGCAGAACAGGCCCCTTAGCATGCCGCCGCGATAAAGCCATTATATCCACATTTAGCTGTCAAATTCGAGTGATAAAATCGCTATTTCAAAATTTTATCACAATAGGTAGCATGGCGAGTACCGTGACGTCACATTTTTGTTGCATAGCAAGTGGTTCGACCGATGTCTCTGAAAGAATATCGCAGTGCCAAACATGGCCGCAAAGTCACAGCTGATTTATAATATTTTCACAGTTCTGCTTTAACATAGCTTTATCAGCTGAAATAATTATGTCACGGGGAAGTGATCACACATTGCATGTGATATGCTGCTATGCTACGGCCACAGTAATGTAAAGTATATCTGATTAAGCAATTGTACTATAAGCGGCCTTGTCGTTAAGTACTGAATTTTTTCAGACAATCTTACCAAAGAAAACTACTTCCATGCGCCTTGTTGTATTAAAGTGTCAAGTAAAGATATTGCAGATTTACTAATAATATAAACATATGTATAATTAATATGTAAATGTAGGAAGTATATGAAGGAATAGGCGAGGAAAGACTTGAGTTAAAGAGATAAGGAAGTGCTCCTTGACCCGTGAGTCGTTTGAAAGAGTCAAGAAAAGGGGATTTTCGAATAGATCGTAAAAGATAGAGAGTAAAGAATTTGGAGTAAAAGTCGGAGGTATTTATACTGATATATAAATATGTCTGGATTTTGTTGATATATGATTGTTTTAAATATCAAATTCATGAAAACAATCCTAGACATGCGTTGTAGAATTAATGGAAGAGACATTTCAAATAAATTAAAAGAAAAGACGAGTGCGTTCAAAGCTCGTATCCAAGGCAAACATCAAAGTAATAAGTAAATATGAAACGTACTTTCCTGCAGTTGCGTTCAGCATGCGGTCGTGCGTTGCATTCGCCTTGGGTTCGACTGGCGGCGAGACTGTGACGAGTTCATTAGATATTCTGTCTCTCGAACGTTCGAAAGGTTCAAGGCAGTAAACACTTTAGAAGTGATAGCTGTGAATAAAATCTACATTTCCGGTTTTGTTACTAAGACCGGGAAGCGTTATGCATAACCATAACCTATGATACGTTTTGATTTTGGGGAAATGCAAATAAAATGAAGTTACGTTGCTGACGCTTTATATTTGACTAACAATAGATTGCAACATTATTAAAGCGAAAACTAACATCAGACGCGTTAGCATAAATATATAAACATTTTTAGAAATAGTTTGTTATATGTTATCAGCACATTATGCCAAATGTAGGTCGTTTACTGATGCAACAATAATGTAAACAAAGTAAGAAACTTCACAATATTACGAACAAAACATTAGATAAGGGAAAGTTAACCTTGATCAATCTGATAAACGACTATCTAATAGTTGCATCATTCAAGGTAAAGGCCACGAGCGCGGTGTGCGCTTGACACATCCAGTGCATTTATATCAGTGGCTACTTCAAGAGGAAAATAACATACAATCGGTCACTTCCTAACAGTTATCCTAGGTCAATCTTGTTAAGGAGAGAAGGTACATCCAGTGGAAAAACGAAGATATTTTGTTTGTGACAATTCTCCTTATTATTTTTGCAATTCGTATGATTATGTCTCTCTTCTGACTGGCTATCGCAAGTAGCATTTCTCTAATTCTTCCGGGTAAGGTACTTTGGTGGAGTACTTCACAACTTAATCTGCAGCTTGATATCAGTGAGTTATTTTCATATATAGGTATAAATAGTAGACATTTGATGATTAGTGGAGAATGACGTCTTTTAAAAACTAAGCCCCGCACTAGGGAAAACCCTGTGTCGCGGGTGCCATGGACATACACAACCACAAATTACACCCAAACTCACGAGAGAAATAAATGTAGGCCATACAAATCTTTCTCCCGACCCGAGAATCGAACCTGGAACCGTGCGTGCATGCGTGCGTGGCAGTGAAGATTTTTGGACCGTCTATTGTATAAAATGAATTGACAATTATTAGACTTTGTATTTATTAAGCATTAATTAACATAATTATTATAGTCATAACAAAATGTGAGACCCGAGGTTTGTTCCAATTTAGTCAACTGGTTCTGTAATTTCGACCACGGGGTCGCTAAATTGAATTTCAATAGCTGTGAGGTAAAACAAATAATTTTGATTTTTATGATACCAAGTGATGGGGCGAACAACAACAAAACTACGAAACATAACATAACACACAAAATACTTTTACCGGCTTAAAACCCACGGTGGTCGTCTCGAGTGAGCTAGTGGGAGGATCCGCGATCGACTTCGCGCACCGGAACCCCCCCGCAGCATCTGGGAGGAGCTACGTCCTCCTCTTTCCCCTCCTAACAACGAAGCGGGCCACACCACCCCGTCGTCCTGCTCGCAGTTGCCAAACTTACTGGCGAACGGAGCTCCCTGCTCCGATCGCCCTTATCCGCGAAGGTACGCCGCCACCGAGCGGAATCGGTCGATGATTCGGCCGGCAGATCGGAAGATGTAAGTTTGTAGTCGTGTCTAGCGATGGGACTGACTTTAAGATTTTAGTAGCAATAGACGTCTTAGTGAAAGAGTTCGTCCAGGGATGTACTGCCACTTTTATTTCTGTCGCTAAGCAGAAATGTGGGTGTTATTGCGTTCCAGTTTTGAAGGATAAGGGTGCTGGTGAAATTACAGGCACGTGGGACTTGACAACTTATGTTTCAGCGTGACGGGCGCAGTGGCAGTGCCCCTTAGATCGTTGCGATTTAAAGCTCTGAATGGCAATGCAACTGTTACATGAGACGCACTATAAGTTTCCGGAAAGAATAAGAAAAAAATACTATAAATTATCAGAAATGAATTTACTGTTTCTCAAAATATTCTCCGTTAGCGTTAATGCACTTTTCATACGAATGAATCAATTTTGAAAACATTTATGCCACTCCTCCGTGACAATCTCTGAAACATATTTGTCATACACTTCGACAGCCTCTTCAGGTGATGAAAATCGTTGGCCGCGTAACTGGTTCTAAATTTTTGGAAATAAATAAAAGTCACAAGGTGCCTGGTCGGGACTGTACGCGGGATGGCTCATAAGATCAACGCTGTTCACTTTCAAAAATTCATTTGTCTGTCTGGCCGTGTGAGAACTGGCATTATCGTGGTGCAAGATGATACAGCGTTAGCGGTTATTTTTACGGAGTTTATCAATAACTTCCGGCAAACAAATGGTCGTGTACCAATGACTATTCACGGTACAACGATTCTCCAAAGCAACAGTAGCCACGTGTCCAGTTTTATTTAAAAAAGAAGCAATCATCCGCTTAGGGCAGTTTGCACGCCAACCACTTTGGTTGGTTTCGGCTCATTTCGAAAGACCCATACGCTCGATTGCTGCTTTGTTTTGGTATTGTAACTAGAAATCCATATTTCGTCACCTGTAACTATGTTCCATACCAAATTTGACGCCCCTTCATTGAATCTCGTAAGAAAAGCATTGCACCAAGTGACGTGATCCGTTTTTTGAGCCTCAGGCAAATTGTGTGGGATCCACCGAGAGCACAGCTTTTTCACACCCAAATGTTAGTGTAGTATTGATTGTATTTGACTCATGCCTATGCCTAAAGATACCCGAATCTCATGGTATGTCACATGCTTGTCTGTTTTGATCATACGGCGCGCAGCATCGATGTTTTTGTTGTTCACAGCAGTGGACGGGCGACCATCACGAAATTCGTCACTGAGATTCACACGACCGCGTTTGAATTCTGCAAACCAGCTATAAATAGTCGTCTTGCATGGTGCTTCATCGCCAAAAGCTGTTTGAAGCCGAGCAAAGCTCCGCTGAGCTGTTAAATTACACTTAAAGTCGCAGAAATTCATACTACGAAAATTTTCACGAGTTAAATCCATGGACAGACAGACAGCCAATGTAAATGTGACAAGTGACAGTCAGATGAAACAAGCTGTATTCTACAGCCCAAGAGTTCCATTTTCAAATGTTGTAATTATTTTTTCAATATTGTTTATGTAAGTGGCCAGTTCCGGAAACTTATTGTGCGCCCTGGACGACGACTTCCCTGGACGAACTTTTTCCTTATGGAGCTTTACTGATAAAAAAATTTTAGGTATATCTTAAACTTGGGGTGCCCCAGCCTCCTTCTAGCCCCCCGAAAGGGGAATGCGAAATTAATTACTTAGATCTTAAGAATTTATAGGTCGCATTGACACGGCTGATTCCAAAATAAATTTATCTTTGAATTGAAATATATGGTTACAAGACAGGGTCTCACGGGTTGTGCGTTGTTTCATAGGATATTTATGCACTTATGGTCCGCCTATACGGTCAAGTTTCACTGCGAACTTGCGCAAGCTCTATGCTCAACCAAGACGCTCATTTCACTATCTAAATGATTTCATGCAATTTCGAACATAGCTACTAAATTGGTAGGTAATGTAATGGTAGGTAATCATAATTAAAAAAAAACCAAGCTCAAAAGTTTGCTCATCGGTTTTTTTTAATGGACATTACATCTATAATATGATACGTTTTATTACAACCGGTTACCGGATAGTGCGCGAAATCGGATTCATCCCCTAGTTTGCTACCCTTAGAGGTGCAATATTTTCTTCAAATTGAAATGGGTCCTCTCTTGAGGTACCCTATTTCCTAAAAAAAAAGAATCATCAAAATTGGTTCACAAATAATCGCGTAACACACACAAAAAATACTGTCAAATCCGCCTCCTTTTTTAAAAGTCGGTTAGCAAATGAAGTTTAATTTTTTAATAAACCTTCGTGTTTCACCTCGTTCGGTAATTAACGGTATGCATAATTAACTACGTATATAATGTCATCAAATTATGACGTATACCTCATAACCTGCTTTTACCGATTTTGAATTACAACCTATAATCGTAATGTCTCGATTTAATAACTTCTCGATTATCATAAGGACACCATCCAACAAATTTGTCGGCATTTATGTTAATAGTGGATTAAATATACGAATTATGACCGACGAGGCCGGAAATATTCAGTAAATAACTAACTAACTAACTCTACAATTACATATATTTAACGACGCCACCGTTGGCCCAACGGTCAACATTGTGGTCCGCTAGAGGTGATCCCAAGTTCGATTTCAGTTACGACCTTCAGATACGATCAATTTAAGAAACTTTTCGAAGGCTGGGTGTTCTAGGCAGAGGTAATTATAACACCGGGATTTCTGTAGTTGGAGAACAGGTAATTCTTGTGGTTATCTGGCACATTATTAATAACAAATAGAGACAAAAAACAAAGGTTTTTATTGCTTCCATTAACACTTAATACATCCATTAGTTCTCCAGTCTAAAATAAAATGTGTTTAAGATTAAAGAGGCGTCATGTGATAAAAAATCACGATTTAAAGAAATGTGGCGGCGTTTTATTAATAACAATCACACAATTAGATTTGTAGTAATATAATGCTTTACTGTCTCGACACAATGAGCAAATCTTACATTAAAATAAACATTTGCAACCCTTTGTAATGGTCAGCTCCAGTCGGTTTGAGTGAGCATGAGACTTGATGGTGGGGTTGAGTTCTGATTGACCCGATGCTGCGTGTAAAATTTATAAGCGAGGAGAAGGAAGGGCGCCTTACACACAACGAAAACAAGTTTCAAGTAGAAATAACCAGAAGCTTTATTTTAAATTTACTTTAGTTACAATGTTACAGTTTAAATCTAAGGGTACAGTATGGAGAACTAGTATTTTTACTTCCCCGAGTTTACAAAGGGAGAGTACGGATATTTTTATTGCCCTTATTAGTTACATACAAAAGGTTACCTTTAAGTATACTTAGAGCTAATACACTGCACTAAGAGTTTATGAAAGTACATGAGTGACACATGGACACTTTACTTATACGTCACTGACCTGGAGTTTGCCGGATGTACATTTAAGTTCCATACCAGATCCACTGCGAAGACAGCGTAGTTGCTACAGGAGTAACGGAGTTATACGTAGATGCCGACCACCCGTGGAGCTCATGACACGTGGTCGGGCACAGCCGAACAAAAGTTACAGCAGCTTAGTCTCAGCCATTCAGTTGATGGCGAGATTCGAAATTACAAGTACCAAAGGTACAACTAAGACAAGAAAGAAAAACCCTGCAACAATACAGATTGTTACAGTACATTGATATAAATGACGAAGCATCTAATGAAGGAAAGAATCCAGAGGTCAACTCACCATGCGGTCCGGTGGCACGGGTTTTACATTTGGTACAGGGTTCGGAGACCCATAATTACGGCATCTGGCTATTCCTGGTTACTTTATAAAAAGAGGCATTGGGGGACCATGCCCCCAATGGGATAAATCACCGTAGACGATCTAGGAAATCTGGAACACCTTGCGCACCGACGTGTCGAACAGAAAAGATGAGCTTCCGCCGAATTCCTCCTAAGAGATGTTACCCGCGAACAACGCCACAGACAATCTATCGAATCATCCAGATACAGCTCCCAAGTCTTATCACCTAAACCCGCTAGAATACATGGCGATTCCAGGTTTACGTAGATTACTTTACAGGAAGTACTTGGCAACCTAAATGGCGGCGTTCGACATGGAAATATTAAAGAAAAACTATAATTTACATGAGACTCGACTACAGAAGTAAAATCGAGTTAAATGGTACGCAGCACTAGTTTTCTGTGATACCATACAAGAAAAATTAGCCAGGGTTGGTGTTTTCAAAAATATGTCAAACTAAAGGGTACCCATTCACGCTATTGATTTTCTAGAAAAATCGTTCACCAACAGGTACTATATATGTGAATGGTTTAAAGAATAGATTACACCAACACTTAAGTTTCAACTAATTTACTAAATATTTTTAAACTATAATGTCAAAGTGACATGTTGTACAAGAATGGTGAAATTACCAAGGAGAAAAGATAAATTTTGTTTTTGTTTTGGTATTTAAGAGATCTACCAAAAAAAATGTGTTACACCTTGTGAGAAACTGGAGGGCAACTAAACCTGTATTTACAGTTTCCTAGGCCGTCACCCCTTCACAAATCAACTTTGTTTTGAAGTAAAAAGGCATTGTTCTGTGTTGCTTAAAACTCTCTTAATAATAATAAATCTGTACAGAGTACTAAAAAAGCCGATCTCAAAAGTTTGTAACATACATACAAAAAAAACATGCAGACGAATTGAGAACCTCCACCTTTTTTTGAAGTCAATTAAAAATAATGTATGTAATGTATGTCGTGCAGCTGGATGCCAACAGCACAAGAACGGTCGTCGTGGCGATCTTTGGGGGAGGTATACGTCCAGCAGTTGACGTCTTTCAACTGAAATGATGATGACGATGTGTTACGTACTGCATACAGTATTGCAATACCTTTTTTAACTGTTAGTGTTAATTAAGATATGAGGTGACAAAGTCATGTATCAAAGTCACAATCTGTTAATAGTTTGTTTACGTGTGTCGAGGGAGTGTAAGTAAATATTGGTCATTTCAAAACTACACTAAGATCTGCCACCGTAGCATGGCTACGCATGATAGTCGCGACACGAGCGATAAAATTGGAATAAGTGCGCGCTATTGGCTGTCTCAATCAAATTTAATTTAGATAGCCAATAGCGCGCGCTTTTTTCAATTTTATCGCGCGCGTCGCGACTATCAGGCGTTGCCATGCTACGGGGGCTGGTATACAAGAAAAATGCTCCATATTTCGAAAGTTATAGAATAGAATAGATTTCGTTTATTTGCCAGAATACAGTAATGATAAAGGTCTTAAATAAAATTAGGTATATTGTATTCAACTTGCAAGCAGATGTACGAATATTAATTTCATGTTTGGTTTCTTCAACTTCAAATTATTGTATTAATATCATGTTTGGTTTCTACTGTTAATTGCACTTCAAATTATTGTAAATTTTTATTTGGAAATTCTAAGTATTCTTTATTACTATAGAAGCAATGTGTCAAAAGCCATTTTGTCAATTGTAATTTAAAAGTATGTGGTTGCAACAATTTAATTTCATTTGGCAGACTGTCGTAAATTGGCAGACAGTTTTTCTTATAAATTACTCTATGGCAACGAGGTTGGTACAAAAGATTCATAATTTTTGCTCTAGTCTGACTTTGATTAATTTCACCACGTGTTTTGAAATATTGAGGATAAGTTTTGATAAACACACAGATATCCCTAATGTACATGCATGGCAAAGGCAGTCTGTTTAGTTTTTTGAACAGCGGTTTACAGCTGTTGTCGAACCACGCACCGCAGATCTCCCGAACACACTTCTTCTGAACCTTAAACGCACTTTCTACGACTACTAAATTGCCCCACAGTATAAAACCGTAGCTAAGCACAGACGAAACGTAGCAGTGATACGCTGTCAATGCTGCTTCTCGAGAGACAGTTTGCCTTAATCTTCGTAGAGCGTAAACAAATCTATTTAGCTTCATACAAATCTGCTCGATATGTTCTTTCCAGCTTAGGTGCGTGTCAATCGTTAATCCAAGGAAATTAAATGTGTCAAATGTGTCAGCTACAATTTATATTAGAGAACAGCTCAATTACATTGGAGAAAAAAGATCTTGAATTGAGATAGGTGAAATTCACTCGTAATTTGGAACACATATTACTTTTCCTACTTTTTAAAATACGTTTTCAAAACATTCAGTTTTCAGTGTCAGTCTAGAGCCTAGACTGTTATGTACCAAATATAATGTATATATTATAGATGAGCAAATGTGGATTTATCTCTAAAAGAGATCTCTTCCAGTCAACACAAGGCAGTGAGAACAGAGGTCATACGCGGCTCATATTTAGTTTTTGCGAGTGCACAATCTTGCGATTTTTTTTTTATTTTGTTTTCTAGGAAACTACGCTTTAAGCGCGAAACACACAGAGAGTGGATGCGCGTCGGGCGTGGGTCGGGGCCTTAGTTCCCAACCCGACCCGCATCCGCCCCGCACCCGACTCGCGCCCGACCTGCACCCGTTCTCTCTGTGTTTTACTTGTAATCGATAATGTCGTGCGCAATCGTAGCTTACACGTTACGTACCTTTGGGTTTTTCCGTCGTTCCACTAACGACAAAGAGAATTAAGGATGTAATAGATTTTATTAGCGTAATATGTACATTTACATCATAGCTCTTACAATACATTAACAAAAATATTTTTGATTAAGGTAGAAAATTGAATTACTAACTTCGTCTTTTTTTAAGCGCGTTGTTCTTGACCGTGTTATTATAACGACGTTAAGTTGTTATTGCACATAATATTTAGTAACGTACAGAGTAAATTTTAGTACCAGTAGAGCTTCTAGTGAAAGAGTTCTTACAGGGAAGCTGTGAATGGCACTGCAACTGTCCTGGACAGGCGTGGTGTCGCTTACCACCAGGCGCACGACTTGTTTGTCCCGTCATTTGGTATCATAAAAAATTTTAAAAAGATATGATTTACTAAACAAGAAATAAATCGCGTACGTTTGTTTTTCTAACAAACTAACATTTCGGGCCCTTTAAAGGTCTCTAAGGGACGTGTTCTAGCACTCTAGTCAATGCTCAAGTCAGGACTTGACCAAACTTACCCTAATGGCAAGTATTTGAGTATGATTTTCAGTGCTCACTGCTATACTTGAGTATTGAGTAGAGTTCTGGAATACGACCCATAGTCACTGATATGGTAAATTCATTAACTAGTTATGTCTAATATAAACCAATTAACGGGACGAACAAGTCGTATGTTTGGTGGTAAACGACACGCCCCCCCAAGAGCTTTAAATCGCAAAGATAAGGGTCAGTGTAGCGCCTGTCACCCTGAGACATAAGTTGACAAGTATCATGTGTCTGAGATTTGACCAGCACCCTTTCCCTTCAAAACTGGCACACAGTAATGCTCACATTATTGCTTGGCGGCAGGAATAGATAAGGTGGCAGTTCTTCCCTGGACGAACGCTGTCACAAGGAGCTCCACTGTTACTAATAAAATAAAATAATGAAAACCACCCTATTCACTATAAACAATAGTTTCATTATCGAAGCCTTTTGGAATTAAATATGTGCCAGAACTTCGTGAAACGTGCAAGCATTTTTATAGTACGAAAATAATGGTTGCAAAAATACTTTCAAAGATTATAAAGTCACTTTTGAATAATGAAATGGTGACTATAAACACTTGTCGCAAATATCTGTACAGGAAATTAGTTTTTTAATTCCGTGGCGTGGACAGCGTCCAAATCTATCTCGTAAGCCTTTAAAACGTCGACTTTCATAACATCCTGTTTGTCTTACAATCTTGAGTAATAGAGTTGTTTGTAAATCATTCATGTTTATATCATTGCTAAATTGGTCTGATTGTGGTTCATTTATTGAATGTTCAATGATGTAAAGACGTCATTAATAAACACTAAGCTGAATGTCGATTCCTTGACGAAACACTGTAATCTCTCTTAATAAATTCTAAGCTGAATGTCGATTCCTGGACGAAACGCAGTAATCTTTCAAATTCGCAACGGTGATGACGTGTTGAAGACATAATTTAGTATCTAAGTCTTTAGAAATAAAAAAAGAAAAGGTAAACTGTTTTGTTATTGGTCGCTCTATGAGGTATGTTGGTGGTTGTGATTGGTTCGAGCGGAGTTTGTTTATTCATTTTGTCTAATTTTATTCTGACGAAAAATAGATGTATTTATAAAAAACCGACTTCAAAAGTCATTCATCCCCTAGTTTGCCACCCTTAGAGGGGGAAATGGAGGTACCCTCTATACAACAAAAAAAAAATCATCAAAATCGGCTCACAAATGCCGAAGTTATCGCGTAACCTACTTACAAAAAACATAGTCGAATTTAGAACATTCTCCTTTTTTTGAAGTCGGTTGGAAAGACTGCAAATTTAGTATTTCTAACATGGTTATGATGGAACTGCCACATACTTTGTATAAAAGTTCCTAAATAAACAAAAAAACTGTGTTTAATACGTAAGCAAATGATACCTGAAATGTTTAAGATTAATAATAATAATAATGTGGGATGCCTCCACTGAAATAATCTCAATTGTTTTGTCCGTAAATGTTAATTCCAGTCAGCCTTTCTAAAAGCTTGAGGCGGTTGGATTTCTGTGGCGTGTCGCTTTCAGCACAAACGCAGAAGGTGGTCCTGCTCGATACGGCATGTATTGTTCGCCGGTTCTTGAACCTGAGCTCCTGACCCCGGCCGACTGTGCCATTGCCGGGAAATTCCGTCTTCGGCCTTGGGAGGGGCGAGAGTCTAAAATAGATACAATAATAATAATAATAATAATAATAATAATAATAATAATAATAATAATAACGCACGCACCCATAGCCCCTCACTAGGGAAACCATGTATCGCGGGTGCCATGGACACACACATAGACAACTACAAATTACATTCAAACTCACAAGAGAAATAAATGTAGGCCATACAAATATTTCTTCCGGCCCGGGAATCGAACCCGCGACCTCTGAGTGGCAATCCAGCATGGTAACCGTTCGGCCACGGAGGCAGTTCGGTTTCGGTTTCATTGATTAAATGCTATTGTTCATTCGTCAGACGGATATCCCTGAACCTTTTTTAGACCGGTAAAAAATTATAATTTAGATTTTTTTTGAGACAAGCGTTGTTCCCTCTGTTAGTGGTATTTATAAAGATAATTATGTTCTCTTGTTTTGACAGAGACGTATTAATACTGCAGTCTTAATCACGGAAGGACAGATAGCTTAACACATATTGGCACGCTAATTTCATTACTTTCAAGGCGTTGATTTGCTACGGAATCACAAAGCGATCAAGTTTTTTCAACAATATAATACTTAAGAAGGTAATTAGGGCAATATTTCTTTCTGTCTTTCATTCTGAGGTTCGGGACGCTGATATATTTTGTGACAACTTTTTACATTGTGTTTTTATGAATAAATGAATGAATATTCTATTAACCAGACTTCAAACAAGTATGTTAGTAAGTACATTAATTACTTTAAAATATATTTGTCTATTTATATTTACATTTATTAGGCAGCCCTATTAGAGGGCACAACATGCAGCGAGTTGTAGCGTTCATTAAACGGACCGTCAACTCTGTCCGCTACTGTGCTCAAGAGGTTGTTGGTGCTGGCTGCGCGCCCGCTGCATCGTGGAGGCTTGTCGCTTTCTCATTATGGATTGGAAACCATCCGTATGTGCTTCTACAAACATTATTGAATATATAAATTAGCATTGCGCGCATTTGTGACCCGATTTTGATGATTCTTTTTAGAGGGTACCTCAGAAGTCGTCCCATTTCCATTTGAAGAATATTTCCCATCTCTAAGGGAACAAACTAGGGGATGAACTATTTATGAGATCGGTTTTTTTAACACTCTCTACTGAGATTAAATATTCTATAGAAGAATAAATATCCTAGTTTATTCATATATTTTATTCTATAGTACTTCGGTATTATACAGGCTTGTATGTAAAATACTAATAACTTTATAGAACTATATTACTAACATTATAACTGCCTCCGTAGGTACAAAATATTCTAGGTATATCTTATTTGTACAATTGTTGGATGCTAATTATTTTTCACAACTGGTGCACATTACGTATATGTTGTGAAGGAATGGCAATGACACTTCACGTTTTGTGACTTGCATGTGGTGTATAAGACATATTATCACATGCAATGAGAACGAATATTGAGAGAAAAACGCCTTGAATTGGAGAATAGCAAAATCAACCATCAAAATAATTGCTCCTTATAATAAAATTTAGGCGCTATTTATAAAAATGAATCTTCATGCGTGAACAGCCACCTATAGAGGTGGATGATTTTCTTCAAAATTAAATGGGTCCACTGTAGAGGTACCCTCTTTTCAACAAAAAAAGAATCATCATAATCGGTTTACAAATACCGGAATTATCGCGTAAGATACATACAAAAAAAAACATACAGTCGAATTCAGAACCTCCTCCTTTTTTAAAGTCGGTTAAAAATATAAAATTAATTTTGAAAAAAAAAATTGTAACAATACTTCAAAGTAGTGTTTGCATTAAAAGGAAGAATTTTTTTACTAAAATATATTTAGTTTCCATTTTCTCTCCTTTTCTCCTGACCCTTGTCCAGCACTGATCATTTTTCTAAGTAAAATTTAAAGTTTTAATTTAATTTTAGAAAGCAAATTAGATAATGAAAAGGCAAGATTTGCATTTGACAAATTGAACTGGTTGATAAGTGTGAAAACATCAGGTTAGTATAATTTCTCCGGAAGCTGTCACGGCGTCGATATGGGAGACACGCCGGCGCGCGCGCAACGCGAGGCCGTTTTGTTGAGTGGCCATGAAATACGTGGAAATGTGCGATATTTAATAATTAATAAATTAACGTATAATCATTATAGGGCTCTTAGGATTTCTTGATTTAAACAATATTTTTCCATACACAAATCGCGTATATTTGGTTGTTTTCAACAAACCACTTGTTCGGTTCTTTACAGGTCACATGGTCACTGCTAACTGAGATATTAGTGATTTTAATAATAATAACTATTGGTTGGTCTCAAACAAAGGGATTCCCTGTATTAAGAGTACCAGTGCAACGGAAATCGCCCTGGGGCACTTCCTAGTACAATCAGACTAGAAAAGTCCATTTCCCAAATTGGTCCTACTGGGAATCAAACCAGGGACCTAACCATCCAGTGCCGAGAGCATAAGCTGTTCGGCCGTTGAGGGTCTCAAATAATAATCTTCTTCCTGTCCTTATACCACGCTAGGTGGGGTCGGCACAACATATATTTTTCTTCCGTTCTCCCCTATCAGCCGTCATTTTTATACTCACACCTTTCTTCATCCATGTCATCTTTCACACAATCCATCCATATTTTCTCTGGCCTTCCTTTCCCCTTGACATTCATACCTAGCACTCTTCTCGTCACATGACATTCTTCCCTCCGCATGTTTCCGCATGACTCACATGTCCATAGCACGACGAATAAGTTATACGCCTGATGGAAAGCTACACGCCTGTCCACAACATTTGCAGTGCCACTCAGAGCTTTAAACCGCAAAGATCTGAGAGGCACTGCTACTGCGCTCGTCACTTTGAGACTTAAGTTGGTAAGTCCCATGTGCCTGTAATTTCACTAACATATTGATATTGATGAGGATCGACCACCTCACTTTACTTTCCCAGTTAGCCTTGATGCTGCAACAATAAAAACAAATCTGAAAAATAAAATATCATATCTAGTTACAAATTTTTTGGTTCAGTTTTTTTGTTGGTCTCATTGTTTTCAGTCATATTTATGACGCCTGCTACAAAATAGTTTTTTTTTTTTAGGTTTTGACGACGGTTTTAAAATATTTACGTGTATAAAACAAGACGTGAATATTTTAAAAACAGTCGTGAAAACCTAAAACATGCTCCTCTGGTGTCAGTTTTTAAAATCTATTTTGTTAGTTTCCCTCAAATTCGTTTTTGAATTACTTTCCTTTATTATTGAGAATACGATTTAGGAATATATGTAACTAGTTCAAATTAATTCGAGTTGTTATGATGAACCAACGCGCTGGTTTCATGGCCGTAAATAGTACCACCGCGTTTGTCTTACTTGCCCTTGCGCACGGCATTGCACTTCCAGTTAGATGCCCACTATTCAAGTTAAAAGCTTTCTCAAGCAAGTCTTGTTCATGCCAATTAAATTCTACTATAAATTCTAATTCAAATAGGTGACAAATTGTTTTAAAAGAAAATATATAAATATGACTCAAAAAGATTTGTATTTAGCTATAACAATCATAGAATCTATTCGTAACCAATTTATGTACATAACGAGGACTTAGAACAAAATCTACTTAATAGAAAAATTTAGATGCCTGATATACAAAACCCAGAAGGTCTCAATGTTTGTGTGTGTGTCTAGTTTTAGTAATGTAAGTATACAATTGCGAACGATATTTAAAAATAACATACACACTAACACCCACACCCACATCCTCCCCACGCACATAAACACACGAATACGCGCGTGCGCGCACGCACGCACACGCGATTACTCTGAAATGTGAACCGATTTAGATGATTTATTTATTTTTTGTTGGTAAGAAGGTACCTCAGTACAGGTTCCAATAAAATTTGCAAACTAGAGGATGAACCCGATTTCGCGCACCTTTCAGTAATAGATTGTTAAGTTTTTAGTTTCAGTTTTTATGTACAATATATATGCAAACTTTGAAGTCCGTTCCTTTATGTTTCATAAATAATGTTCTATTATACATTCTCATTCATTCTTGAAGTCTTCATTTCTTCGTATTGTTTGAGAAAAGCACTATAGTATAAGACAACTTGTAACTCATTCTCGTTCTGCAATCTTTACTTCTCGGCCTCTGCAATAATTCACTAATTAGTAATTCTGATTCCTAGAAAAAAATATCTTGTGTAGTAGTACAAAAATGAAACAAAACACTGTCTACATCTTTCAAAACTTCAAAAGCAGTCCTTGCATAACTTTATACAAGTAATATTCGCAAATTATTGAACGACAGATAAATATATAAATTCCTTCAAATGTACAAATAAAAGGTCGTGCCTCACGTTCGTAGACGTGAACGTAAGAAAATGATAATTCGCAATGTCAATAATTTTCAGCCATTATCAATCGTGCTCCTGCGCTCTCAATTTGTAGGTATGTGCTAATTTAAAAAATAATCCACTTATGTACTCTGTTATCCTTTCGATGACAAGAGTTTAACAACTTTACAACTTTGAAACGCAATAGATATGTTACAAAAAATAATTTGGATAATGAATATGACTTACAACTTCAAGTACAAAGGTACTTAATATTGTAACGCGTGTTGAATGCTGAGTAATGAAAAAAGAACCATTGTATACGTATAGATTATATTTTGAATACGTGTAGAATGTGTTCTTTATTGTATAAATAATGACATGTAAATTAAAATGAATATTTTTGTTTACAGGTAAATGTTTGAGTAAAAAAGCTGACATGTAGTCGTAAGTAAAAAAAATGTTTTTTTTTTATTATTATTATGTATTTATAATGACAGATATTTTGTGACGATATTGTTGGAAAAAAACAAACAATTTTAGCGAGGTTGAATTCGACAACAAATGATTCACAAGTTTCGTGTTTTTTGCCAAAATTTTTTTTCACTGTTTTGGTTAAATTTTGCATAAATTGTTTTTTTTTTAATATTTTATTCCACATTTACATAAATGGTGAACGACTATGTGAAATTCTCTACTTGCAGACTCATTCCCTGAATATATATTACTTTTATTAGTAATGAGCACTGTGATGTAAATGACCATAACCGGGAAGCAAAAACTCTTTGTTGTTATACTCGCAACATCTATTTCTAAATATTCCAACAAAAGAAACAAAATTTTCCTAATACGTACAATGACCTTAAAAAGAAACATGACTTTACACTCAGTGGTAAAGTCAATATTTCCTTTTCGCATTTTTTAACATTACCTAGTCGTTATAACTTATAATCTAAAATACTAAATGTTGACGAGAATAGCAAATCAACCAGTAAGAACGGATGATATTAGTATAACGGTGAATCAAAGATGAAGGCATAATTATGTGGTACTTATATTTAATTGCACAAAATTTTTATTACTAAACATAAAACCAGATTTAGTAAACTCTATACACAACATGTAATCATACACATTACATTTGTGCCTATGATGTGGATTGGGTTTAAACAATTCTCACGGGATTTATTATAGTAATTACTAGGCTACAAGTTTGTTGACGTCATTCGACTCTAAAGGTACCAATTTCAGAAATTAATATGTCACTTGTTGAAGGATATAGTGTGTTATGTGGAGCGACAGCGCGGAACCGTCACTTCTTGGCTGATATTCTTTGAGTACTTATAACGAACAAAGGTAAAAATATCGAGTTCGTACGTTTACACGATTGTTACATTTGAAATGAATTCATGATTTCAAGTGAGGGGACGAACAAGTCTGTTCAAAGCAGTTGCAGTGCCACCCAGAGCTTTATATCGCCAAGATCTGAATGGGCATTGCCACTGCACTTGTCACTATTCTATATGCCTTAATTTCACTAGCACACTTGAAAACAGAAACGCAGTAATGCTCTCACATTACTGTGCTTCTTACTACTCAGGCTGTAACAAATTTTTTCTTTTCATTTTTGCTGGTAGCGTCTGATTGACAATCTAGCACGTTTTTGGTAATTAAGGAAAATCAGAATTTTTTAATGAATTGCTTTTAACACCGTTGGATTTTTTTTGGTAAATTTTATAATTTGAATTAATTTTTAAATTCAAATTATAAAATTGACCAAAATAAATCCATTAGTGGTAATTTCTTTTTTAAATAGTATATTTTTTTCGAGGGACTAAATCGAGCCAATATATAGGTACCCGAGGCGTTTTATTACTCCGAGGGTTTATATTGCCTTTTAGTCTCGGGGTGAAAACTTTAGTGTTCACTTCGATTGCGAGAAAAAAAATCAATCGTTTTCGCTCTGCAACAAAATTACGTACCAAAATTCTAAAGTATTCGCGGTATTTTTTTTTCCAACCAGCCACAGACACAACAAACGCACTAACGCGGGAAAATTATATTATTATTTATTTATTATTATTAAGGGAAATAAAACCGAGCATACTACTGGCCGTTTGAGTTTGTTCACTCGAAATTTAAAAAATAAGTACTTTTAACTCCCTAGGGATTGACGGAAGCACACTACTCCCGCTACGTAAGACTGTATTGACGTACATTTAGATCATGACAAGTGAAAAGTAAGATTATCAGTAGGTAATTAGCAAAAATGTGCTTGAACTCTAGACACTTGTGATGTGTGTAGTTATGTTTAAAAAAATATTTGAAACTACAAAATTCTAGCGCTAGCAATGTCGTGCCATGTGTTTGTATCCAAACGTGTCAAATGACAATCTTAAAAATAAGTCTCTTGTGGAGTCGAAGCTACAAAATGTCGACTATCGCAGGAAACTAGCCTGCTTGTCGGTTTTCTATCGGATACATTTCGGGGAGTGTGCTTAGGAACTTTTCAATTTAGTTCCACCCTCACCGTTCCTTCTTCGATCGACTAGAAGATCCTGAACGCTCCATCCTTATGTCGTTGATATACCACCTATTATGCGCTTTGCTTCCTCATTGTGGAATGGAATCATCAAATCAATGGAATATTCTACCGGCATCTGTGTTTTCCGAAAAGTACAATTTGGGGTTATTCAAGGCTAGAGTGAATAGGCATTTTTTTTAGGCAAACGCGTCCTATCGTCGGTCACATAGTCGCTTAACATCAGGTGAGATTGTGGCCAAGCGTGTGCCTATTATATATAAAAAAAACGTCAAAAACCAAATGGTTTTCCAAACCAAAAGGCAAAGACTTTTCTTCGTATATACTTAATTTGATCACTGCTCACTAATTATAGTAAAAAATTAGAGAGACAAAAATATGAATAAACATGAACTACTATTGGATGTAGGCGTTGAATGTGGAGGTCCCGGGTTCGATTCTTGGTAGAACAAATTTGGGAAATTAACTTTTCTAAATTCCTTTTGGTCTGGGTGTTCTGGGTGAATTACGTTGCTCTGGTGTCCGCGTACTACACGGAATTTCTTCGTTTGAGACCAGGTAATTAGTGTTTTTGTTTGGCACACAACATTATTGTTATGATTATCAGATAATTATCAAAGTCAAAAAATATTTTGATAATTTCGAATCCTGATAATTTGTGTTATATGAAATAATATAGCTTGGAGTTTGTTGCAATATATCGGACGAAAACAATTATAATAGAAACGAGGAAGAAATCAAGCGTCATTTATAGAATAAATAGATCACGACAAAGAACTACACTAATTAAGGTTCTATTTAAACTCAAGGTGTTTCTCGAAATAATCGGGTAATAGCTTGTAAAAAACAATGCGCGAGATCATGCAAAGTCGTGACAGCAGAATTATTTAGCATTACAACCTCTAATTTGAGACAAACTTGACACTTAGCCATTGATGTTTTGAGTTTTTGTTTAGTTTACTGTGCTTTCTTTAAGTTGGAAATGTATTAAAATTTCACCTTCTTCATTGTCAGTCATTATCCGTTAAAATGCTGGGCACTGGACTCCGGTAAAGAGTGGATTTAGGACATAATCTACCACACTGGTCCAATGCGGGTTGGGGAACTTTCTTAAACTAATCGTTAGATTGTTATTGAACATATACAAAATTGTACAAAAGTAAATGTACATGTACAAAAGTAAATGAAACTAGAAACTATAATGAGTCAATTTTAATCATTGTGGATTCATTTGCCTAAGCCGTGGTGTATCTGAAATATTAATTTAATCAATGAACAAAATGAATTCCACTAAACACAGGCTTAAAGAACTCGTCTTGAATCTGACGACTCTATAAATTTTAATAAGCTCTCTAATTTACTGAATTGCATTGCAAAGTTGATGTTTCTAGGTTTCAGCAATCTAGGAGTAATTACTGGATACAATAATAGTGCAGCTTGCAAGGGATTTTGTTATTATTGAATTATTTTTTTTATACAATTTTATTCATAGCAGCCGATCTACGCCTGAGATAAAAAAAATGTATTTTTAGGCTTACAATAATAACGCATAGAATGATAGTTTCATATCAAACGAACTGTCACAAGTGAGGCAAAAATCAAATTCATGTAGGCTAGTTTTAGTAGTAGGTTAATTTTCGGTTTTAGTGACTATTTATATAAAAATACAAGTTGAAACGCGTTACTTCCTTGTGGAATGTGATGTTAGTATCTATTTTATGTTTGTCTGACGTATTTTTACACTTATTTACAGCACATTTCGTCATTTTTAGCTAAAATTCTTGATCTGTTCGCGGTGCAAGTTGACCTTGAGCACTGAAGGCCCGCCCGCTCGTGTAGGCCCTTTTGGCGCGCTTCAATTTGCCTCACTTAGCGTGTGCGGACTAGGTTTCTAAGCGTTATTATTCTAAGTTTTTAGGTATTATTAAACTTCTGCCTTTAGAGCTAACAACTTTTTTTTTATAAGACATTAATTTTGAATTAAATTATTTTCAGCTGTGTTTTCAGTGTACCCAATAAAGTTATTCAGCAAACATTTTTTTTCATCTTTATTTATTTAGGAACTTTATACTATGTACATACATGTACATAGGACTGCCACGCAGAGGTCCCAGGTTCGATTCCCGGGCCGGGAGAAATGTTTGTATGGCTTACATTTATTTCTCTCGTGAGTTTGGGTGTAATTTGTGGTTGTCTATGTGTGTGTCCATGGCACCCGCGACACAGGGTTTCCCTAGTGCGGGGCTATGTTGAGTGTGTGCGTTATTTATTTATTTATAAAAAAAAAGTTCCATCGTACCCTAAACTATAGCTTACATGTCTAGGCGGCGCTGTTGGAGAGCCGATACAACAAATAGTAATAGTCTTTTTGCGTATTTGTTGCGATTGCCTAATACACAATTTATAACACCTAAGAAAGTCCGGTTGATCTGCAGGTTCAGTTTATTCGCCAGCTTTACTTTATCACACCCATGTAACCTGTCCTATCTCTTACATCAAGTGCAAGGGTTCACTATAAGCGCATTTGCGCACCACATCCGGTTCGTGTTTGTTCCGAATCCGAGACTACACAAATATAGAAAATTCAGACCCATTTCGGATGTGGCTTGTGTAGGATTCCAATCCGAGAAAATACAAATATCGCTTGTACATCTAGAGGTAAAATGACCTCTTTGATATTTCGGACCGTCATTTTTCGGATTCGGAACTGGGGGTCTACTCTCGATCTCTGTCCGACATCCGTCCGAAACAATTACTGTCAAATACGTAATATTCGACAAAATTAAAAGTCAAGTATCAAGTATGAAGCTACATTCGCATCACGCGTCTTTTCGTTTGGTCAAGTATTGCTTATTTGGCTGTAATTGTTTCGGACGGATGTCGGACGGAGATCGAGAGTAGACCCCCTGACACGACTCGGACGTAATGCGCAACCACTCATAAGGTGCCTACAGATTTGCTCGATTTTTTTACTGTCGACATGTGTGATCAAACAAACAGTAAATTTGTAAGCAACAGTGATCGACATCATAATTTTTGTCAATCAACAATTGTGATCAGACATAATCGAGTAAATTAAAAAACGTCGAAAAAATGCGTTGAACCTTTTGACAATGTGTTGACACAAGCCGCATACATTATTGAAAAAAAAAAACAATTCTACAACGAGATAAATTATTATTAATTAATTATAATGTAAACTTGTTTTAAACTAAATTATTTATTTCCAACAATCATACCTGACCAGAACAGGTCAGGTGTGTTTTTGTATACGTTTTATTTATTTGTTAAATAACTACAGATTAAAAATAAGTAGAAATAAATACTTACCCTCGAGCCAAAACAACTTAGTGATTTTAACAGGCTGTTTTAGAGTTGTAACTGACATGTCTGCTTAAATTAGTAATTTGATTATGGAAACAAATACTTTTTTTTTATAATATCAAGTGACGGGACGGAACGGGATATTAACTCGCAAAGATCTGAGAGGATTGCCAATGCCGTTTTTCTGAGATATAAGTTGACAAGTCCCTTAATAAGCTTGTAATTTCACCAGCGCCCTTACCCTTCAAAAACCGGAACGCAGTAACGCTCACATTGATGCTTGGCAGCAGAAAAAGAGAAGGTGGCAGTTATCGAGTATATAACCAGAAATAGAGACGAAATAAGGGCTATCCATCCCTGACAACTCATCAGACAAATGGGCCTTATATCACTTATAATATCAACTCTCGTTTGCACTGAAATCACAAATTAGAAAGCTGAGAGCGGCAACAACTGACCTGTGAGTACGTCGCCGAATGTATTCCAAAAATATTCTATATTTATTGTAATTAAGATAATATCTCTTACAATGGGAGGCTGTCGTATTCGGTGGTGTGGAAAAAACAGCAAAACATCTAATTACAAAACAAACGGAATCATATTTTATCGGTAATTAAATATTAAATATGTAATTTTGCAATTTACGTCCATTATAGCAAAGCTCAAGTTAAACTGGTCTGATTGAAGTGAAACAATTGACGACATCCGCCAATTGTTTCGAATTCGGGCTGGCCAATCGGAGCGCGGTTGTCACAGTAATGATTTGGCAGAATCGTTTTCAAACGAATTAAATGACATTTACTCTCTATTTCTAGTTATATACTCGATGGTGGCAGTACTTCCCTGGATGTACTCTTTCTCATGGAGCTGCTCTACTGCTGCTAAAAAAAAAAAACGATAAAAAAAATGATGACGTAAATACAATTTGACAGTTCAATCAATTACTGACTGGAACCAATAAGTTTATGTTCTCGTTTATAAGTTGTTAACTAATTGTTCACTATTTATAATTAAAATAATTTCATTATTCGCGATAACATTTCAATTTTCAAATCGTGTTTTCTCAATTCCACCAGTTTTGACTTAGGACAGTATTTCATGTGAGGTATCACTACGGTACTAATTAACTATAATTATAATAGCGATACTAACCAGCTATTAACCGACTTTAAAAAAGGAGGAGGTTCTCAATTAGACTTTTTTTGTATGTATTTCACGCGATTATTCGTGAAGCGATTTAATATTAATAATAATAATAATAATAACGCACACAATCAACATTAACTAAGGAAACCCTGTGTCGCGGGTGCCATGGACACACGTATAGAAAACCACAAATTACACTTACGAGAGAAATAAATGTACGATGTGCGACCTCTGCGTGGCAGTCATGGTATCCGTTCGGCCGCGGAGGCAGTTATTGATTATTTTGATGATTCTTTTTATTTTTGTTGGAAAGAGGATACCTGAGTATTTTTGCCATTTAAATTTGAAGAAAATATTCCACCTCTAAGGGTGGCGAAATAGGGGATGATACGGTAACCAATTTCAATAAAACTTGGCAAATAGATGTAATTTCACGAACTTTTGAGGTCGATTTTTTTATATATAAAAAAGTAATGATTATTAATGTACATTTACAGTTTACAGAAAAAACCTTAATATTAAATTGGAAATAAAACAAGCAAGTATTCTTATGGACATAAATCATACTATATGTTTTAATCAAATGAGTCATCCTAATACATTCAACATTGCCGCTAATCACGTAATGGGTGCAACTCTATTATATGAGGGACATCATTAGATTTAAAAAATTAAAACCATAGGACATTAAATCACGAGTCGTAAATATGTCGTCTTCTAGCAAACTGTGCCAGATGCCATGCCAACTAAGTCACGGAAGAACCATTACGAATTTTCCTATGTGCTTGTTGCACGTCTTTGTTCCGGTTTTTAACAACTTTTTCTCTCGTTACACATAGGAAATGAAACTATTCTAAACCTTTTTAAGCGATTTAAATCTGGAAAAATAGTTTCATTTCCTATGTGTAACAATCGCGAAAACCTAAGAACTCGATATGTACGCCAGTACGGACTGGACGTTGCAAATAAAATCCGGCGGTTCGAAGACCTCAAGAACAAAACCGCGACAATAACATAGTTCCAACATGCGTTAAAATAACTCCGCGAAGAGACATCTACGGTAGTGATCGCATAGTCCGCCAAGCCAACATTATTGTGGATTAGTTTGTATATATAAACAATACATACGATCAACCTCTAACCACAAGACAAATCTGTATTAGTTGGAAATTAAAACAAAAATTACTGAAACAAATGTCAATCTATTAATTATATTTATAATTTATAAATAAAAAGTTTTAAAATCGCCCAGAAAAAAGAAACACTGCATTATTTTGGAATTTTTACTGGTGTTCCCCTAAATGAGCCGGTGTGTGTATTAGTTCCTATATTTAACGATATGTAAATACTTCTTATTTAGGAAATACATTTATACAAAAAACAAAGTGAATACTAAATTGTCAGACTGTGCGAAAGGCGAAAGGCGGTTCAACAAGGTATCTCAAGCGAGAACTAGTTTAACCTTGAATTTATTAAAGTGTTTTACAATTTATATTGCATTTTGTTTGTCTTCGCTAAGACAATAAAACATCATCTTACAACGCGAAATTAGCACTGAAAACTTGGTGAATCCGTTGAGTGAGAGCAGCCCAAAACTAGCCGTTATCTTTGGTGCAAAACTATGACGATGCTGCATGTATGATGCATCTACTGCTGGATATACCTATGTCTCACCAGAGCACGCCAACTCTCCCAGTCCTGAAGTCCTAGACAAGTGGCACACGCTCCAATTTCTACAATCGTTAAGAGGGAGCATTTCGATTTGATTTTAGAGGGGTATATCCAATTTAAAGTTAAAAATAAAATATTGTATTAGTAACTACACGATATATTCAAACATAGACATTAAACAGAAACATAAAACAATAAAGTTTCCTCGATAGATAAAAATCACGAAATGACCTCTAATTTTCACATTTTTTCGGTTTATCCTCGAAATGCTACAGGTTATTAGGACAAAAACTAGATAATTAATTATATTTGTGCATGATCGAGAACTGTCACTACGGATTTTTTTTTAATCCCTTTAGTTTTAGAGTTATTCCGCTAAAACGAATTTGGTACTTTTAATGCGCAAAATTCAACATCTCCTGTCGCATGTCACGCGAACTTCAGGCATATATTTGTTTCACAAATTTGGGCGGAGCCAACGTCAAAACTTTTTGGCATGACAACGTAAACGATAAAAGATTGTTAGTTAACAACAAGCTTATGGTAGTTGTCGCACGAATTGGACGTTCCGTTTGATGGAATAGAAACTAATTTACATTGGCTACCAATTTATATTTCGTTACGCTACGGCACGTTGTCTTGGTCCTCTGTTACTCTCGTTCTCCGTCTGACATCTGTCCGAAATAATTACTGTCAAATAAGTATTACCCGACAAAATTAAAAGAGGCATGATTCGAATGAAGTTTTATACTTGTCATTGTATTTTCATTTGGTCGTGTATGACTTATTTGACAAGAATTGTTTCAGACGAATGACGGATGGAGAACGGGAGTCAGGCTGCGTGCCCCCACTAGAGATGTGTGAGGTAGCGAGGCGGTGCGAGGATGCGTTACAAACTCTTTTCAGCTGTGGAGTGAGGGGTGGCGATATGTCAATGTAGTGTCATACTTTCAGTGGCTCCAGTTTCCTACACCGTTTCGCACACATTCCTCGCCCGTATCCGTTACACACATTCCTCGCTATTTTGTATGTACAAATACTTAGCTCGGCTAACCCTTTTCGACCGGAGCTGCATTAAGCGAGGCTAGGAAAATGAAGTAATCCTATTGGAGGATTTTTTCTCGCACCTCGCCACGTCCACATCTCTGGTGGAATGGCAGCCTAAACCCCTTGTGCCGCCCGCGCCCGTGTCTCGATATAATTGATTAAATATTAATTAATTTAGGTAGGAAAAGTTTGATGCAAGTAAAGGAAATGAAAGCGTGTCTGATGCACGTCTATAATCTTTGCCTCCTCCAGTTGGCAACGTGCGTAATTTGAATATCTAACAACAAAACATTTCACGTTTATCATTGCTCGAACTGGTTTCCAGTTTTTTTCTCTGTTCCATTTGCGCATGTTGGTTTTTTGTTATAGAATTATTTGCTTTTATCTAAAAGCAGACTATTTACTGTGTAATTACGAGGAGAACACCCAAAATGTCACAAGTATCTGAGCGCGAAGGTATCAGGATTGAAAAAAACTCAATTAAACATCATTTCCACATAACCGCAACGACATTTGCTATTAAGAATTCTGTCAATGTATGTGTGATCTTAACGACTGAGATAGATAGCGGGATTTACGAGAAATAATATTTGATTTTAATTGTTTCAACTAATTTTGGAAATTAGAAATCCAAGCTCATATTACATAGATAAAAAAATATCTTTTCTTATAAAATACAACTGGAAGTGTAGTTTGTGATGTACTCTTCTCTTCTTTTCATTAAAAAAAAATATAAATATGGCGGATTAGATAATACATGCCAAATTAACTGCAATACTGTTTGACGGCTTTGTAAATGTATATGTAAATGTTGTAAATGTATATGGTTTGGCTTTATCGTGATGAAAAGACTTTCAGGTATCACCAGTTTTGGGCGTTTCTCATAAATTACAAACTTGAAAATATACCACTTATGCTTAAAACGGGAGTTGAAATATTGTTCTTGTTGGTATAACATTTTGTATTTCTCAAACATGCTTGCAAATGTTCGCATTACTTTCAAAAAACGAAAAAGTTTGGTGCGTTATTTATTATATTACCGTGCGACTTCTTCTCGGCCAAGACCTGCAAAGTATGTATGAAAAGCCACTACTGTCCACTTCTCTAAACCTTTAAATCTACGTACTAATAATGACCTATGTAAACAAAAGAAAAACTCATACAGGCAGGCCTAGTGTTCGTAAATTCATCGTTATTTAATCGTATTTCCGGATTTAAATCGCGTATATTTGTTTTTTTCTAACAAACCGACGTTTCGGGCCCTTTACAGGTCCTATTCAACCGTGACTATGTAAAGGCCCGAAATGTCGGTTTGTTTGAAAAAACAAATATACGCGATTTAAATTTGGAAAAATAGTTTCATTTCCTATGTGTATTAATTGCACTTTTTTTTTAAAAAGGCAGTAAATTGGACTTAGGTGCTTTGGAATTTTTTTCTGTTTTTGGGCCTTATCGCGAAAATAAGTTCTACCTAAAAGAGCGATAACCAAAATGCTTGCAAATACTATGTGAAATATTACTTTTTATTTAATTATATTTTTTGTCTTCTATTATTTCCTTGCATTGTTTGAGAAAATCACTATATGAGCCTTGGCGGGAACGCAGATTGCTACAAGGCTGAGCGCCTTGTATTAATACCATCCCTTACTTCCCGGCCTCTGCAATAATGTACTATAACTTTTTTTTACGAGAAAAAAACGACCTCAAAACTTTGCTTGTCCGCTTTCGATGTGTTCGTTACCGGGGTTTCCTCAAAGATAACGCTTGTGGAAGTCCTCGTCAAAACGAATCATGTGCGCCCAAACATAAGATAGCTGCTGGACACTGTTGAGGAGTTCCTCTTATCTTGCTGTCCATTTCCATCATCAGATCAGCTCAAGGTTATCACACATTTTATTTTCATTGTAATTACATCAATGTACCAAGTTTTATTGAAATCGTTTAACGGAAAGTGGAGAAAGTTCAACAAACCGGATTCATGCCCTAATTTGCCACCCTTAGAGGTGGAATATTTTCTTTAAATTTGAATGGAACCACTATTGGGGTATCTTCTATGCAACAAAAAAAGAATCATCGAATTCTGTTCACAAAGGACAGAGTAATCGAGTAACATACATACAAAAAAATTGAGAACATCTTCATTTTTTGAAGTCATTAAAAAAGGCACGTTACCAGAGGAGATGAAGGCAACAGAATCTAAGAAAATCCTTCACTTCTTTCATCCTTACGGTCTTAATAACTAGTTGTAATTAGCGGTAATCAAAATTGATCAATCCCTGGTAGCGGTGACGCGGTGCAGGGGGTCTACTGTCGTTCTGCGTCCGACATGCGTCCGAAACAATAAATAATATTCGACTAAATTAAAAGATAATGTGAAGTATGAACGTTCATTTGCATCAGGCATCTTTTCATTTAGTCGAGTACTTATTGGACAGTAATTGTTTCTGACGAATTTTCGACGGAGAACTAGAGTATAGGGCCTGCACATACTATGAATACCTAAACCTCACCAATTCTATAATACCTCAAAAAATTATCGTGACGTATCAGTTCTCCAAATATGTATCCCCTTCGGTTATAAATGATAAAGCTAATAATTTCAAAGTCAGTTATGAATGCGCATATGTTTAGTTTATAAAATAACCAACTCACAAATCATAATCAACAACGCAAATGCACGTGCATATATACCATTGTTATCACCTGCCCTTTGCGCCACAACATATGAACGGAAGTCCTCATTGATTGACATTGATATCGCTATAGATAAAGTCTACAAAGATATTGAAAGATTGGTCAGATTTTCCCTGTCAAAGCCTTCAACCTGTATTGTCGTTCGGAACTATGATATCGAAAACAATAGTCGCGACTAACCCGCATTCGTCCGTGGAACACCGCACCGGACGCACGCGTTCTCTCGCTCCAGGTACAAACACTTATCGTTCGGCATCGTGTACGTTTTGTGCCTTATCGTGTCCTCTGTACTTTTTAACGTCGCATTGTTCCTCCGAGACGCATCTATCTCGATGGGCTCGAGTAGAAAGTGATATCGTTAACATTTAAGTGTTTTTCAAAATCACGATAATTGGCTACTAATCACCTGTAAGTTTTCAACTTGTTTAAATGTTACTTCAATAATAGGCGTAAATTCTTAGAATCCAACAGTGCTTCGTAATTAGTCGCGGATTTTCATGAATATTCTGCCTTTTGTTTGTTTTTACATGGAAATTCTAGTTATCTCCATTTTTTGTTTTAAATAATTGTTATGGAGATATTAAGACAAAGCCTGTACATTCAGTATAATGTGAGGAGATCGGCAGAAGTTACAATTCAACTACCTTGTCATCTCGAATCATCTCTTCATGGTTTAATTGCGAGTTATCGCTGGAACTAATTCTACTGACTAAACTCTATTAACAGCTACTTGGTATTTTAATAAGACGTCTATAGCGTCAAAGTGTTAAAAAATATATTATGATAATTTTTCTTCACTGGTATTATACCGTTTTTATACGATTTCAAGGATAGGGTCGACGCAAGTGCAATTTTCCGCCTGTCACGTGCTCGCGATGCGATCGCTGCGCACGCGCAACAAAAACGGCCAGCCGACATTCAAATAGTAAACATTATAAAATTGAGTGCAGTTCCATTAAACCTACTCCTTTATTTTAGGCAATTGGCTTGTGGTAGCGCACAGTGTTATCTTTTCTGTATATTAATAATTAGAGGAATTAAGGGTGCAAATAACAACTCTATCAAGAATTAATTTATGATGTAATTGCGTTAAATTTTCAAAGACTTTCGAGTAGACTACAAGATTTTGTTATTTGATAAAAAATGTAACTTTTGCATAAACATAATAAAAAAAGATAGGAACCCAAAACATTTATTATAGATTGACTTTTCGCTTTTCTTCCCGCAAGTTTTGATATTGTTCGAGATTGTCCTATGTATGATCCCGGATTTATTCTTTCTTTAACCTGGTTCGCGGATCATCTGATGTTATTTTCAATTTGTACACTAAAGAATACTTGACATTGTCGTTTCAACTTTATTAACGATCTTTTAATCGAAGGCAATTCACGATAAGAAGTTTAATTGATCATTTACCTATTTTCTAAGGCTCAGCTAATAACATGCCACTTCCAATTACAAACTTAATTTTACCAGTGAGAGGAAATTTTTTCTAAGTTTTAGGTTTTGATTAGTATTGTTTTGGTTGCATTGTCGATTGCACTAATACGTTTGTATGGTTATACATAATACAAAAAGGTCCTTAATGGTGGTTTCGTTACGTATATTTTTTTATCAAAAACAATGTTGTCCCTTTTACATTGATTGAGTATAAAAATGATCTATCAAAATTTCGTAAATTTATTTTATTGAATATCATGATGTTTTACTATCATGATATTAATTTCTTTTTAACCGACTTCAAAAAAGAGGAGGTACTCAATTCCACTGTATTTTTTATGTGCATATTACTTTTTTACTTCTTTGTGCACCAATTTTGATGAAAATATTCCACCTGTAAGGGTTGAATCAGGTTTCTTGCACTTTCCGGTAACCGATTTCCATAAAATTTGGCAAATAAATGTAATTCCAAGAAGTTTTTTATAAAAAAGTTATAGTTATTCATACAAACTTGTTATTAGTAGGCATCCTAGTTTTGCCACCCTTGGAGGTGGAACATTATTATGGAATATTATTTCTTCAAATTTAAATGGGACCAATCCGGCCGGCAGACGGTACCCCCTCTGCCGGCCGGAGTTATCGCGTAACATACATTAAAAAAATACAGTCGAATCGAGAACCTCCTTTATTTGAAGTCGGTTAATATATAATTTACTTAATGCGAAAATGAGGAATTTTTGGATATACTTATTACATAAAAAAGGTTTTATAATTTTCAACGACCGTTCGATTCGACGACCTCGTGAAAGCTGGATGAGGGTGTACTAGGTTCGATCCCCGGTGAGATCAATTTGGGAAATTGACTTTTCTAGCCTGGGTAGTGCGTCGGAATGAATTGCGTTGCTCTGGTCCTTGTAGTACAAGGCATTCCGCGATTTGAGTCAAGATAATTGGTGTAATTATCTGGCAGGTTATTACTATTAAACAGCATGCTCTCATGTAGGGTCGAAGGAATAAAATCTCTGTTAGAAAAATGATCAGTATGCGCAAAAACTTTTCAATTTTGTGCCACCCTCACCGTTCCTCCTTCTGTCGACTACAAAAGTCCAGAACACTCCATCCTTATCTCATTGACATACCACCATCGCACGAATCGTATTGCTTCCTCCTTCCTAATCAAGCATAGTAACGAAATACGCTACCGGCATCGCGACACAGAGTTTCCCTAGTTCGGGGCTAATAAAAAATCTATATTTCCCGAAAAGTACAATTTAGGGTTGTTCAAGACTAGAGTGACATCGGGTAAGATTGTGGGCCAAAGGTATATTTGTTATTTATATTAAGGAAAAAATGTAATTTGGAACTCCACAGCTAAATTTCATAAATTCTGGACGAAAAGCTAAACTATTTTTTTAACGGTAGCAACTGCCAGTCTTATATTCACCGAAAGTTATAATTACAGAAAGAATTAGTTCAAATAGTCATTGTTCTATAACTTTTTTAACCGAACAAATAACAGATAAAGAACGTCAGAATTCTTTGTTTCAATTTCATTTAAAATATAAAAAAAATCTCAATAATGTCCATTGCAAATTTGTATTCATCCTAACAAATAGCCCACGAACTGATGGTTAACTTAATGTATCTATGCCGCATGAATCACAGTCGTCCCTTCAGAAAAAATGTTTACTACCTATCCAACATGTGACGAAAATCACGCGCCATAGATAAAGAAGTTGTTAGACTGTTTTTTTTAATATAAAGACTCGTCCAGTCATTCTTATGAGGCGAAGTTATCTGTACAAAGCGTA
Source organism: Hyposmocoma kahamanoa (assembly GCF_003589595.1). Taxonomy (NCBI): domain Eukaryota; kingdom Metazoa; phylum Arthropoda; class Insecta; order Lepidoptera; family Cosmopterigidae; genus Hyposmocoma; species Hyposmocoma kahamanoa. The sequence goes on along the minus strand of NW_020653854.1, from coordinate 3,677,995 downwards.
ATGCGCACGCTAAGATGTTATATAAATTTTTCACACGATGCTTGAAATAAAGAAATCTAGAACAATAAATAAAAATGAAATTGTTACCAAATGTTGTCAACTTATGATTGCCGGAGAACTTGGTTTTTTTTTATATATCTAAGTTAATTTCATTTATATAAGTAATGTTTTTTTACAGCACTTCGTGGAATTTACACGTAAATCGGAAGTCATATAATCCTAGTTAAATTCGTTACAAACTAATTTTCACTATAATGTACTATGCAAGTAAATAGACGATTTTCTCTAAAGAACGGGTTCAGCTCTTGTATAGATGATAATTTATAGCGTATTTCAGTCTCAACAAATTTACTAAGTAACGTGAATTCACACATAATTTTGGTGTTAGTTTACACGCAGTCATAAACATTCATATAACTTTAGACTACATGTACAATTTTATGGTTAGTCGTTGTTTAATTTAAAAAACCTATAACGAGGAATTTTCCCATAATTTTTGATAATATTACGAGGTGTAACATACGTGAATTGAGTAAGAATTTTTGTTTTGCGCATTGAACACCAAACAGGGAATATTATATTATTCTTATTTGGGTAACTTTCAAGTTTACTTTTCCTAATTTCGGTGGCAGTTTTTATTATTTAAATATTTTAGAATATTATCATGAGCTATTATTCGATTGTAGTTTTCTACAATATTATTTAATATTTCACAATGATACACTTCAGTACTTAAATAATAAAAAATGTTGAAAACAAATTTGTAATGCATAAAAAAAAATTTCCATTTTTTTGCCAAAATGGAATTATCATTTTAAGACCACTTTCTACTTTAGCCCAGAGGAATACTTCTAACAATGTCTTTCTTATCTAGGAAACAAGATCGTTAGAGATTTAAACAAATCTCTGAACGAAATCGACGAACAGTTAGCGACAATTACTTCGTAACGAATAAAGTTCCTAAACGACGGAAATTTCGTTTGAACAATTTAATTTAAAAAACTTTGAAAAAAAATAGTGTATTTTTTGTGAAACAGTGACAAAAGAGTGTCAAAAAAGTGATATGTAAGTGACGGAAAAGTGGTGGTGTGATGCAACGCGTGATCTGAAGTGTCAAAACTGGAGGTCGACACGTATGATGTGTCAGTTGGCGTCCAGCTGACAACAGATGTCATCCCAATTGAAGTTGGTAAGTCGTGTATGTCATAGTCATAAGCTGAGATTTATAAAACAAACTTTGTCTTCGAAAAGTACAAGGTAAAAGTCCGGTCGTGTTTGCAGCACTACTGCCACCTATTGGGTGGTTCCATTAAATAAAAATCAGGCCATCTGGTTGCCTTGGATTCAATTGAAAAACGTGCCAACAGGCTTATAGGTGACTAGGAATTATTAGAGGTGAGCAGAGCTTGAAACACCGCCGTAAAGGTGCCCGCTTTTCGGTATTTCACAGGATATATCACTATGAATGCGCGATGGAATTGCGCGGTTTAATTCCACCTTCTTCTTTCCACCGTCGGGGGACTAGACGTTCAGCGGTTCCACCCGGTTGTAGATATTTCAAAGATTAGCACGAAGCGTTACGCTTCCACATTTATATGGCGAACGGCTTTGGAGTGGAATTCCCTGCCTGAAGACTTATGCCCTGAACTTTTGCGTGACTTACACCTTTTCAAGGCGAGATTAAATAGGCATCATTTAGGTGCACGCTCCGTCGTCGATCTCATCGTCACTTTCCATCGGTAAGATGGAGGTGAGATTTGCACTTATTCTTTTATTAAAAAATACTAATAACTTAATAATAATAACGCACACACTCAACATAGCCCCGCACTAGGGAAACCCTGTGTCGCGGGTGCCATGGACACACACATAGACAATCACAAATTACACCCAAACTCACGAGAGAAATAAATGTAAGCCATACAAGTATTTCTCCCGGCCCGGGAATCGAACCTGGGACCTCTGCGTGGCAGTCCGGCATGGTAACCGTTCGGCCACGGAGGCAGTTTAAAAAATGGAAGACTAGGTTTTTCGTATTTACAAAAAGAACTTTACCTACGTTCTTTTCCAAGCAAACTGCAATACTATCTTAAGTCATTAATATGTTTTATTTTGTTTCTAATTTCTTTAATTGATATTGAAAAAACTCATATTGTTAAAATAGTAAATTAAAAAACATCATGTTCAAATTAGTAACTTTTGTAACTGTAGTTTAAATAGGTTTGTAATATTGGACATAACTTTTACCACCTCAGTCAGCCGTCACCTGCAAAGAGTCCGCAACGTTTGTTTGTTTGAAAAGACTTATCTTCGCGATATATTAATTTTTAGCAAACATAAAAATATAAGAAGTCGATAAAGTTTGCTAGTTTAACTTTGTAAAGTCGCAGACTTGTCAGTTTTATCTCTACTTTTGCTAAGTTTCGAGTTTACTTCGACATTTATTCAAAGTACAGTCATTCTCGGATTAGTGTTCGGTGCCTAAGTTACGTGGCAATTTTTATCATTTAAATATTCGAGTATTGTATCGTGAAATATTATTTAATAATTACACGATAAAAAAACTTGAATCCGATCCACGGCTTAGAATGTGGCTGGTGCGGCACTTAGGTTCAGAACGACCTTACTGGCTTTGTAACCCAATTTTTTTGAAGATTGAAGAAACCCATTGTCATAGTGATACGTATTTTAGCTTCGATAACTTGGTTAATACCAAATGTATTAAATTTTCGGCAAAAAAATATCGTGCGTAGTCATACATTTGAATGGTTTAAAAATAGAAACCTTTTAAGGTTTGTGAACAATGGACTTGTGTCTAAATGTAACCAACTGATGTGTAAATATTTAATACGTAATATGCATTTAATCAAGTATATTATTAATTAATACAAAATAATAATTTAATCAATGTAATGTGAATAAAAACATATATTATGAAAAAAATAATTAAAATGTGATTAACAATATTTTTTATGATACTAAGTGTCGTGTGACAGTGCCACTCAGAATTTTAAATCGCAAAGATCAAAGAAGGGGCACTACAACACCGCCCGTCACCCTGAGACATAAGTTGACAAGTCCTATGTGCCTGTAATTTCACCAGCAATCTGACCCTTCAAAACCGAAACGCAGTAATGCTCACATTGCCACTTGGCGGCAGGAATAGGTAAGGTGGCAGTACTTCCCCGGACGGACTCTTTCACAAGGAGCTACTAAAACAATTTTTCAAGTAATATTTTGTTTTTGTAATTTTTGCTATTAAAACAAGGTTTGTATGAGTTTAAAGATCTGTACTCTCTCACTGAATTCATGGTCGTGATACAAATCACCGGAATGTTGAAAGATTGAGAAAATGATGCCTCTGCGCAACTCTATTTTAATGAGTGAATAGTGAATGAATGAACGAACGAATTAATGAATGATAAATTATATTTTACGCAAATAATATCTAAAAATATATATATATTTCTAAAGCAATACCGGTGGTATTAGAAGAGTTGTTAATGGCACATATTATAATTAGTAGCTCATATCTAGATTGTTCAACGTCAACAATATAATAGTTTTCTTAGTACTATAGGACTTAACGTGCGTAAATTGATTTCTGATAAAATTATATTCCATAAAGGTTAAGAGTATTTGTGGTTTTCCTGTTCACAAATAGATTTAATATAAATAAATGTTTATTTTTAAAGTAGGAAAACGTGAATTTGAAAAAAAATGAATTTGAAACGTAAACTAGCACTCAACAAAATTGTTTTAGTAATGACGAAGCGATTTTGTTTGGTATCATAATACGCGTGTATAATATTATATATGTACGATCTCAACTTGGAATATTTACTTACGTACTTTTGGCTAGTGCTAACATGTAAAGGCCAATAAGGTAATAGCCTCAATGATCAGTGATTTCAAAATATTAGCGGAATTGAGGCTTAGGCTTCATTTATATTGCGGCGGAATGGAATGTAAACGAATATTTGTAACGTAAGCGTTCTCTAGTATGCGTGAGAATTCCGCAGATTTTTAATAATTATAATAACGCACGCACTCAACAGGGGCAACTCTGACTCACGGGTGCCATGGACACATAGACAACCACAAATTACACCCAAACTCCCGAGAGAAATAAATGTAGGGCGTTCAAATATTTCTCCCGGCTCGGGAATTAAACCTGGGACCTCTGCGTGGCAGTTCGGCATGGTTCGGCCACGGAGATATCTAGTTTATACGTTACGTAATTGACCATAAAGTTTATTATGCTATGTTACAAAAATTCGCTTCCATTCGTTCCGTCGCAATATAAATTGAGCCTTAATTGAAGTTCGTATTATTTATATGACTTTTATGTGATGAAAGCACTTTTGGCGTGTGTTCACATGTAAATATATACTAAGATTGACACTCGATATTGCTAATACAAAGCAGAACTTGCAATCATAAATACTCCTAGCCGAGAGCGATGTCCTTTCTGTGCGGCAGCTGTTTATCTTGCAAATAATTTTGAAAAAACACTCAATCACTCCATTTGAGTCTAAGTCCTCATCCTACCAAAGACGACTCAATACCTTTTCTTCTCGTGAACAACTTCGCACATCACTCATAGATTCTTCTGCTTCCTTGGTACATTCCTTTACTTCAAATTAAGTTCGACATTGCATTTTCACGCCTTGAATAAGATGGGATGTAAAAAGACCGTCAAACGCTGGCTTAAAAATAAAAACTACGATGAAATAGAAGGTTTACTAGAAGTTATTTCATAATTATATTGTAAAAGCGAATTGTTTTATTCTTAATTAAATATAACTATTTTGTTTTTAAGCACTAGTATAATGAATCTGTGCACAAACAAGATGCTTAAGATACAGGTAATAATGTACTTAGTTTAGGCATCACAACTATACTGGTAGGCTTCTAATAATTAATTGTATAGCTTTATGATTAGTATAATAATTAAGGTTTATTTTTTATTTTTTTATTTTTTACCAATTGTATATTAGCTTCCCTTACATTTGTTTTTGTTTTTTTTTTTTACTTATATTTAGATTAAGTTATGTTGAAATAAATTTATCTTATCTTGTCTTATCTTATCGTTTTTGATGATGGCACTCTACCGCAAAGCAATTATTAATGAGCTGTTAGAACTTTGTTATTTACAAGGTATAGTTTATGAATACGTTATGAGATTGAATTCTAGGTTGTAATAGTAATGCAAACCTCAAAGAAAGTACCTGTGAATGCTTGGAGATTTTGAAGCGACGAGACTCGTACATAGCACAATGAACTTTATCAATCAACTGTGTAAAGTGTAAGTTAGATACGATACTGTGGGAAAATCATTGACTTACAAATAAATGGGCGACGGGTCTAATACAAAAACCACGAAAAAAATGTCCCAAGTCAACCTATTTTAACGTAGTGAAAACTCTTCTGGTTAAATAAAACTGCAGACATACCCTAAAACAATATATTCTTCCCGAAAATCCAATACATTCCGTCGTCCGCCGCCATTACGGCCACCAACTACTGACAGTTCTCGTGTGTTGTAGCAATTACCAACTTATTTTATTAATAATTAGAATGAATATTATTATAATCATATTCCTTATATGTAAATTAATGAAACAATAAAATAACTTCATTCCTATTGCATATACAACAAAATAAGCAGTATTTCATTTATGAAGAACACTAAAACGTAACTATATAATTTACATAAAAGAGTCTTGCAACTTTAAAAAATATGCTTAAAGTTATCATTCATTGTTATGTAATCTAACAGTAGTGACATGTAAAGGAATATGAAAAAGCTAAAACGTTGAATTTAAATTGTAATGTCATCGCAGTACTGCCTAATTTTGCTTGCTTCGCTGTCAGTCGAACAAACAAAGACTAAAGCGTGAATGACGCTCTGTATACGATTTTAACGCCCTATAAGTTCGGACACTTTTTAGCGCGGACCCGACGTCCATATAATTGTAAGTCAATGGGGAAAATGAACCGATTTCGATGATTATTTTTTTGTCGATAAAAGGGTACCTTATTATTGGTCCTATTTAAACTTGAAGAAATTATTCCACCTTTAAGGGTGGCATACTAGGGGATGAATCCGATTTCCCTCACTTGTAGTAACCGATTTTTTTAGGTCAATTTATTTTATATATAAAAAAGTTGCAATTATTTACGGTACAAAACAACGGGACGAACAAGTGGCCTGGTGGTAAGCGACACGTCTGTCCATGACAAATGCAGTGCCAATCAGAGCTTTAAACAACAAAGCCAGCCTTTAGGCCCGTTGAAAGTGCCGCATGTCATGTGAACCGACCCCTATTTCAAATATTCTTCTACATGATAAAAAGTCTTTATTTCGTTTGTCAGCCTATAATAGCAGCCACGTGAATAACTAGGCAGTAATAACAGATAGCACAGATCATTGTTATCAAAGTCATTAAGTCGTCGCTAGCGTGCGCGTGCGCTGGCCCAGGTGTCGTGCATTGTTTCGTCACGGTTGACATCCTTGGTCGTGCCGCGATTAAGGTAATGAATAATATGGAGTTCCGTTTTGTTCTTTTCCCGGCTAATATTAATCCGAAATAAGTTTTGTTTTTAACTGATTGATCAAAGAAGAGACTGGATTAATTTAATATATTGAACTACTCTTCTTACTAAACTATCAATTAGGGACTTTTTTACGGGACGTACAAGTGGTTCACCTAGTGGTAAGCGATACGCCTGTCCATAACAGTTGCAGTGACTCTCAGGACATTAAATCGCAAAGATCTGAGGTGCACTGCCACTGCGCCCGTCGACCTTAGACATAATTGTTTGGCGGCAGAAAAAGATGGAATATCCCTGGACGAACTCTTTGACAAGCAGCCCTACTGCTACTAAAAAAACTTTAATTGGTAAAGCTACGAGATATTCATGAAGATAAAAACAGTTTTCAATTTACGTCCACGTTTTCTGGAAATAAAAACCAATAAAATAAAATAACAAAGCTTTGTATGGTATTTCTACTATATATAAATCGCACATGACAATTATCATAGTATTATCTCAAAATGAGTTATTATTAGGTAGGTATTTAATTTCAAAGCACCAGTGTCGTGCTGTCACATTTTGAAATTAAATCGTATACGAATGACATATGTACAAATAAAGCCAAGTATAATATCATTGAATATACCGCAATTCTGAGATAAAATATAATATAATGCAATTTTTTAGATAATACTATATTAGTTGTCAAGTGCGAAATGTTTTCGCTATTAAAACCATCGTCGAACGCGTCTTAAAATGACTTGCAAAACAATATAAATGTATAGATAAAAATAATGACTTAACAATAAAACTATTTTTCCGGATTTAAATCGCGTATATTTGTTTTTTCAAGGTTTGTTTGAAAAAACAAATATACGAAAACCTAAGAACTCGATATTAACAATAAAACTTGACCCTTTAAGCATCGATTGGATAAATCAATATCTATAGTAAGTAACTATTTCTATCTTTTCCTTAATTACCAATAGCGAGATCTTCAAAATTCGGCTTTATAAAAATCGAGAAAAAGTTTCGAATAAAAATGAGTATGATTCGCTAGTTAAATCATCAAGTGTAATAAGACAGAGAGATATAACGAACATTAAGACCACGCGAGCATCACTGTCGTTACTCGTTGAAACTGCAAGATTTATAATCTGCAAGGCTTTTTTGTAATACTAAGTGAGGGGACGTACAAGTCGTGTACCTGGTGGTAAGCGACACGCCTGTCCCTAACAGTTGCAGTGCAACTTAGAGCTTTAAGTCACAAATATCTGATGGACACTGACACTGGACCCGTCACCCTGAGACATAAGTTGACAAGTCCTATGTCTCTGTAATTTCGACAACGAGTCTTGGGCTGTACTTTCACACACATTATTAAATTGCTTTATGAGTTTCCTCGCGGTGTTGTTTTTCGTCGAATGGTATTCAAATTAAACTTAGCACATAAATTCCGAGAAATTCAGAAGTGCAAGCCCGGATTCGAACCCACGATCCACTGCTTGAGAGAGTGGGCCAATAGGCTACCATGGATTTTTTTTCTCCCAGTTTTCATTAGAAAAAAAGACAAACGTGCTCGTAATTCTATTGATTTGTTTTTTGCATTGTGAGGGTTTTGCCACCATCCGACAGAAAGCCGGTTTGTATAAGATAAACAAAAAGAGGTTTAGACAAAAGCAAAACAATACGTATGTTATTTTAATTATAAGGCTATGGGACATCTTGCTCACAAGAATGGCAGTGTTTCCTCTGTAGATCGCTAAGTTTATTGCTGCAGAAGTAGCTGCCAGTCCTCTAGTGACCGGAGGCTGAAATAAGGCAATATAAAAGCTTGTAAGTGAAGAGTTTCTGGCATGGTTAAAAAACTGTCACACCTGTTAGTCTTTTGAATTGCATGTGATTATATTGTACAATATATCTTCAATATGTTTGGCCGGATAGAGTGAAACTAATAAATGTCACATATGAACGTCTGTACAACCTGTGCTCCCAGGAATCCATTATAGCGCTGGCTAAGGCATATTTGAGCCTTTTGAGATTCTCGGCTGCTCTGGCGCCATAGGCTTCCTTACTCATGCTTGTGGTTATAGTGTCAACATAGGTCGCATGTAGTTTGTATTTAATTGTTCGTATGTGATTGAGCTTTAAAGAAAGATAAAACTATTATTACAATCGTCACATAAAATTTTATACGTTTTATTCTTTTGAACGATGTGTGCTGAAAGTTATTGGTGCCCAACGTGGGACTCAACTGTAGATTATAGAAACTAGAACGGACTCACCCCTTAAGGTTAAGGGCATACTGGAAATTGATATTATGGAAATGTCCTGATGCACCACGTTGATGCATATTGTCATCAAGCCATACACATCCCATTACCGGGCATAAATCTCCCCCAACAGATTGGTCATCGAAGATTCACGTGATCCCATATGAAATTAGCATCCAAACTCCATATTATTCGAAATGACTAACTGGTATAGCTCTATCTGCATTTTCTTAAGTATTACTCTCATCCTTAAATCACGCAGGTACAATGATAAGCATCTTCAATTACTCGACTCTGTATCACTTAATGAGGACTACTTAACAGCCATTAAATGTGCCAAGTATAATGTACATTATAATGTAGGTTCACACGGTCATGTTTTTAAATATTGCAGATATAAAACTAAATCTTATAGTACAGGTTTACAGGACAATAGCGGAAATGTTCTGTGCCGCCTTTAAAATCTTGGTAAGATCTGTGTATTTTTCTCAAGTAACCTTGGACGAATAAATCAGTTAGTATGACCTTGTCACGGTGACTGAGCGATGAAGACAGAGCGGGAACAATAACAAGGATACCTTATCACTGACTGCGAATTGTACGTCAGAGTTTATTTTTTTACTTTTAAATTAGTAGTTCAATAATAATAATGTACCAGAGAACCACACCAGTTGCCAGGTCTCAAAGTAGGAAATTATGATAAGTACCAGAGCAACGGAATTGACTCCGGGGCACTACCCAGAACACATAGACCAGAACCAATTTAGAAAAGTTTTTGAACACTTTCGTTGTACGCTGAGAAATTAGCGGAGGTCTAGTTTGATACATGTCTTTAAATAATTTTTGATACTAGTTTTGTTAGACAGTTGTTTTATTTGTAGTAAATTATTTTTTTAGATGTGATAGTTATTACAATAATGAACATAATTTTATATGTATTAAGTTTTCTGATATGCACTTAAATATTTCCTGTTTTGAATGGGTGTTAGTGAAACTACAGGCACAGGACACTGTCACCCTGAGACAACTTATGTATCTCTCAAGATGACGGATGCAGTAATTATGCTCCTCAGATCTTTGCAATGCTCTTACTGCTTTATATCATAGAAAAGGCCATTGAAATTAAAAAACATCATATTTTCAACAGGGAAGATGGTTTCTCTGTACTACCAGTTTGAGATCCAGTATTTCCTGTGATGAAAAATCCCAAACAGACATAAGACTGCAGTAATAATTAATATGTTTTAATTTATTCTAATTTCCATTATTAATTAATAATAAATTTAACTTAATAAAAATTCATATTGTTACAATAAAATAATTTTTAAAACAATGTAGCGTAAATTGGAATGTTTATTGGTAAAATTAAAAATGAGATATTTAGGGTAATTAGGTATTAATAACTTTTGTAACTATAGTGAAAAAATAGGGTGTATTGCATTAATATTAAACATAACTGGTTGATGACTGTACCACCTCAGTCAACCATGACCATGGGACCTGTAAAGGGCCCGAAACGTCGGTTTGTTTGAAAAAACAAATATACGCGATTTAAATCCGGAAAAATAGTTTCATTTCCAATGTGTAACAATCGCGAAAACCTAAGAACTCAAAGATCCTACGAAAGAACCTAAGATCTAAAACTCTGGGATTAGTTACCAAACAGAGTCGCAGCAAACACAAGTACGTTATGTCGCTTGTAAAATGCCATTTATAACGTAAACATTCTTAAAATATCATGATAATAAAGAAATATCAAAACTGTAACAAGGATATGTACGAGTACATCTATCTAGACCGGTTGTTTACGCGTCAGCTTTGTTCATCGTATCTTCTTGAAACAATTGTAGTATACAATATGAACTTGAACAACGGTAAATGAATTGATTATGATAATTTTCATTTTTAACCGACTTTAAAAAAAGTAGGAGGTTCTCATTTCGTCTCATTCATTGACATACAAATAAATGGACGACGGGTCTAATACAAAAACCACGAAAAAAATGTCCCAAGTCAACCTATTCGAAATTTAAATTGTAATGTCATCGCAGTATCGCGCTGTCAGTCGAACAAATGAAGACTAAAGCGGAGTTTGGCGCTCTGTATACGATTTTAGCGCCTTACAAGTGCGGACACTTTTTAGCGACGTCCATATAATTGTAAGTCAATGGTCTCATTCGTTTTTTTTTTGTATGTATGTTACGCGATAACTCCACCGTTTGTGAACCAATTTTGATGAATCTTTTTTGTTGGAAAGAAGGTACCTCCGAAGGGGTAGGGGATGAATGACTTTTAAGGTCGGTATTTTTAACCGGAGGTCCGGTTATTATTTGAAATATTATTCAGAAACCTGAAAACATGTTTTGTAACTACTTTAGAGTAGTCATCAGTAAAAAAACCCACCTCTACGGGAAACTAGATTCATCCCCTAGTTTGCCACTCTGGAATATTTTCTTCAAAATTAAATGATACCAAAAAAAAGAATCATCAAAATCGGTTCACCAATACTGAAGTAATCGCAAAACGTACACAAAAAAATACAGGCGAACTCAGAACTTCCTCCTTTTTTGAAATCAGTTACATGAGCAAGTAGTCGTAGAGTTGAGGCAACAGCTCGTTCATCTTCAACATTATCATCGTGAACTTCACAGGAAAATATCACCAATGGGACCACTCAATTAAGCAGCAACGATTCTTCCACTAAGCTACGACACTGTATATACCAGCGAAGGGTGAGAATATTAGGACAAAGTAATACAAAACATTTTCCGTTCAACGTCTGTCTAGATTCGTGTTACACGGGTGCCATTTCTAGGAACTTCCATAAATTTAGAGCCAAATGCCAGTTCTTGGCATTGGTGAATTATTAATTGACAGTCTTGACATTCAACAGGCAATGTCTAATAGGGATGGGCTATTGAAATAGCAGTACAGCTCTCTGTGAAAGAGTTCTTCTAGAAAGTACTGCTAGCATATCTATTACTGCTGCCAAACAGCAATGAGATTTCGAAGGATAAGGGGTCAAACGTCAGTTATATGAAACTTATTAACAGGAGTAATTCCAATGCCTCTCAGATTTTTGTATTTTATGGTTCAGGACTGCAACGGTTATGAGCAGGCATGTTGCTTACCACAGGCGTACGACACGTTCATTCCGTTTGATATCGATAAGAATCAAATAATAAATTAAACCCGCAACGTACTTTTCTTGACACATCTAGTTATTGCCGATCCGTGTAGACTACGCTTGTGCAAACGCACGATACTCTTGCCCAGTATAATGTTACGTTATTTGAGTCAAAACTACCCGCCTCTTAAAAATGTCATATTTGTATTAAATAGATTTTTATGCACTTAGCGCTTGTCGTACGACGTGTTGTTTATAGCTTATGTAAGGTTACTATATTTAAGTTTCTCATTTAAGAGAATGTATACTTCTATTGAGAATATAAATTTTTAAACCACATAAGTGTAACCAAAATAGAAAGAAAGAAATAAATCAATATTTAAAGGTGAGCTATGGACTATGCAGAATTAAAAAATAATTATTACGCTTAATAGACGTTTACAAAAAAAGCTATTAGTTTTTTTGATTAAGCGAACGAATAAATGAAGTTAAACGTAAAGAAATTAACCAATCAGGAAGCTGATCGGTCGCACCTGATTGGTTGTTCCTTGACCTTGACATCATTCATTCGATGTATGAGATTAAAAAAGAACACTTGAAATACTGTATAGTGTTATCTCTTACTAAGACTTAAGACTAAATAATAGAGAGTAAAAGGGTGACAATAGTTCCGACCTGTCGAACTAGTCTAAGCAGAATTATCACCGCCATATACTCAGCTACTAAAAAGTCAAGTTTTGTTAGCTGTGATTGATTTTTGATAAAATGTGTGTATTGAAAATTAATTTTCTTGTTTTTAGAAAATAATATTCGTGTACTCGATGTTGTGTTTTGTAGTTCTGATTTTAAGATTCAGTCCTGCGTTGTTTTATAATGTGGGCACCCGGTTGATAAAAGAAATGCGTTCAAAATAGATATGGTTGCGTTCTTATGTTTTCGCGATTGGTACACATAGAAAATGGAACTATTTTTTCGGATCTAAATTTAATGCCAACCTTTTTTATTTAATATTTGAGGTTACTGGTTAATGACTTCAACGTCTCAGTCGCCCGTGACCATAGGACTTGTAAAGGATCCGAAACGTTGGTTTGTTTGAAAAAAAAAAACAAATATGTGCGATGTAGATCTGGAAAAAATAGTTACATTTCTTTGATATCGTTGCCTTATACGGACTAATTCCAAATAATATTCTAATTAAGTTAAACTGCACGTTATTTTCGGCACGTTATATTTGCATGTTATTTTCGGACTAGTGTTCCTAATTTTCGTGGCAATATTTATTATTTCAATATTCAAGTATATTATCGTGTAATTATTAAATAATATTTCTCGATACAATACTCGAATATTAAATAATATTGGACGATAAAAAAACGAATATTCGAATAAAAAAATTGCCACGGAAATTAGGTATTGAACACTAATCAGACAACAATCGTTTTATATATTGTATTAAATTATTAATTTGCTTAACATCGGAGTCTTATTAAGTTTAACTATTAGGTACATAGAAGGAAATAGATTTGAGTTAATTAATTAATTAAATTCTTATTGCATATTAAGTGATAAAATTAATTTAAAGACCTCTCATTAATTAATATTTAATGGTACTTTCTTCTGTCTAAGTAGTAACATTTTTACTTTCACATTATTTAAATAGATATTAATAAGTATTTTTAACCGACTTGAAAAAAAGTAGGAGGTTCTTAATTCGACTGTCTTTTTTTGTGTGTGTGTGTTACGTGATAGCTCCGGCATTTGTGAACCGATTTTGATGATTCTTTTTTCTTGGAAAGTGAATACCTCTTTATTGGTCCCATTCAAATTTGAAAAAAATATTCCACCTCTAAGGGTGGCAAACTATGTATACCTATATATTTCCGGTAATTCCACGAACTTTTGAATTCTTTTTTTTAATAAAAAGGTTATTGTGAAAATACTCCTAAGTTTATTAATATTGAAATAGTAGAGAAAGGGTTGAGTCCAGCCGATCTAAGGAAATTTTCAAAAATTTTTTCGCTCATAAAATTTCGGCTCAAGCATGAATAAGTGTGGTGACACCCTAAATTAGAAGAGGAATACTTTTATAATTGCTTTTATAAACTCTTATACCTTAGTCTAAAATTATGCTAGTTCTGAAGCCGCAGTACCTTAATTTCATTATTCGTGCCCTACAACCGCACCCCTAAATGACAACAGCCGTAGTGATGGGTCGTCAACGTAATGAACAACTGACCTTGATACTTTACGTCAGTGCCAATCCCATGGGCCATTTCGCCGACCTCGTCAAGGCTAATGCTGCTACATACGGCCGTAGCGCTTGCGCAACTAAGCATTAAGAATATTTGTGTCGATCCGGTAAAGAGGTGACATTTTCATTTTGAAATTTCGGTGACAACCTTCAAGGTATTTTGTAATGGTTTTAAGGGTCTATACCACCTCTAATGGCTTTGGTTGATTACGCATAACAGTGGAAAAAAAATTGAAGATATATATACATTGATTATTAGGTATATGCGGTGTGAAAACACCATTCCTAAAAATGTTCAGTTAAGTTACCTGTTCTTTCTTAAAGTATTTAGTCTGCATTGGTGCAGATAAATATTTGCTTACGAATTAACACATGTTTTAGGGATATAATTTTGTGACGTGGAACCATCCTCCATTATTATATAAAAATGCTAGTACAATTACTAAAGATTGTAATATACAGAATACATTTACCCCACTTTCATGTAATACACGTGGAGTGCATATTAGCTCCCTCAGAAATCCCGGAAGAACTAAAAAATTAAAAGCAAAAAATCTAGAAATAAAATACTTGATACATCAAAAATATAAAACAAAACCCAATACTATGATTCAGGGATTTAATAGGGAGGTATTATCCACTTTGTATATTACTTCCCTTAAGTTTAGGTAAATATCGGATCGGAAAAGGCAATGTATGCCTAATCCGACTTGCATAGTTAAAACTAGAAGTAAATTATGTAATTAATTAGTAATTATGTAATTAATTAGTAACTGCATAATCGATCATAAAAGTTTTTATGCTAATTCGAACGAGTAACATCTATGGAATGCAAAACATCGTAACACGCATATTCTTTGTTACTAAATTTCTTTCTTAATTGCCATGATCATGCTAAACAGTTGTTACTTGAGAAAAAAGATATCGTATGACAAGATGACAAGATAAATACGTAATTTACGTAAAAAAATAGTATTACATGCGTCACACAACATAATTAATTTCATATAGAAGGTGAATGTGAAACTTGGAGTAACTTGTCTACACATTTTTATAATGGGATATACAAAGAGACATTTATTTGACTACCACAAAAGACAAAATAATTGACTACAAAAGAAAAACGGGACGATATGTAAGAAAAACAAAACTTAATTAAAACATTCAAACATAAATTATAAAAAATAAATAAAAAACGAAATGACAAATCGTCGCCTCACTTTCTCAAACTCGTATCTTAAAGCATAAAGTTACTGAAATGCCAAAAATGGATTGTATGTACAAATTTTGCAGGTTGATTTCACATCACATTTCCTTCATATTCACACACTAGCTTTTACCTATTCTTAAAGTAATGTATCCAAATTAACAGCCTTGATAAGAAATTTAAAATAAATAGAAAGTTTTTAAGTTTTGCCGTCTCCTGAATACTCACCCTTTATAAGATACGAGTTTAAGAAAGTAAGGCATCCAAATGGAACAAAAAAATAAAATTAAAACTCAAATTAGTCACAGAAACAAAGATACTTAACATGGACGTACTTTGTGTGGTGCCAGCTATGGTAACAAAAATGTCACTAATTTAGAATTTGCTGGAAGACGCAATGCGTTCCCAGTGTTGATTTTCAGTTAGGACCCGAACTCCCGGGACAAGTGCCACCTTACCGCCAAACAGTAATAGAAGCATTATTGCGATCCGGTTTTGAAAGGTCTTGATGAAATTACAAGCACATTCTTGTCCACTTATGTCTCGGAGTGATGGGCGCAGTGGCAGTACCCCTTAGATTTTTGCGATTGCACATTACAGCTGCATGGACAAGCGTGTCGTTTACCACCAGGCGCACGACTTGTTCGTCCCGTCACTCGGCACCATAAAAAAAAACTTCATCCTCAGCCGTTTATGTCATCCACCATCATGCACGATGTCATCTACCCATCTCGCTGTAGCACGTTTCACGTTTCTGTAACTATTTCTTGGCCACCTTTCATCATCTATCTTAATAGATTCAAAATATTAAACAAAAAGCCGTTGCAAAAAATGGGAAGATCCTACTCGTAACTCTTATGCTTGTTGAAGACAATAATACGCGATAAAAATTTCTATATATAGCACTACAAATTGTTCACTTCCTTGATTTTTTTCTTGACATAATTAACAAGGAGTCTGTGTTACTCCAATGTGTAATTAAGACGAAACGCAAGTGCTTCAAATAACTTCTCAACAACAACTCTGTTTATGTAAAGCAAATAGTGCTTTATGTAATACAGCAGTTCTGCAAAGTTAAATAATCTCAGAACACTCTCACTTTCTTGACTTATTAGCACTAAGCACGCAGAAAAAACAAAGAGTCATCGCAACATATAACGTACATATCGAGTTCTTAGGTTTTCGCGATTGTTACACATAGGAAATGAAACTATTTTTCCGGATTTAAATCGCGTATATTTGTTTTTTCAAACAAACTGACGTTTCGGGCCCTTTACAGGTCCCATGGTCACGGTTGACTTGAGTCAACCTTCCGGAAATCCGGAAAAATAGTTTCATTTCCTATATAACGTACATTTATTTGCATTTCTTTATTAATACCTAATAACAGTGTAGCAAGAGAGCGTTTTGGTGTGAAAAAAGATGTAGTGACTAGGACAGTAGGGAATATTTCAATGGACAGATGATGTAGAAAGGATAAATATCGATCTGATGAGTGAATGTAGATGGAAATGTGGGGAGAAGATTTATATTTTCTTATTTATTTATTTAACAAGCAGACACAATAGTTCAAATTGGTTAGTGACCAGAGAATTTTTGTTCATGTATTTATTTAACTAAACAACATTTAAATGAACTAGAGTCTGCTCAACAGGAAAACATAGTTTCTTGCTGATCAGCACCTTAGCAAAATGGCACATACATCGAGTCATACCTTGCCGTCACTGTCATCAAATAGAGTTGTGACTGCAGCCTACTGAACAGAGCTTTTTAGGCGTTACAAACATAAAAATCATCAGTTCTAGCTTGCGCAAACATCCGAGACGCTGCAATCTTTCGATAGCCCTATCGGCATCCCAAAGCCGTTATTATATTGGACTTGAAGGACGCTGATAGCTCTCTGGGTAAAGCTGACCCAGAGGCTACACGTGTAGAAGAACCACGCGTTAATCGTAAAAACCTTTATATTTCTATTGTCAATGAGCCCATTGATGTCTAAGTCGATACTCGCGCCACTATTTTTCCGCTTGACGAAAGGAAGCGCAGTGTTTCATACCCGATTTGTTGTTCTAAATCCAGTAACATTTAGGCCTGTTGTAAAAGTAATAACCGCTAATTTGTTACAAGGTCTTTTTGGCATTGCACCAAAAGTACAGGTTGGAGTGAAATAATTGGTTTCTGTGGAGTGGAAATTAACTAAGTAAATTTATTTTCTTTTAGTTTTTGTGAGTTTTATCATTTTGAAAGATCAAATTGTACATCTTCAGACAAAAACAACTGACTACTACTCAATTTTGGTGTTTAGTTTGGGATCTGTGTTACGGAATAATTATGTTTATGTCACCAATAATGATAACTGGGTTTAGTGCGCTGTTAGCCTTGATGGACACATGTATTTGTCTCTAAATGGCTGTGCGGACGAGTTCTCTTGACGCCATAAAACCTTTGGAAAAAATTATGGTGGCTTCCGTCGACATGCATTTTCCTTGATCAAATTGTTTATGTGGAATATTTAGGTATATATGGGATTTAGCATGCCATAGGTGATACGAGTACGTGACAAGATTAAGAATTGGTGCCCATTGACGTATGTGTCATTACCGCTACCGTTTTTCACAATGCCTTTTTTGTCGACAAATTGTGTTTGTTTCCTTATTTTCCGGCAGTTTGTAAACAGCATCTTTTTATTGTGTTTTCTAAGATTCTCTTCTACCTGTTTATTGTTATCTCCTTTTGTATCAAACTCTAGCTTTAGAGTGGTATCCTACTGTGTCAGACAGATTATATGACACCAATATATGTCGTTTGTATTGTCCAAATGTCCATGACTTCGCGTTGGTTAGTGGAAGAAAACATCGTGATGAAAACTGTACGTCGACGAATTCACAAATCTTAGAAAACGTGCGAAGTCACCAACTCCCTTTGTGTCAGCATGAGGAATTATGCCTAAACCAACTGCCAAGAAAATAACGATGCGCAAAATTTGGACCTATGTTTACTTGACGATAATGATGGTGAAGTTAGAAGGATCAATAGCATTTATACGTGTCCTGTAAACTATGAACTTTTCTAAAATTGAAAATAACGCTTCGTCGTCAACAACATAATTGCTCAATTAGGTGCCAAAAAAAAAGAAAACAAAATAACCTATGTTATTTAGCAGACATAAGTGCCTGGACGGAAGTTTTATATATTTTTATAAAAAAAAATATTTCCACATCATACAACTTGTCTTACTGAGTATTTTCGTATATCTCACACAATTACCAACAACTTGTGACGCAAACGCAAGTAAATACCGAATAATAGGAGTCTCTTGGTCATGAAGCCGATCGTATCGTTTGCTGGCTGCCGTCCAGAGATGCTTCAAATATGCCGCATCCAAAATATAGAATGAACTGCTTCTTCCTGTTTAAAGGCACGAACATGTTCACATGATGGCATTTCGATAGGCAATCTGGTGCAGGTGCAGGTTTCTTATAATTTGTGCCTTATATTTAACACTGTTCTTGAATATTCTTGAACATTCTATTTGTATTGTTTTTGTTTAGGTATGCGTGCGTGAGCTTGTTAATTTTTTGCGAGTTCGTGACCATTATGGCTTATGAAGTAGAATGTCAGCGTGGGCTAAGTACTCTATAATCCACTGCTGCTGAACTATGAATCTATTTAACCTGTCGATTTTATTTATTTAGTTTGTACAACTTACACTTACAGTACTTATAACTAAACGTGTAAGTCATAGTCACAAAAAAGGTTGAGTCGATCACCGGCCAAAGATAGGATGCGGAATTTGGACCACAGAGCTTTGGGCGGTGACCGCCTCCAAATAGTAACCAGCGGATGTGAGAAATTTTGATGCAGTGTTGCTGAACACGTCAATATCATTTGTTTCGCTTAACGATTCAATTACGGCCAATGCTTCGAAGAATGGTGTCCGTATAAGTGTCACTGTGCGGGTTAAATAAAAGTTGAATAGAGGGTATTTGGGCTGACGAAAGACGTAGCGTGAGATTGGCGGGATAAAAAAAGAAATTTGAGCCAATAGAGGAGGGTTAATTATACATCCTCTTATTAGGTTAAAAATATATCTTAGTAGCGCCAGTTTTCGCCTGATCTCAAGCGATCTGTACTATACCATGCCCAAAATAAAGTGTGTAGGGTACATATAAGGATATTACCCATAAAGTTTACTATACAAATACCTCAAAAATAATTTCTGGATTCGTTCTAACATTGCTAAATAGAGTTTATTGTGGGGATTCCACACTGCGCACGTAGCTTCCAATTTACTTCGAACAAAGGCGTTATATAAATTACAAATTGCCTGTCGATGGTCAAAAAACTTAGATTGCCGCTTGAAGAATCCAAGACTTTTCAAAGCACTATTACATATATCGATAATATGATCGTTAAATTTGAGTTCAGAATCGAATCTTACTCCCAAATCACGAACAGACTTCACACGGTTCAAGGTCGTGCCACCGAGGCTGTACTCATTGAGGATTGGATCTCTCCGGGAATAAGACATTTATGATTAGTTAGTTACGTCTTTTTTATTCTATTGCATTTCAAGTAGATTTATTAGTAGCGAGTGCTGCCACTCTACCTATTTCTGCAACCAAGCGGTAATGTGAGCTTTACAACGTTCCGGTTTCAAAGGGTGAGGGTGTTGGTGAAACTCCAGGTACATGGAAAGAAAGAAAGAAACATTTATACGGAATTCAAATTAACTTAAAATAAAATGCAAAATACACAACAATAGCTGAAATGGCTAACCAGCTTAGCTTAATTCTGAGCAGAGACACAGCGCTGATTTTCAGCTGGAACCTGAAATGGAGCATGGGACTTGTGAACTTTATGTAACAGGATTATGAGCGCAGTGGCAGTGCCCTTCAGACGTTTGCGATTTAAGGGTTTCAGTGGCACTGCAGTTCACTGCAACCCACGACTTGTTCGTCCCGTAATGTTACAACAAAAAGGAGGTTTGTTGACTAATCGAAAGTATACTGTTCCTGTCGTTATAGGACCCTTGCTATCTAATCGTGTGTCATTTATTTCTTTATTAGGTCCATCAACAGTTGTTGCATTAAATAGCATGTTCAATTTGCATTGTCATGAGTACTATGGCACGATGCACAACTGGTGACAGATAAAATACAGCTTGCATTGAGCAGATAAGTCATAATATTAAAATGCTATGAAATCGAATACAATTACAAAAGAAACAGAAAACAATATAGACAATACATAGATAAAAAACATGAAAGTTAATAATAATAGATAAAATGTTTACATGCACTTTATTGCTCTACGGAGACCGGTTAGCGATTCCGAGAACATATCCACTGTGGCACTGTGCTCATTGTGTAATCTATACAGACGGCAGACTGGTGAGTTCAGACCTAGTTTAGTTCTTCAAATGGTGGCGATAGAAGGGCAACAATCTTACGACGAGGGTATCTACGCGGAATTGTAAAATTTAACATTTTGTTATTTAAAATTTTGTGTAAGAAACTAAGGTCTAAAAGATCTGTGCGCTTTTCAAGCGATACCATTTTAGACATTTTCAGTCTCGATTTACATGAGCGAGTTCTTTTTAACCGACTTCAAAAAAAGGAGGAGGTGCTCAATTCGACTATGTTTTTTTTTTTTTTGTATGTATGTTACGCGATAACTGTTTGAATATCATCCACCTCTAAGGGTGGCTGTTCACGCATGAAGATTCATTATTATAAATAGCGCCTAAATTTTACTAAGGAGCAATTATTTTAATGGTTGATTTTGCTATTTCTCCAATCCAAGGCGGTTTTCTCTCCATATACTTTGAGTAGTGGGAACCGATTTTTGTTATCTCCAGTGTCAAGTCCTGTATAGTGGCGAATTTAAGGATATTTCAATAAAACTTAGCAAATAGACGTAATTCAACGTACTTTTGAGGTCGGTTTTTTTAGTACTCTGATTACTGTACTGAGATTATTGTATAAGCATGTTGTTGACCGTCAGGTTAGGGCTAGCACGAAAGGGCGCGACTTACGCGAGAGCGACATAGAAGCGCGAGACATTATCTATGGGAGTAAAGCAGTGTCTCGTGCGTTATGTCGCTCTCGCGGCTGTCGCACCCTATCGTGCCAGCCCTACAGGTCCACATTTCGTTCGTACCGTCACTTGGTATCAACGTTAAAGTAAATTTGAAAACTCTGTGGCAAAATACACTATTACATGCTGTTACGAGAAAATGTTGTAAGCAGTAGATTATCGGAATGACATAATGTGTCTATAACTTGTGTGTATAACATTTGCGAATTTGTCCAAACGTGATGGATTATTTTACAGCACACTTGTGACGTGTTTGTCATGTGGTATAGGAAATTTCCTAGAATGGTAACTTTATTACCTATATGGAGTCCGAGTCTTTGTGCTAAACAATTTTAAGAGGTTTATTTATTTAGTGTATAGCAGAGATACCGACTTGTCATCAATGCACGCTTCACGTTGCACGTGACATACCTACAGAGTGCTTTGTGAAATATTGACAACCTGCCAGGACTTTATTACTAACAGTAACATCAGAAACCACAACTGTTGTTCCATGATTTTTAATAATTCATCAAATTTTACAGAATATTTCAATACATGTCACTCGAAATGGTGATAACTCTGACGTTGGCGGACGTTGGGTACAACCCTGGCACGTTTGAACTTTCTACCAAATACAGATTTAAAAAGTACTAAATAGTACAGCATAGTAATGTAGTCCTGGTAGGTTGTTTCAACTGATTCGATTTTGATATTAACTTGGACATAATACGTTTTAGGGAGGCAATAAGACGTTTCTCGTAGACGTTTAGTACTTCACAGTACTGTTTTATAGTGTAAAGGAAATATGACGTCGTAGCCACTACATTGTAGTGCATTTGATGCACGACCTTATTATTACGGGACACGTTCATAGTCCTGATCGTGTGTGAGCAACTAATGAATATGAGTTTTAGAGAAGCATCATGTGGTTTTATAAATACTTCCGTATTCTCAGCATATAGAGAGATACAGACTATGGTTTAATAAGGATAAGAATGCTTTTAAGATAAATAGTAGTTGTACTTGGGCAAATAATAAAGATAGTAATTATGATTGCGTTAATTTTTTACTACTTACCAACCATTGAGGAAAAATAATAATTAAACACTGCCTCATTAATTAATAAGTGGTAGTAATGTATTGGACGAACGGTTGCTTTTAATTGAGAGGCGGGGGTTCAAATCTTTGAGGCGTCATATGACTTTAAATCAAGGTTTGATATTATCAAGATGTTTATTTTCGTTGATAATTTTCATGATAATTATTATTATCCTATAGTGATTCATTGTTTTGTCTCTATAATTTTTTACTAATGATAAATAGTAAAAAAAAAAAATAATCGTGTAAAAAATCTTTGAGAAAATAGTTTGATTTGAGGTTTAAGGCACGACATTGCTAGCGGTATCATTCTGTTGTTTCAGTTAATTTTACAAGTATTAAGATAATTAAAAAAATTATCAAAGTATATTTATGATAACAATGTTGATAATTATCATTTTGAACCCTGTTTTGAATTCGAAGTTCGTACATTTTTAAATGTTTAGTAGTAATACCTCTAGGTGACTCACAACTACCGACTGTGGCGTAAATCTTCTTTTTAGAGAAGACCCGGGCTATATAGTGGGATGTACAATGAGTTGACGATAATGATGCTTCAGTACAATGTAATGTGTTAACAGACAGACAATACAAAACAATAACACAAGATAAAAGAAGTGCCATTTAAATTTGTAATAAAAAAACAAACAGGAGCTATTGACCGTAACTCGTGAGTTAAAGTTTTGACTCAAAAGTTATAAATAGAACACCCTTTTATAGACAATGACGGAAAATAATGTCGCCTTAAAATTACGACTTATCGTACCGATTGATTTCGGTGTTTAAACCATATTAAGCTTCCAATATTTCATTTAACATAAACTGTAGGTACTTGAATCGGACAGTTCGAGATTTATGGGCCGTAAATATCAGTTAAACAACTTCCGATTTAAAAAATCATCCACGCAGATGGTACTATGTACTTATGATTGTCATAATTCAATTCGTGTCCTGTGTCCCAACTATAGGTTGTTTCACCATTATAACTCTAAGAGATGTTACACACGGTGACATTTAGTAGCGATGCAAACACAGTGCAAACGCAATGCAGTCGCTAATCGTCTACCTTCTGTCTCGCCAAGGCTTCCATATAACTCGATTTCCATCGACTTGCCTAAAATTTTCCACGTATTATCAAATACTGCGTTTTGTGCTAAATTTTAAGTATAGGATAGGTTAACCAGTGAAATTCAGTATACTAGTGCCTTGTGTGCTAATAAGTTGTTGTTAAGTGTCGCCAAGGCGCCTCTTTTTCTAAAGGTAGGTGTTTTTTGTTTAGCTCCGGCTTTACTAACGACAATTTTCACGCCACGACACTACTACCTTTATACATTGCATCGATGCAAACGCGCGATTGCATTAATGCAAAATCGCGCGTTTCACGAACGCGCGTTTGCATCGCTGCTAAAGTCGCCTTGTGTAACCACTCTTACATACATAAACGTTTCTTATTGCTGTATTGTTGAATGCATTGGGTTGATATTTGTTGCTGTTGTTAATAGTTGCTAAGTTGGCAATTTCGGTCAATAATACTTTGAAAAATTCACTTTTTTTTTATTATTGATACAAAGATCGAACGCTGAAAAAGTTTCATCGATCCGATGGGACTTGAACCCATGACCACGCTGTACCGTAGCGCTGCTCTATACCAACTGAGGTATCGAGTTGGTTTTTCGGCTTCCAGCGCCGTCAGTGTCATCTAGTGTGAAAATTTAGAAACCACCTCTTCGCAGCCGGTAACTTTACAGTTACCTCAAGCTGACCTTGATGTCGCTTTTTGATCAAATTGTAGTATTATTATACAAATGTTGTATTGTACAATATTACTTTTTCTTTTGTCAATGTCACTAATCATCTATATTTGTGATAGTGTAAGGTTTATAATCCTTTGTTTTTCATTTGTAACAGTGCATAGTCGTTATAGCCAATTTCATTCGGCAGTTTTGTAACAAATTCCACTTTACTATTAGCAAAAATATTTGCAGGCTTTGTATGTATTATAATAAGGTTTATTATACTTCTTTTCAACGCGAATTTCATTGCAATGCTACGGAAAGATGAGCCGGAAGGGCCATATTGCTCTGCCCTTGATCTCGTGAACCTTGTTTGCTGTATGAATCATAGTTTAACGCTGCAAAGGTCGATTGTTTGCTATAAATAAATGTACCTAATTACCTGTCGAATAAGGTTGTAATTGTATATTGTTCTTCGTTTATCGTTTATCTATACACCTGTCATGATTTTGCGCGACATGCTGTTGTTTGTCAGTTGCATATAGGGTATGCGGGATTACATTGATTACGAAGGTTTGTTAGAAAAAACAAATATACGCGATTTAAATCAGGAAAAATAGTTTCATTTTTTATGAGTTGAGATGTTATAAGATTTCAATGGAACCATTATAATTTACGTATGCTGAAGTGTTAGACAATATTTTCAAATTTTCAAGTTCAGCGTACGTAACAAAAGTCTTCGAGCAGTGCGTGTCGCCAGCGATGACCGAAGGCTCTGAGCCGTGGTCACTTACTATGGACCTCATAAAAAACCCACGAACCGGAAGGTGTTGAGTGGTATGGCCCTCTACTAGATGGACGGATGACCTGGTAAGGGCGTCGGGTAAACGATGGATGCACGTCGCTTCCAATCGGCTAGTCTGGAAATCTTTAGGAGAGGCCTCTGTTCAGCAGTGGATGTCTTCCGGCTGATATGATGATGAAGTTCAACGTATAATAAGTTAGAGTAAAGTTAACTACATGTACCTACATATGTTAGTATATATTTTTTTCAGAAAAGCAAGTACCAAGAATATAAAACGATGTTCATTAATAACGTCATATAAAATAACAGCACCTTAATTAATTGCACAAATACGCGTACAGTCAAACACGATTTGCATACAAAGAAAACAATGCCTGTGATTATAATCAAAATCATCATCATTAAATGTTTGCAAAATTGTACATAGTGATTTCCGGCAGATCCTTATTCCATGCTCTCGTGTATTGTTTCCTTTGATACCACGTTTGTTATTTTCTAGATTTTGATAGCCACTTATCTCCATTAGTTTTTGAGATGCAATCCCAGGATGCAAGTTTCTATTAAGGCGTGTCACTGGAGGAAAAGCGGGAAAAACTGTTTTGTTGGATCAAAAGGTTTACTATTAAATAAAAGCCTTACAAAAAAAATACGATACACATGAGGGTATTGTCTAAAAAATGTGGTAATGTGGTACACGATAGGATGTACTTTATCTCATGATTATAAAATAAAGGTGTAAAACCAATTATTTAGAAATATTTCTCTTTATGTACTACAGAGAAGCAAAATTTTGATTGTCAACTGGAGCTCTATTGGCGCTTGTTGACGTCTGTCGGTTTTGTGTCAAATTTTCTGCACCTATTCATATTGTTATCCGCCTTAAAAAATATGTTACGCGAGGCATTTGTGGACCGATTTTGATGATTCTTTTTTTGGTTAGCAAGAGGGTATTTCAGTATTGGTTCCATTTAAATTAATATATATATATAATTTAAGAAGAAAATATTCCAACACTAAGGGTGTCAAACTAGGGGATAAATAGGGTTTCGCGCATTTCCCGCTAAGCAAATTCAATAAAACTTGACAAATAGACGTAATTCCACGAAGTTTTGAGGTCGGTTTTTTTAACAAGAAAGCGAGTAATCTGTGATAATAATTATTATGGCGTTATACATATCAACTGCCTCCGTGGCCGAACGGTTACCATGCCGGACTGCCACGCAGAGGTCCCAGGTTCGATTCCCGGGCCGGGAGAAATGTTTGTATGGCTTACATTTATTTCTCTCGTGAGTTTGGGTGTAATTTGTGGTTGTCTATGTGTGTGTCCATGGCACCCGCGACACAGGGTTTCCCTAGTGCGGGGCTATGTCGAATGTGTGCGTTATTTATTTATTTATTATTTATAATCATATGTTAAAAATTGCGAAATTTTCATTCTCTTTAAAATATTAAAAAAAAATTGAAAATGCTTTTGTTAAGTAAACATGATCCTGTATAAACCACTTTTACTAAATCCAATAATAGACTTGCACTTTCAATACTTTCACTGCCAAACAATTTAGCTTTAAGTTAAAATTGGCACCAATAAAGCACGAGGAAAACGAATCGTGACGCTTTCAAGGTGTAAGCTACATTCTGCTCGCAACCTTACGTTTAGCCTTATGTGACGTAGTTGCATTGATTGGGGTCATTAACCTTTTTATCGACTTAGGCCTGGAGTTCAAATGTAGGGCTTTAAGCACAATTATTTCGTACTGATTCGAACTCACGTTTTTTATATTATATATAGTTCCTAATAATATAACAAAATGTAAAAGTAACACTGTCTTTTCACGGATAAAACACTGAATGAAATTTGATGAATTTTGGTACAAAGATAAACAGGACACGTCCCGTTTATCTTTGTACATCTCGCGCTTTATGTCGCACGCGATGGCTTTGCGAGAATAGCCACATCTCGCGCAAGTCGCGCTCGATCTTGCTAGCCCTACAGGAAAGAAAGAAATAATGAATTGAATTGTTTTTTTCGTTAATATTTACAGCAATAATTCGACTTATCAAGGTAAGTCCGGAGACGGACATGGGATACTTTTTGTCACAAAAATATTTTTTTTAGGGAGTTCACCCCTAGGTGATGAAAGTTTGTGTGGAGAACCGATAATTTCTCAAGTAAGTAGTACAGAAGTACTCATGCTTATTCTACGTAGCCGAAATCGCGGGTACCAGCTATTATTATAAATATACTATAAAATAGAAGAAGTAATCACGGAAGCCCAGAAGACAATACACGAGCACTTAAAACTTAGGTAAACGTTATATGACACGTTGCAAACTACAAAATAAATCATTACTGTAACAAAACAAATGAAGACAAATAATTACCACTTTACAATAAATAGCATGACACAAAAGCCATCACAAAAATTTATTCCAAAGACAGACTGCCAAGGTGACAAATAAAATCTACGACGCCGCATGCCGAGCATGCTAAGCGAGGTATTATAAGAATCTCAGTACGTTTCGCAAGTCGTAACTAGCGTAGACAGAATTTTTTCTTATGACAAGTTATGTTACGACAGTTTTATTACACTGTCAATGTCAACCTGTAGATATAACAGACTGTGTTTTGTTTTCTTGGGGAAAAACAATACGTCGCCTTACTTTCTCAAATTCGTATCTTAATGCACAAGTTACTGAAATGCAAAAAATGGATTGTATATACAAAGTTACAAAGTTTTGTTGGCTGATTTCATATTCACACACTGGCCTTTACCTATTCTTAGATTAACCCTTGACAAGAAATTTGAAATAAATAGAAAGTTTTGTCGTCTCCTGAATAATCACTCTTTTAAGATAGTAAGGTACCGAATTGTCCTTTGACCTTTGTGTATGTGTAGTGGGGTCAAAGAAAAGGCTTTGCAGAGGACATCAATACGTTTGACTGTGTGAGTCTAGAGTACTGTCCAGAACCAGTCATCAATCGTATTTTCGCAAAAAATGATTTTTCTTTATAGTAGTCAAGAGATCTTTCGTGTCCAGTCCCAGTACAATGATTTGTAATTTCATTACAAAATAAATCTTTCGGCTGTTATCAAGGCAAAATGAATTTATTTGTTTAAGTAGAATATACTATATTATACCTTAATCTCGATAACTTGAGGCGTTACTATTGTAATTCACTTTTTTCTGACAAACCACACTCGTATTATCATTTGTACCCTGTACCGGTGAACTCGTGACTTTGTAACGTGTAACCGTTCCGAAATATCTGGAAAACAAAAATAAATCATACCGTGATAATAACCTGTAATTAGTGACAATCATTTGAGAAACAATACTGTTCTTTATAACAACTAACGTAATCGACATTTTCGCGAAGTTGCTTTATTAACATATCTGGAACCACCGATCTACAACCCCCTATAAGCGGTTTTTTATACCTTATTTACTTTCAGCGTTATCGTTAAGCAAAAACGGCGTCATTGACATGTTTTCATTTTCATTGTCAGTATCTCGAAAGTCACTCTGAACGCCAGAGAACAAACAATTTTTGTAGCAGCAGGCCGTGTGAGCAGCGCGCGGGATAAGCATTTTTTTACAGCACGTGTAATCTTGAGTAACTTTTGTAGCTGTACACCGTGATCCCTCCAAAAACAGAGGGATGTCACCACTAGAGACGTTACTAGCAGAAGAGCCACACAATTGACTGTGTTCATATCGTCGGCTTTCTGACGCAACCTTTGACTGATCAGGACTAGAAAAATCGAAAACAAATTTAAATTCCTAATTGTGGTACGCCCGCCGGCCGGTCCACATGACCTGCTACTATATCACTGCCCTTGTATATTGTTAGTTTTCAAAATGTTTATCAAGTCTAGCTTTGTAAAGTATTCACTGTCGGAACACTAATTACAGTTTCTGGAAGCGAATTCCACAAGTTCATAACGCGAAGTAGCAAGAACTGTTTTCTGGGGTTGCTAGCACATTGAAGCATAGTTAACTTCAAAGAGTGATCTCCGGCCGTTGCGTGATTCATTAGGTACATATCCTTCATGTTACGTACATTGTAGTGCTCATTGAGTATTTTATAAGTATCTATGAGATGTTCCTTCGTTGTTCCAAAGTAGTCAATTTTAGTTCTTGGACGCGTTCTTCGTAAGATTTGTTTTATAAGGACTGAACCTTTTTTATAGCTTTCATACCATCATCATAATACAGCCTGACTTCACCCACTGCTGGGTATAGGCCTCCAACTTCCTATGCCACTCCCCACGATCCCGTGCCCTGGACGCCCGACGTTCCTGTACAGCAGAATTGTATCCCCAACAAGCTACCAACGGTAGTAACTTCAAAATAGCGTGTGCTAAGTTCAAAACGACTATTAAAATTATTTATTTTTGCAACCGCTAAGTTCTATACATGTGCTACTATCCATTGTTTCCTTGTAACACATCTCCACGATAATCTGCATTATTTTACGAACTTCCTTGTATTTTCCTGCTGTTATTTGTCTTTTTATATATCTTGATAATTGATTACGTGAAGACAGTGTCTCAATGGCTATTTAGATATGAAATAAGGTGTTATCTCTAAAAAATTATTTACAATTAACTGTGCACGCGATTAGATACGCTGAAAGATTATCATCTGGAGGAGAAGCAGGAAAAACTGTTTGGCTACATCGAATGGTTTAGGTATTACAACTATTACTATTAAATACTGAAAACAGGCTAAAATCTAAAACGATTTATTTATGAATAAAATATCTAACTTTGTACATAATTTTTATATGGAGAAATTTTCTCTTTAAGTATCGCAGAAAACCTGCTAAATTTTGTTTTTCAACTGAAGCCTTATTAGTTATTAAATTCATATTAGTTTAACAACGTTTTGAATGGTAAGGATGCTAATGGAATTACAAGCACATGAGACTTGTCAAGTTATGGTCTAACGGTGATAGGTGCAGTGGTAGAGTCTCTCAGTTCTTTGCGATTTAAAGCTCTGTAACTGCTATACTGGCGTTGTTCGTTGTGTCACTTGATTTCATAAAATAAAGACCAAAAACCTACACTCACCTACGTTTTTTACATTGTAGTATATATGTATAACCCGAATATAATGCACCTAAATAGCATATAGTAAATATGCATTGAATTTGGAGTTAAGTAAGTAAGTAAGCACATCTTCTCTGGTCTTTGCCCGAGAAGATGTGCTTAATGAGTCATTGTCATCACGCTTAACTTGTAGAGGTCATCAACTTATGATACGTAAGCATCTAGTTACGTCATTGACAGGACCATTTTTTTCTTATGGTGTAGAAACCGACAACCAGTCTCTTTAAAATTATTGCTTAGAGATGAGTAGTGTCGTTGAAAACTGGCTTGTATTCTTACAAAAATAAACGTGTCAAGAGGCTTATAGGTGATTTGGAATTAGTAGAGGCGAAGCTGCAGAATCTTGAACACCGCCGTAAAGTTGCCTGCTTATCGTGTATTCTACAGGATATATCTCGGAGAAAGTGCGGTGGAATTGCATAATTTGATTCCGTCTTCCCCTTTCCATCATCGGGGGACTTGACGTAGGCAGGGGTTCTACCTCTATGTTGTGGATATTCCAAGGATTCGCATGAAGCGTTTCGCTTCCACATTTATATGGCGAACGACTATGAAGTGGAATTCCTTCCTGCAGACTTGTTCACTGAAAGTTATAACTTGGACCTTTTCAAGGCGACAGTGAATAGGCATTATTTAGGTGTGTATGCTACATCGTCGACCTCATCGTCACTTTCCACCAGGAGAGATGGAGGTCAAAGGCGCACTTATTTTTTATATAAAAAGAACTAAAAAAAAAATTAAAAAAGTCGTTGAGGCGACGGCAATCAAGGTAATAATTAATTACTACAGCATGTTATGACCTCTGTGGCCCAGCGCTTTACTCTACGGGTATTCTCTACGGTTCTATTTGTGATGGGACAAAAAAATAAAAATGATATTACCAAAAAAATAAACTTTTTAGACTGTTGCTCTAGTACTCATGGTGCCAGAAATTTAAAATTTTAAGACCAGGTCGTTGATACGGAATTTGGTAATAGATTATGATTACTATAACCTAACCTCCGGTTAAAAAAACCGACCTCAAAAGCCATTCATCCCCTAGTTTACCACCCTTAGAGGTGGAATATTTTCTTCAGATTTAAATGGGACCACTTCGGAGGTACCCTCTTTCCAACGGAAAAAAGAATCATCAAAACTGATTCACAAATGGCGGAGTTATCGCGTAACATACATACAAAAAAACATACAGACGAAATGAGAACTTCCTCCTTTTTTGAAGTCGGTTAAAAATTAATTTTGAATACGCTGCCGACATCTGTGTTTCACACTACAATTTAATTATTTTCGACTTTACTAGATACAAACCTAGAAATAGGTAGGAGTAGAAATAGTGTGGCTCAAATTTCCAGCAATGTAACACCGCTGTGTTTATCCCTAACAAAGAACTGTGGTTAATGGATGTAATAATTTATTTTGTTTCTTACGATGATAGGTTTCTTCGTATAAAATTGGGTAAGTTGAGCCCATCAAGTATATAACCAGAAATAGAGACGAAATAAGGGACATCCATCCCTGGCAACTAATCAGGCTAATGGGCCTTATATTACTTTTAAATATCAACTCCCGTTTGCGCTGAAATCACAAATTATAAAGCTGATAGTTCATAGTACAGCGCCAACAACTGATCTGTGTGTACGTCTCTGAATATTCCAAAAAATGTTCTATATTTATTGTACTAAAGATAATGTCTGTAACAATGGGGGCTGTTCCCTTCGGTGGTGTGGGAAAAACAGCAAAATATCTAATTACAAAACAAACGGAATCATATTTCATTGGTAATTAGATACATAATATTAAAATTTTGGTCCATTATAACAAAGCTCAAGTTCAACTGATCGATTTGAAGTGGAAAAATTAACGACACCCGTCAATGGTTTCGAATTCGGGCTGGCCAATCGGAGCGCAGTTGTCATCGTAACGATTTGGCAGAATAGTTTTCAAACAAATTAAATTACATTTCGTCACTATTTCAAGTTATAAATTTCGATGGTTGAACCCTACTCAATTTTGCACAGAAATTAGGTGAGAAACCTATCATCGCAAAAGTCTACATTATAAGATCATTAATGGTTGTAATCTATTTTAAGTACTTAAAGGTAAAAACACTTAATCTATGGCAAGACATAAGTGATAGATAAGATTGCGAGTGAACCACGCGAATAGCCACGTGATACAACTCGTGCGCAAGGGCTTGAAATGACGTAACTAAAATGCGTTGAATGAAAGGACAGACGCTATTGGACGAAGTAATAATAAAATCTCTAACTCAATTGAAACTCCCTGATAGACTATAACGACGGCCTAAACAACAACGTAAAAAGCATTAAACGTTAATGTAAATTAATATTTTTTTTATGATACCTAATCACGGGACGAACAAGTTCTGCACCTTGTGGTAAGCGATACGCCTGTCCATAACTGTTCCAGTACCGTTTGGAGTTTTAAATCGCAAAGACACTGCCACTACGCCTGTCACCCTAAGACATAATTTAACAAGTCCCATGTGCCTGACATTTCACTAGCACCTTAGTCTTCAAAATCGGAACGCAGCAACGCTTACGTCACCGCTTGGCGGCAGAAATAGGTAAGGTGGCAGTACTTCCCTGGACGAGCTCTTTAACAAGGAGCTCTATTGCTCTACAAAAAGTATTGTAATGTACATTAGGTGTTTACTTGATTACAGTAGATTACAGTAAATTCCTTCGATCCGGTCGGATTCGAACCGACGTCTTCTTGCATACCGTGCTAGACGCTATACCAACTAAGCAACGGAACGAGCCAACGGACCTCACGAATTTTTCTATGTGCTTGCGTCGTGTCTTTGTATTTGGTTTTTTCAACGACTTTTTAGTCGTAGCGCCATCTATGAGAAATCTATGAAAGATTTATCACCCAGTTAG
>NW_020653854.1:3402458-3644466 GCF_003589595.1 Hyposmocoma kahamanoa | reverse complement strand
CGACCTCAAAAGTCATTCATCCCCTAGTTTACCACCCTTAGAGGTGGAATATTTTCTTCAGATTTAAATGGGACCACTTCGGAGGTACCCTCTTTCCAACGGAAAAAAGAATCATCAAAACTGATTCACAAATGGCGGAGTTATCGCGTAACATACATACAAAAAAACATACAGACGAAATGAGAACTTCCTCCTTTTTTGAAGTCGGTTAAAAATTAATTTTGAATACGCTGCCGACATCTGTGTTTCACACTACAATTTAATTATTTTCGACTTTACTAGATACAAACCTAGAAATAGGTAGGAGTAGAAATAGTGTGGCTCAAATTTCCAGCAATGTAACACCGCTGTGTTTATCCCTAACAAAGAACTGTGGTTAATGGATGTAATAATTTATTTTGTTTCTTAAGATGATAGGTTTCTTCGTATAAAATTGGGTAAGTTGAACCCATCAAGTATATAACCAGAAATAGAGACGAAATAAGGGACATCCATCCCTGGCAACTAATCAGGCTAATGGGCCTTATATTACTTTTAAATATCAACTCCCGTTTGCGCTGAAATCACAAATTATAAAGCTGATAGTTCATAGTACAGCGCCAACAACTGATCTGTGTGTACGTCTCTGTATATTCCAAAAAATATTCTATATTTATTGTACTAAAGATAATGTCTGTAACAATGTGGGCTGTTCCCTTCGGTGGTGTGGGAAAAACAGCAAAATATCTAATTACAAAACAAACGGAATCATATTTCATTGGTAATTAGATACATAATATTAAAATTTTGGTCCATTATAACAAAGCTCAAGTTCAACTGATCGATTTGAAGTGGAAAAATTAACGACACCCGTCAATGGTTTCGAACTCGGGGTGGCCAATCGGAGCGCAGTTGTCATCGTAACGATTTGGCAGAATAGTTTTCAAACAAATTAAATTACATTTCGTCACTATTTCAAGTTATAAATTTCGATGGTTGAACCCTACTCAATTTTGCACAGAAATTAGGTGAGAAACCTATCATCGCAAAAGTCTACATTATAAGATCATTAATGGTTGTAATATATTTTAAGTACTTAAAGGTAAAAACACTTAATCTATGGCAAGACATAAGTGATAGATAAGATTGCGAGTGAACCACGCGAATAGCCACGTGATACAACTCGTGCGCAAGGGCTTGAAATGACGTAACTAAAATGCGTTGAATGAAAGGACAGACGCTATTGGACGAAGTAATAATAAAATCTCTAACTCAATTGAAACTCCCTGATAGACTATAACGACGGCCTAAACAACAACGTAAAAAGCATTAAACGTTAATGTAAATTAATATTTTTTTTATGATACCTAATCACGGGACGAACAAGTTCTGCACCTTGTGGTAAGCGATACGCCTGTCCATAACTGTTCCAGTACCGTTTGGAGTTTTAAATCGCAAAGACACTGCCACTACGCCTGTCACCCTAAGACATAATTTAACAAGTCCCATGTGCCTGACATTTCACTAGCACCTTAGTCTTCAAAACCGGAACGCAGCAACGCTTACGTCACCGCTTGGCGGCAGAAATAGGTAAGGTGGCAGTACTTCCCTGGACGAGCTCTTTAACAAGGAGCTCTATTGCTCTACAAAAAGTATTGTAATGTACATTAGGTGTTACTTGATTACAGTAGATTACAGTAAATTCCTTCGATCCGGTCGGATTCGAACCGACGTCTTCTTGCATACCGTGCTAGACGCTATACCAACTAAGCAACGGAACGAGCCAACGGACCTCACGAATTTTTCTATGTGCTTGCGTCGTGTCTTTGTATTTGGTTTTTTCAACGACTTTTTAGTCGTAGCGCCATCTATGAGAAATCTATGAAAGATTTATCACCCAGTTAGTACCTTTACAGCTACCAGTCCTGGCGAGAGATGTCGCTATTCACTGTATTAATTAAATTTTTATTGAATTTATATTCAATTCTTTTTGTGAAATTACTCCACTCGTTTGTTATAATTATTAATACAAAGATCGAACACTCACAAAAAATTCCTTCGATCCGGTCGGATTCGAACCGACGTCTTCTTGCATACCGTGCCAGACGCTATACCTACTAAGCATTAGTTAGTTAAATCATGTTGTCAATTTCATAGTATTTTGACTAATTGCAAGTGGTATTTACCCGTAACTGTTTGACGCATTTAAATTTAGGGTGTTCCTAGCTTACTTTATTAATATTGTAATCAAAGTTGATAAATCTTAACACGTTCATCGCCGTGGTGGGTCAAAATGACAGGCATATCATCTACCTATTCGGACGGAGGAAGGGTTAAAATGGTCGACACGACACATCTAACTTTGCGTTGCTCGTTCACGCCGCAGGTGGCAAACGCTACGTATTTCGTCGTATAACATGACCGGCGCGGTCCTGACGAACTACTTTTGCCACTTGGTGTTCAGGCATTTTGATGGCATACCTACTTTTTTGGACTTAGAGGAAAGAATATATATTTCGAATAAAAAGTAAATTCAATTTCAAATTGAATTTAAAAGTTACAAACTCAGTAAAAAAGTTATTAATGTGAAATGTCAATCTGAAATGAAAGATGTTTGTCAGTTTGATGTAAAAATCGGTCGACCATTACGTGTACGTATTGTGCCAGGCGTTGTGACCGGCGCGTCCAAAACGTAATAATTATTAATCTCAAAATAGAGCCAAATAATAAATTATCGTTAAAAATCTTATATACATTTACAAATGAGACCAAATACAATCATATAAGCCAATGTCATTTTTTAAGCATTTTTGAAAATTCTAGCCCGGGATGTGACGTGTTAAATAAATAAATAAAATAAATAGGAATTCTATTCTCTGTTGTGATCTCTAACCCGATTGTAAAAGGACGTGAAGCGCATGCATGATAAAAAAACATCAATCTTATTACAAATTAACGTACTCCACACAATTATATTAATTTACACGTTTGCAAATCAATAACATGGGTACACTTGTAAATCTAAAGTTCAATGCCAATGTCGAAGACGAACAACATGAAATACAATTTTTTATTATCATTTGTTTAAAATTGAAATATATTTATTAAAGAAGTACTCCGCTGTGAATACATTATTTACTGACGAATATTGGTTTATTTGCTTGCCTGTTATAGTTGATTAAACTTCTAACAACAGCTTATTACTTATTGCTAGGTTACATTTAAATATATTAACACAAAGCGAAGCCAATTAAGTTGTCCACAGATTAAAAGAACAGAACGGAAAGTGCTCATCAATTTTGTTAACTACGCACACACTATCTAAACTTGCAGCTTTATATATAAAAATGATAATAATGTTTATAATAAGTTTATTATTATGTATAAATAATTATACATAATTAGTATATTCGCTCTCTGAAAATACGGTCAGTTATGTATTGAGAAATTATGCTTTTAAAAAGTTTTCCTGGCAAGTTGCATGTGGAATTTTTGAGAAATAAATTGTTTTGTCGACATCAGAAATACTGATATTAAAACGGCTCTATTGTGGTCAATTTTTATATATATTTTTTTTACAAATTATATTGGACATGCAATACAATAAAAAAAAGGAAAATACAATAACGGAAAAAAATCTCGAAAAGGTCTGTAACTTGGCTGTGTTATTCCACAGCTACGTACTTATAGCCCTTCCTGTTATATCCGCCATAGCCGGCAAAGAATAAGAACACAGTAAACTATAATAAAAAAACCTTAAAATATTTAATTAAAAAATTACAATCAAGTACCAATTCCCAATCTTGGTAGAACAACCACATCTGCATAATTACAACTTTTCAGGAGAGAGGTTTAAATAATCTACAAACGAAATTACTCGATGAGTTTTTTATGCATAAACAGAAGAGTTAAAACATAAAGTTAAATTTACAAAGTCCACAGTCACAGCTGACAGCTGCTTGTCAGAAATGTTGGTTAATTTGAAAAAAAAACAAAAACACTGAAATCCTGAAACTCGGTTGTTAAGTTTTATCTGTGTTTACACACATAAATTAAGTTAGAACTGAAAACTAAATCTTAAAAATCATTTACTCATTACAATATGTACTTTTGGGCTGTGCATACTCGCGTACAAGATTATGAGCATTCAAGATAACGTGACATGGAGATTGAATTTCCGTATTTCTGATAATAATAATAATTTTAAAACTGTGTCTGTCTAAAGACTGGTTATTATCAGGTTAAAATTTTAAACAATATCCATTTTTTTTTTTTCAATTTTTTGGTCACTATAGTTTACATCGTTCGCGATGGCATTGCATAAGTTTTTAATTATATCGTGTTTAAAGATGTAATTGTTTTGACTATTGGTTTATGGACAATAGGTTATAGGGAATACAAGGACACCAAGTTTAAATTAATGATATATATGTATAGGCTTACTATTATTATTGTTTCAGTAATCGTTTATTTTCGGTGTTTTAGCAAGGCTCCGTTACTCGCTCGATGTTATGCGCTCAGTGCCTACCACTGAGTGTATCGCCGACGTTAATGGCGCTCATCAAAGTCTTTCATTTACATTACAATCCCCTTATAACCTCAGCATTCGGTTCCGCACGGTTGCACACTGCCGGCAACGTTATTTTCATCGCTCTGAGCGCGTGCTTAGGCTCCTTTTTCCTCGTAGTCAGCGCCTGGTGTCATTAGTTAGGTTTAGTAGGTTTGCGTGATGTATCTATCTGTTACGTAGTAACTAATGTGGTATTAGTTATTTTTATGGTTCAGTCATTGGTGGATCGATTGGCTTCGAGGCGGCTTCTCTATAAAGAAGATCCGCTCTTCTCCTCTGACATACTCGCATACAGATCTAAAGGTTTCACAGGTAAACTTGGTAAACTTGGTTTCAACCAGTTTAAAGGTAAACTGGTTGAAACCAAGACATGCTCCAAAAATTTAAATAATATCTTTTTTGGACCTATAACACGCACGTTAGCAGCGCCATTATAATCTGAAATTCAGTCTGTCGTTCAGAGTACTAAACGTCAAAGTGAATTTTGCTTATAATCCGATCGAAGTTGCGCGCAAAAACTGGTTTTGAATTAAAAATACTGCAATATATTATATGTTTACAAGCATCCACTACGAGGTCATTTCCCAATTTGTAGCCAAAAATCTGACACCGCAATAAAAATGCTTGAAATATTTTACATCTCATTTACCTTCTCGGGTCATAACCTTTTACCTTTTACAAGGCATTTCCGTACATTGTACTACTTCTTTTTTGTTGTTTCTTTTGAAGAGAGCTGTGAGCTTGTTTGTTTGTATAAGTATTCACTTTATTTGGCAAAGAAAACAAAATTGTCTTTTGTATTTTGAAATTGACTGATGATTCTTCGGTATCGATTTGGAAAACATTAAAATTCTAAGCGCCCACTTGAAACACGGGTTTCACTGATTAATGCCTTTTTTCTATTTGTTTTAACCGATTTTTGTTCTTATGCTTATTTGTTCAAGTCCTTTCTATTTACTTAATAATCTTTATTTGTTCAGAGATTTCGACTTCACGTAATGAACTAATGACGTCAATCAGGGAAAAATAAGCCGGCTACAGATGTGTGTACTACATTGTGTTAAGTTTTAAATATTCCAGCCTTTGAATGCGGTATAAGGTATTCTTTGGATCAACGTGTATGTACTTACTACAATTGACAATTGCGGTAAATAGATAGCCAACGCAATAAAAATCGCGTTTCCATTGTACATGCAAGCAGTTTCCTGGTCATTTCACTAAACAGTTGCAATCATATAATAATAATAATAATAATAACGCACACACTCAACACAGCCTCGCACTAGGAAAACCCCGTGTCGTGGATGCCATGGACAAACACATGGACAACCACAAATAACACCCAAACTCACGAGAGAAATAAATGTAGGCCATACAAATATTACTCCTGGCCCGGGAATCAAACCTGGAACCTCTGCGTGGCAGTCCGGCATGGCAACCGTTCGGCCACGTAGGCAGTTGTAACTAAATTTGTCTTGTAAAGAAATCATAACATTGATTAACGCAGAATAATAGGCTTAAGCCGGTTAGAAAAACTTTACATCCATGCGATAAGAGCGAAAAAGACCTCGTGCGTATCGCTACCACTCTGATCACCGAACCGAAACTTATCCGCTCACGCGATGCGCTCCTCCTACCGCAAAATGGCGGCTATTTGGTTTCGCAAATTAGAAAAGCATTCAGTTTAAATACAAGTTTTTATAAATAAAAATTATTATTCTGCATTGCTAAATAAATACCCTCCGTACTATCAACAAAAACATCTCAAATAAAATTCAGTAATACTCCGCAAATCCTGCACTTAAAAAGCACTACTGAAATTTTTGGTGTACTTAGATAAATATAATAATATTCCGTTTGAGTGGTTCTAACGTTTACCATGAAATTACTCCTTAAAGTATAGTTTATAAATATTTATATTCAGGGTAAACTTAAAAAACGCTACTTACGGTATGTTTTCAATAAATAAACACCGAATCACCAGCCCGAACAATAAATAACACACACGATTGTCGTGACGTATTTTTGAAGTTGTTTATTTTTTTTAAATGACAGACCCAGACATTAAAAACTTTATGGTTTGCTAGAGTAGTTACCGAAATAGCAATTAATATTAGTTCTTTTGCCTATTATAACTTTGATATCCGATAAATCGGTATAAAATCATCACCGAACCTCTAGGTGTGGTATGCGTCGACGGCTGCATGTATCGCGTGAGCAGTTATTATAGGTCTTTTAGCCCTTATTACATGGAAATTGGAAATGCAGCATTTCTATTTCATCTAACCGGTTTAATGCAGCATTTTCTAACCGGTTTAATCCGTGTCGATAAGTGACTCCCTTAAATAGCAAAATTGAGGACTATAGCGAAACTATTTTTATAATGAGTATAACAACAACAAATATTCTGTAGTTCCATCAAAATCCGATAGATGGCATTGATCCGTTTTATGCAAGTACTGCATCGCGGTGGCAAGATTTTCCATCGAACGATGACTACTCAGTTGTGAGTATCAACGACCCCGACACTGTCG
Source organism: Hyposmocoma kahamanoa (assembly GCF_003589595.1). Lineage (NCBI taxonomy): Eukaryota > Metazoa > Arthropoda > Insecta > Lepidoptera > Cosmopterigidae > Hyposmocoma > Hyposmocoma kahamanoa. Next base: position 3,637,383 of record NW_020653854.1, on the reverse strand, counting down.
CCTCGTTACAGGCCAACCAGATCGCAAGACACCCATTAGTAGCAGCTTCCTTATGAAAGAGTTTGTCCAGGGAAGTACTGCCACTTTACTTATTTCTACTGACAAGCACTAAGTTCCGGTTTGGAACGGTAAAGGTGCTGGTGAAGTTACAGGCACGTGGGACTTTTCAACTTATACACAGTATACACAAAACATCCGCTGGGATTATTCAATTCAATTCAAATATTTTATTTCAGATAAAATCCATATAGAGTTAGTAAACCAAACAACTTAAGAACTAGTGTTAGTATTAATATTATTATAATTTGAAAGACTACTTATACATTTAAGATAGTGTGGAGCTCTATCCACCTACGCAGGAATGGCGAGTCCCACCGATCTTTAAACACACACAGGATGCCGTTGGAGCTATCACGGAGGCGCCTTAGCGCAGATGCACACCTTTTCCTCATGATGGCTATGAAACCGTCCATCTGAGCCTCGGCAAACATCCCCGATGCACTACACCTCCACGGAAGCCCCATCAGCACCCTGAATGCGTTATTATATTGAACACGCAAATAGCTGAATGTCCGCCCCGAATACGCGCCCCACAAACTGCACGTGTACAGCAATTGACAGTAGGCTTTAAATAGTGTAATTATATATGCCGCTCTATTCCTTGTGGAAATTGTGTGTGGGATTTTAACAGGTATCTGGTATCATCGCCAAATATATTTAATAAAAGCAATTGAAATTAGACTTTTCAGGATTTTGCATTATTCGTCGAAACCCTCGAACCTATGCACAATAATCAGTTATGACGGCCTCCGTGGTTGAGTGGCTTGCATACCGGTTTTCATGGTGTCGCCATTTCTGAGGTCCCGGGTTCGATCCCTAGCCGGGTCAAATTAGAAAAGTATGTGATGTTGTCTAATATTTATTTATTATTTATTTTATAGTAGTCATTTTATAATCCTCTTTTATTTCATCTTATTTCTGTGATCTGCAATATACAACGCAGAATAATTTTAATAATACGTTCCAAATGAAAAGAATATTTTAACATCTCCGAGTTCTTTGAACTGTCAAAATCTTTTGTCGTCAAGGTTTTTGCTCCATTCAATCAGTTACGTTGGCGAACTTGTCAAATCTTTATTATACTTAAAAAACAAATGCCTGCCTGCCTGCAATTCTTCGAGGAAGGAACGAAGACATTGAAGGACAAAAACCGATATACGAAACTACGTGAAAAGAATTAACTTTGTGACGTCTTTCGATTTCAATGTAACCTAACCGTCTTTTGAATTCACAAATCGATTGTGTTGTTTTTTATTGTCGAATGTATGTTTGTAGGTTGCATAATAGTAAGTTTGTTTAGTTTTAAAAATGTTTAATATATATCTATGTTTCGAACTCCTTAAGCTGATTGAATATTCAGTGTTGCCTTTATAAATAACTATCTTCTGACTTTTTTCTCATACTTCTCAAGAGAATCTGCCCTCCGTAATACGAATTAGAATTTAGAACAAGTTCAAGTGTAATTTGCTTACACTATTAAATAAAGTACTTAGTAGTAGGTTCGGCTTTTCAAATAGAGCAGTGGCGGACTATGACGTCTAACTTAAATATCTAAGGGTGAATATCACCAAAGACGAATAAGGCATATTCCAAGAATAAGACGTTAATAACTCGACGCTAAGCTGGCTTGTGTCTATCTAATCCATTATCTTTCAACCACGAACGACAACATCTTGATGAAACTTTCATGTCTCATTACAAAACGGTTCACAACACTTGTAAACCGTGTGAAGTGCCCAAACTGCATTCGGCTAGAACCCTTCTTAGAAGAGACCCCGATAGCGGGGCGCACAATGATAAGATGACGTATATTACGTTCATAATGTTTGAATCCGTAAAATTAATAGATCTGATTGTGCAGCTATTGAAATTATACCAATAATTCATTTCAAACCGGATTGTCTCCGCAGAACCGCATTTTTGTGAACAAAAAACTTAAGTATTCCCCTCAAGCTGGCAGTAAAAATTACACCAATATTGACAGTAGTTTGTTTAAGGTGCTCATTTAAATGTTTATTAAGCATTAAAATCACCCACAAAAGTCAAGTTCTTGTGAAAAATAGGAATGAACGGTGCGTCTTCATGACTTATTTTTATAAAAATAGAGGGTGATGTAATGTGATAGTATATATTATGTGTGATGCTATTTGTATCATAAGTGTTCATGTACATGAAATTCATAGTATATAGTAGGTAATTTAAAAAAGAAGTTACTTACTAGACTAATTTTTTCTGTTATTGTTATTTAGAGCATTTTTGCATGCACTTTAGCGTGATGCACTTATCATGGGCTCAGAAAGTCACCAATGACGTAGTTCTGCGACTAGTTGGACAGAAGCGTAAACTTTTGCAAACCGTCAAACAGCGAAAAGTTGCATAATATCTGGGTAGACATTACGAGTTTCTGAACCTATAACAATGCGAAAATTCGCCAGTAAAAGGAAAGCTAGTCGTAGGAAAAAATCGTGGCTAACGAGAACATACGAGAGTGGACTGGTATAGCGAGTGCCGCCCATCAGACTCGCCAGAAATGAATATAAATATGCTGAGCTGACAACCTTTACTAGTTGGAGAGGCACTTTAAGAAGAAGAAGAAGAGCATGTTTATCAGCACTATGTTTGTTTGCTGAATGTTCACTCAAATCCAGTACAACTACTTTCAGTTTCCATACTGGATGTGGGAGCTTTTGTACTAGACTCGATACAAGCTGAGATCCCACGTTTTAGTACGCATTTTAGTATGCAAAAAGTGGCATTATATGCTGATCTATAGCTTGTAAATGTATGATCTATTTTTTTGTTATCAGTTTTTATTACATAAATTTTTTTGTTAAACTATAAACACAACAATGAGTGTAGTTTGGGTGTGACGTCGCCAGATGGCGTTGAACCGTTTTTGAGAATTTTCTGAAACGCGTACTTATATACATACATCTCCAAATTACACAGGAGAAAACATTGAAATTATTTTACGAACATTGAATATTCAGATGTCGACTTTCGAGGTCTATTACTAAGATTTTTCGAAATTTACACTTGGTTACGGCTGACAATCGGCTGTCAGCCGTGACCATGGGATCTGTAAAAAGCCCGGAAACGTTGGTTTGCTTGAAAAAACAAATATACGCGCTTAAAGATTCGAAAAAATAGTTTTATTTCCAATGTGTAGTAACTGTGAAAATTGAAGAACTCGATTAGCGGTTACAATTTTTAAAATGGTAGCGCAAAAAGAACTAATCTTTTTTTTGTTCGAGGGGACTACCTCTTGAACGTCGTTGACGACAGCTTTACAAACACTCTGACATCGAACGTTTTATTTCGTATAAATAATTTTAGTGTTTTTACGTAGAAAGGATACTGTATATCTATAGGATATTGTATATTGTCAAAGTACTGACCAGGTTGTATGCCCGTCTCAGATGTGTCACCCTTCACCATACTGTTATACTATTTATTACATAACAACTATAAAATCCCAAATGAGGACCTCTGTGGCCCAACGGTTTATAGTGTGGAAAAGGGTGAGTAATTTGTAAAAAAAACTTTTTTTTTTGCTTTACACACTCAAAGCTCTGCACTTCGGAAACCCTGTGCCTCGGGAGCCATGGACATATACATAGACAACCACAAATGACACCCAAACTCACGAGAAAAATAAATGTAGGCCATACAAATGCGTAGCTGACCGGTGTGGGGCAGACCAGCATGACAACCGTTCGGCCATGGAGGCAGTTTTGGTTTTGATCAGGGCGTTTCGGGAGTACCACGGAGTGAATTCTGTTGCTCATATTACTTCGTGGTCGAGTGGTTTGCACACCGGTTTGCAGCCATCTCTGTGGTCCCGGGGTCGTTTCCCGACCGGGTCAATGTAGAAAAAACTTTTCTATATTGTCTCGGGTGTTTGTGGTACCGTCGTATTTCCGAATTCCATAGCACAGGTGCTTTACTTACTCGATTTGGGATCAGAGCAACGTATGTCATGTTATCCGATATTTCTAATTATATATTTATTGTAAGGGATTGTACAGGATATTCTCCAATTCGACACCGAGTATTTGGTGGGCTTGTTTGGACTAAAAATGTCGTAATTATTTATAAAGTCTCCATGATATATTTTTATTGTTCAACCTACTGAGTAGGTACTTGGAAATATTTAAGTTTGTTTACTGAATAATGATTTAGTGGTTTATTGTTTACATAACTATAAGTACTTCAACGGAAATATAAAGATCGATTTATTTTACGAATTATGGTTTATATATCTAACATACCGCGAGTCAATTGTATGTTTTGACATATTTATGTAACCTGTATGCAGTTAAATAGAACGTAGTTTTGTGATTTGATATTAGTTTAAGGAAAATTATGTACAATCGTTATAAATACGTATTAAGATAACGTATCATTGGGTAACAGTTCCATATTTTAGTGCCCCTCCCTATTAACCTCTTGGTTATGCCGGAAAGGCTCTATGAATTGTGCGAGCGAACTCACATAGGAACCATCTGGTCCTAACCCCGCATCAGCCAGTTTGCACGGACGTTATCCGGTCCCCTTTAAGGCTAGTGCCTTAAGTGAGTCGCCCCGGATCTACGTACAGCACATCAGTGGTTAACAGTCCCATATCTTTCTACATAAGGTTTGTTTATAATGCGCGTCCCTATCAACCTCTTGGTTATGCGGGAAGGGCACTATGATTAGTACGAACGAACCCGCGTTGTTGTTTGCTTAGGGTCGATATCAACTTAGTATTGAGTTTTGTACTATTCACGTTTAACGTTGTAACTGGGCAGAAAAGCCCTGTTTGATAAAACTGGTAACAAAAATCATAAGTTATCTGTGATCGAAGGTGGTCACGTCGCCCATGAACATCTACAACATCAGATGAACTGTCTGTGTGTTGCCAGCCTTTGAGAACCCTGTTGACACGTTTTTCGGAGCACCCCATGTTATTGCGCAAAGGAAATACTTTAGGAAGAAGACCATTCCTTATCTTGCAGGTTCAAGGAAGGAACGAATATGAATCCCGCGCCAGTTATAATGCCAGGCGTCAGTGACGTGGGAATGGAATCCATTCCTTGATATGATTCATAATCAAATCAGGAGTTGACCTATGAGGATACGGAACTACTAATTACTGTCCCAGTATAATCAGTTCACATGTGAATTATTTTATTTTAATTATTGTAGTTACATAATAAGAAACCTTTCTCCGTAATGATTTGTTAAATATAACACAAGAAACAAGTTGTTTCTTGTGTTATGTTTAACTTCTAATTTTTTATGTGTCTACCTGCACAATTCTGTTGTCAAATATTTTTTTTTTATTTGATCGCCTGCCAGCACACCATCACTCGTCTAATCGTATTTCAATTCCCTCGTCCTCGTACACTCACATCCACTCACATAATTACATGCACAACAATCACCCAGCTTCATTATATACACACACAAACACTTAAAAACGCATATACACAAACAAATACCAACAATACTAACACTGCACAAACAACAATTTTTCGTTTTTATTTCACGTTTTTTATTTCTTTGTAAACTTTAATTTAAGTGGAAAATTTAGTAATCGCAATTACCAATGTACAAGTACATAATTGTAAGTTGCAAATTTGTATTTTCCAAGGGGTGGAGTCCTGGTGACCTGCAGACTTGAAATACGTCTAGGTTAGGCACCAGTCTCCCGCAATATATTTTTTTTATGTATAGTGATTGTTATTATACTCAATGTAGTTGTGGTGAGAAAATAAACAAACTTATTATTATTATTAATCACAGCAAGAAAGTGCGCAATATCACACTATAAACTGACCATAAAGTATCACATTTTTCTATTTGCATTTAGCTAGAAATAACCACGCCGATTATAGACGTTTAGCCCATTGAAACGTTATCGCTATCACAGATTTACCTTTGCCTAGTACAGTGGCGAATTGACCGTCATATGTTTTCACAACATTCTTTTAAACGGAGTTATAATAACCGATCGTACACCTTGCAAGGTCGTGGAAACGCCAGTCGATAGGATCGTAAATGCTTATGTGGTTTAAGTGCTTCAACAAACGACAATGTCATTACCAATTGTAGACACTTCATTATTACAATTTTCTATACCGTCAATAATGTTTATTTTTTTATCACTATGGGACGGTCGAGAGTCGTGCGCCTGGTGGTACGTTCTGGTATTATGTGGCCAGTCCCATATCGTTTCTAAATAAGTTTTGTTTGTATGGCCTTCATCCGGTTCTCAAAGGGCTTGGGTGAGCTGCTCCGGGACAGATGAAGATGGACAGAGAGGTACTGAAGCTGTAGGCACGCTCGCTTCCCGTTGCGTACTGCGCACAACAATTGCTGCGGCAAAGTCGTCGACTCTAAATCAAACCAAACCAACCAACCAACCAAATCTTCACATTGGTAGCGGAGCTTTAAGACACGCTCAGTTCCCGACGCCGAAAAAGGCAATGGTGAGACCGGATATCTATCTGACTCTCTACTAGCTCTCCGGGCTAGTGTAGGAGATGCAGATCGCAATTTTCTGCGACAATGTCCGGACATAGCGTCCAACTTAAAGGGCAACTCACGTGCCCCGCGCGTGTCCTCGCCTTAGCCATCGTTTAAACCGCTACTAGCACGCGCTAGCTGCGCGTGTGATGAGCGCCCCGGCCACATGAACACACAGATGAACGTGTTCATCCCTATAGCTAACCGGTGTGTGTGGCCAGTGGTTCATAGGAACGTTTTTATCATAATTGAACTTTTAATATCAGTAGAGCTCCTTGTGAAAGAGTGCGTCCAGTGAACTACTGCCCCATTACCTATTTCTGTCGTCAAGCAGTAACGAGAGCATTACTACGTTCCGGTTTTAAAGTGTAAGGCCGCTGGTGTAATTATAGGCACATGAGATTTGTCAACGTAAGTCTCAAGGTGTCGGGAGCAGTCATAGTGCCCTTCATCTAAAGTTTTGAGTGACACTGCAGTTGCTATAGATTGGAGTGACGCTCACCACCAGGCGCACGATTTGTTCGTTCTGTCACTTCGAAAAAACCATTCTTTGGCGTTCTTTTTATGTCCATGAGTAAAGTTACTCACTTTTACAATTACAGATATTTTAAAGAAAAAATTAAAATCCGACTACCTATTTCAACCCTTTGAAGTTGAAACTTTTGGCCCGTGGGGACCTTCATCTATACAAAATTTTGTATAATAATAATTAATAGATTGTCTAGAAAACCCAACTGCCGGCAGCTACCTCGCCACCGATGGACAGACATGCATGGTGGATGTACCTCGTCCAACGTATTACCGTAGCAATAAAGAGGGGGAACGCTGCCAGTGTCTTGAGCACCTTGTTTTATTAAGCAGGGACCCAGTTTTATTAATATAATTTAGTTCTAGTTTTAGTTTCTAGTATCTAAGATTTAATTAAGTGTTTTAATTGTCTAATAAAAAGATTTTTAACATTTGTTAACATTAAAGTACAATAATTCGGTGATTTCAGAGAGATGTATTGTCTACACTATGTATCCTAGAATTCTTACCATGACTAATTTCTACCTTACGTACATTTATGAATATTTAATAAGAATATCTTTGGCTGACGGTGAAGAAGAACATAGTGGAAGCTATGTGTTTATGAAGGTTCCCAGCCCGGATTAGGCCAGGGCGGCGATCTATGGCCCAAATCCTTTATAGAAGACACCCGTGACCAGCATGGTTCTTCTAATACGTCTGTTATGGTGAACTAACAAAAGGAATTACATAACAAATGTGATGAGCGATGACACACCTGCGGTCGGGCGCACGTGTGTAAAGGCCTTAAAGTAAATTGAACGTAATAGAGCTCTTCCATGTTCGTTTTATACGAACCTCGTTACATCCGTCCGTCGGAAAATTTCGCATCAGCACGAAAATGTCGGTAGTTTTCCATTGATATTAGACTATTCGGAAGGTCCTGGGTTTGATTCGCACTACCACTTTTCCAATTATATCCAGTTTCATCGTCACCAAATGTGGGTTGAATTTTTCACACAGTCATCTTGTATGTGTCATCGTTAACTAACGAGGTATTAACTATCCCTTACGGCAGATGAATAAATGCGCACACACTCATAGCTCAGCAATAGGGAAACCCTATATCACAGGTGCCATGGACACACACATAGACAACCACAAATTACACCCAAACTCACGAGAGAAATAAATGTAGGCCATGCAAATATTTCTGCCGGCCCGGGAACCCGGGACCTCTGCGTAGCAGTCCAGCATGAACCAACCATAGAGGCAGTATATTTTTATTTTAGTTTATGCATTAACGAAGCGTACTCGTCATTATACATGTCACACTTTCAATAATAAAGTGACTAATTCGAAAACAAAACTTTTCGATTTGGTCTCTTCATAATTGATCATCATCAACCTATTTATACGTTTCACTGCTGTTCACGGGTCACCTTTCGGGCAAGGGTTTTGGGCCTTGAGCGGGTCGGAGACTTCACACATTGGAACATGGTAAATTTCAAATTTCGCTCGTAAATTCCTAGAAACTCAGTAGTGCGAGCTCGGATTCGAACCCACGGCCTCTGCTTGACCCATTAGGCTACCACGGCTTTTTAGATGACTAATCTGAAAACAAAAATTTTTAGTTAACTTTTGGCACCAGTATACTAATCACTTTTATAACTTAATTTTCTTTTATTTTAATTTTGATTTATTTTACATACACAATCTAGCAACTATCATTACAGAACTAACCTAATGCACCTTCGCTTTATTTTGTCAGTTCCCCGAAAATAACACATTTCGATTTGATCACTTTACAATAGCGGGTGCGATATTAACATTATCAAATGGACTTTTGCATGCTACAATACTTAAGTGGGAACGCGCTTTGTATGACCGGGAGTATCCTGGAGAACTAACTAGAGGAACACAAGCATTACTTTTTATTGCAAAATATATGACGTCATGTTGATAAAAACTGGTATAAAACGTACGTCATATTTTTTTTACTAGAATCTCTTTGAAGACGAGTTTTTTTTGCCACGAATATTTTCAATTAATTTGTATCAGTAATGAGAATCTGTCTGAGATATGAACTGTGAAGATATATGACAAAACAACACTTAACGTGCAAAAAAACCACACCAGTAATCCTGGTCTCAAACTAAGGAATTCCCTATATCAAAGTCTCGGGTCTAATTCCACTACATCCTCGACAGCAATCTTGTCATATCTCACAAAACATCGTGGTATTTCAGTAAACTTGATATTACGATTATTAAAGCGTCTGGTAGCTGTAATGGTACTTAGCTAATTGAACAAAAACTTTCATCAACTTCTCATAGATAGCGCTACAGCAAAAAAGTCGTTAAAACCAATCATTATAACTTTTTATAACAAAAAAAAACCTGAAAATTTCGTGGAATTACATCCGTTTGTCAAGTTTTAGTGCCTTAGTGATGGCACCTTGGTGGTTACCTTCTTTCAAAAGAATCATCGAAATCGGCTCACAAATGACGGATTCGAAAACCTCCTCCTTTTTCATAGTTTGTTAAAAAGAAAGATCTGCAAGCATATAGAGAAATTCGTAAGGTTTGTTGGTTCATTCCGTCCTGGTTCGGAGAACGTCACCCATGGTATGGCGAAGTTACTGTCCAGCCGGATTGAAGGAGTGTTTCTTTGCATGCCTAATATAGAACATAAAATGGTAAAAGGTTCAAAAAGTTAGATAGGTAAAACAAATTGCATAAATTTGCAAAATACATAGTGGTACAGCCAGGAGTCGAACTCGCCTCACTTGCATGATAGATAAGCGTTCTCCCAAAGAGGTTATCACCGCTTACAAGCACAGTCACACAATATAAATAACGAAAACTAAAACCAATATAAGAAACGAACAATAAAATCTAATCGATCTCAGGTCATTTAGCTATAGTGCTTTAAAAAGGCCAATGTTAACTACCCACCGCAGGTGCGCACGAGTGTACTAGTACCTATAAGGTGGTTCTCACACGATGCGCGATTGTAAGTTTTTGAGGCGAAAATAAAGAGACCCAGAATAGAAGTTTTCGTATTTTGACCAGATAAAAAAACGATTTTTCGACAGTAAAAAATAAAAATTCAACTTGTTTTTAAATTGTTAATGAAAACAGAAGATACCAGGAGTGAACTGTGGGCCCTGATTATACAATTGACTAAACATTTTTATTATTTACTACGTTTTTGTACACAAAAGTCGATTCGATTCGTTTGTTATTATTAGAGATGCTTTGATGAAATTTTCTGTTCCGTGTTCCGTAATAAATATGTCAAAGAACTTTTAGCTTATTTTAGAGCAAGAGATTATATTTTATTTTTAAAAGGAAAATGTTTAAATATTGTGCTATGAATATCTTTGCGTCCTCTTGCGCATCAAAGCCTGCGCAACCACGATACCATTTCGCCTTAAGATAGCATTTCGTTGAAGAGACGCGCATAATTGCGACAGCCGTCAAAGTGTAAGGACCGCCTAAGTCTTGTTTGTTTATACCAAGAACTCGTCCATTTGTTTAGCAACACACGCTAATTTATGGCTTGGTAAATACTTTAAAAAGACTGACGACTTGAATTTATAATCACGCCATCGTACGGAATTTTACAGAACTTACTTCTAATGCCGACAAAATGATAGTTATTTCGGCGTCCTAAAGATTTTTTTATATTTTAAGTTGCTTTTTAGAAAGATATTTATAAAAGAAATGACACTCACATTTAGTTGAATAGTGCAGTGTTTTTTCAAAAGTCTGACCAGTATTTTACTTTTTTGTTGTAGGTCTAATTTGAAATTTAAAAAAATATCCATTGTTAATAGTTAGCCTATATATAGTCCCACAGGCCTCATCTCACAGTGGCTTGGCCTGTCGTTCCTACGCGGGCCAATGTGGATTGAGAACTTCTTCTGGGGAAAATCTGTAGCACGGGCAGATGACCAATTGAAACTCGCGAGTGTACTGCCGACGGAGCCCGCACTACACACGTTTTCATAGGAAACTATGGTACAAAAATAAACAAAACATTCCAAATATAACAATATAATAATTTTATATTAATAATTCTTTACTCATATTTGTTAACTTGTCCGGCTCAAGTGTTCTTTGTGATAACATGATGTAAATATTAAATATCAAGTAGTTGATGTATGACAACGGAACTTTATCACGTGATAAATGATGAAAATGATGACTATATCAAGTGGTATACACTTTTCGGGATAGCTACGCATCTCTTAAGAATGTTTAATAGACAAGTAGACAGACGCGTTGAATTTAAAATGAAAATTGTATATTCTGTTAACAATTGTCAACCCTATTTCATCTAATTGACACGTCACGCCTTAGTTTTCCATCCTCCAAGCGTCACACACACGTTCAAAACATTTTAACAAGTTTGTTATCAATCACAGACTGTTTGAATCGAACGTTTTTTCAAATTTCAAATTTAAAAACATTTGAATGAATGAATGAAATATTCTCTCCTTAGAACAAATACTATGCGTGCCAGTATCATTAGCAAAGTAATATACAAAAAACTGATCACAATGTCACACAATTATGAACAATAACGTGTTGTAACGGAAACGGCGCATTATGGAAAATTTTCGGACAAAACAGTTGACGTTCTTCGGGCACCGACCCTGCTCCAATTTGAATGATCGCCATAGTTTTCCAGTCCATGAACCTCAGCATGTTCTTAAAAAGCTGTCCAGTTACTATAGGACCCTGAAATGGTGGCCTAGTACCTATCGCCTTATGACCTCAGTACTCGTGTTCTTAACAATTCTTCTACACGGCAAAGGTCTATTCAAAATGTGAACCTACTTCAAGTATTACAAGATATTTTTTCTTATTCTTATATTGTTTGTACCGACAATATTATATCAAGTTTGATACTTTGGAATGTTCTTATGGCGTGGAATTATAAATCTTAAATGTCAAGTTTGCCGTGTTCCTTATCCTATACAAGCCTTGAGCCTCCGTAAGATTTATACTGTGAAAAAATAAATAAAAAATTATAAATTGGAAAAATGCTATCGATGATTTGTTTAATTAATATTATTATTTTGTTTCAGGTAAGCATCATTACAATTTGCATAAACAGAAGTCATGCTGACGGGTAAAATAGCTAGTTAAGTTAAGCCTAGATTTAATTAATTGCAAATAAATGTAATCTGAAAATTAATTTGTATAAGTTATATGTATAAAACATAAATCTCTTATTTATCACGCGATAAAATTACATCATGACAGATGATTTAATGTTATCGAATATTTCTATTAATTGCGACATGATCTCAACCAACTTTAAATTTCACCAGATTTTAATTTATGCATTCTGAAAACAATTCTTAATTAAAACAACCGTTTTGAAAACGGCAGTAGACTTGTGGGAGAACGATTGCTTCTCAATTGCGAGATCCACGGTTCCAATCCTTATGACAGCACGTACTTATGACTTTAATTCTTTTATGATACCAAGGAAAGGGACAAACAAGTCGTGCGCCTGATGGTAAGCGACACGCCTGTCCATAACAATTGCAGTGCCGTTCAGAGCTTTGAATCGCAAAGATCTGCATTGCCATTGCGCCGGTTAACCTGAGACATAAATTGATAAGTCTCATGTACCTATACTGCATCAGTACCTTAACTCTTCAAAAGTGAAACGCAGTAGTGCTCGTATTACTGCTTGGCGGCAGAAATAGGTAAGGTTGCAGTTGTTCCCGAGACGAAATCTTTCACAAGGAGCTCTACTGATACTTAAAATATTCTAATTTACGTACATTTGCAAATGTCTAGTAGTGTGAAGTTCTCAACTCACAGAGGTGACTCGTGGTGATGACGATGATAAAATTGATTTATAACAAAGGTCGACTACAACATCTACACTTCAACTTCTAATATACAGGCTGTCTCACTATTGTGGATGAGATATTTTGCTTCATGGAAACATTATTTTTTTTTGTAAAAGGAAGTAATAATACTGCATTAGTTGCTCGTCTCATCTGGGAATCGAACTGACCTAATTATAAAAAATGTATTTTTTATGATGCCGATCAAAAGGGTCGAAACGATTTTTTAAGTAACTTAGAGAGCCATGATACTTTTTTTTTTTTTAATTACTTATCGTAAGCGACATTTTCACCTATAAGCGTTTTTTATTGCAAATAATATTTTAAATTACAACGGACAAGAACGCGTCGACGAGAAGCTAAAGTTATCGTTAACTCTATTGTTTTTTTTTTATATTGTAGTGTAATTGACAGAATCAATATTAAAAAAAAAGTATAACGTAAGCGACCCCACTTAATATTGCAACCGACAAAGCACATAACTTATGTATATCGTGTTCTTAGGTTTTCGCGATTGTTACACATTGAAAATGAAACTACGGCTAGCCTGTAAAGGGTCTGCTGACAGTCAGCCGTGACCAAGGAATTAAAGGGCCTGATCTTTTGATTTTTTCGACAAAAAAAACAAACATACGCGATTTAGGTCCGAAAAAAATGTTTAATTTCCGATGTGTAACATATATATCATGGAACTCCATGAAGAATGCAGTGTTACATACTTTAAAATACCTATTATAACATTCCCTCTGTGTCGCATAGTCATTGGGCACTCTATATATTGCAATAGATAGTTTTATAGCGGTCTATAGTTACTTTTTTCTAAATGGCTACGTCCATCCGTTGTTGATGAACAGTCAATTCGCCTAAAACACCTTGAAGGTCAAAACAGCATGCTATTCAATACCTTGTGGTACAATTGAATAGAGGAGGTAGGTTTGGACTTTCTTTATGAAGTAGACTGATTTCTACTATTGGCAAACGGACCACATATTATACAAATTGCAAGCGCTTTAACCATGAGTTTACAGTGAGAGTGACGCTAATTTTGTATTGCAAATTGTACAAAGCCATAAGAAGAATTAACATTTTGTATACAATATTTATACGCGATCGCTACGGATAATTGTTTCTGTACACTCATAAAACAGGGTCAAAGGCTGCGTCTGATATCAACGTTCCAAAGTAGAAAGTGTAAAGTATAATATAAATGATGCAAATATTTTAAAAATGAAAATTCGAAGACACCTATGTACATTTGGCGACATTATTATTCGGAATAAGAAATTATAACAGTCCATCTTATCTGGCCGAAAAACTGATCTGGTCCCGCGACGTGAAGAACCGGTTCACTCGGGACTCGGCCTGGTCGCTCGCGGTCCCGCAACATCGCACCAATGCGTTTCGTGGTAGCTTTAAATTTGCCGCATCGAAGCGCTGGAATGACTTGCCGCCACCGCTTCGAAGTCAGTGCACACCGTTAGATTTAAGTACAAGGTATACCTTTTGGATAATCAAAAGAGCATTCTGATAATAATCGCTTACCTCACTGGTTCCAGACTACGCTTCGAGTAGGCCCATCGTCCAAGTGCAAGGTTTTGCAAACTTTCCGTTTTATCATTGAACCCTTCATAAGATTGAGTCTCTATTATTATTATTTTCTTGAACGTAAATTGAAAATTAATAGTAAAAACAAAAATCTGTTTTTTTTTGTCCTACGCGGCCGCTCGATGCAGGCTTGGCGAGGAATAAAAGAACAAAAACGAGTCTATACTTGTCATTGATTGGCTTATCTCTAATTTGAAAAGATGTAACGAATTCTGGACTGTTATTTAAATTAAACTTTACCATGTTGGAATACTGTTGAAAGTTCTTATTGCTAGTTACGACATTTTATTTATCTATTTTTGTTTTCCTATCGACATTATATTGAGAATATATTCAATGTGCTGCCATCTAGCGGTAAATGGATGAAAGACGACGAACGATCGACGTCTTCAAGTAACATGACAGGTTCGAAATGTTTATTTATTTCTCACACATTATTTATTACTTACTGCACAGAATATTAATTACATCTTCATATAACATATGTATATACCTATTAATTAAGTAATGAAATTAGTTTACTTATGCTGTTTTATTTATCTATTAGACTTTTACTTCTATTAGACTAGTATTCGTTTTATATATATAGTGTAAATATTTTTGTATGTACTAAGTGTCACGCACATGTTATGCATGTATTTGTTTTGTTAGTGCTCGAGTCCGTGCTTCACTCATATCGGGCTTGCTGAAAACCAGCGCTGCAAGCTGAAATCTATCAACCTGTAGCTAATAGCTGAGCAAATCCTGTTTTCGTGCGCCGCGACACGCATTTATAAATACATTTTTTATTTTTTTTTATTTTGTTTTAATCATTATAATTATAATTATTAATACAAAGATTGAACACTCAGAAAAAACACTCAGTAAAAATTCCTTCGATCCGGTCGGATTCGAACCGACGTCTTCTTGCATACCGTGCCAGACGCTATATCAACTAAGCCACGGAACGAACCAACGGACCTCACGAATTTTTCTATGTGCTTGCGTCGTGTCTTTGTACTTGGTCTTTCAACGACTTTTTAGTCGTAGCGCCATCCATGAGAAATCTATGACAGATTTATCACCCAGTTAGTACCTTTACAGCTACCAGTCCTGGCGAGAGATGTCGCTATTCATTATAATTATGTTTTAACGTTTGTTGTAAGTACTGTATTTTAGTTTAAAGTTTATAACATTGTATTTTAATTTTAAGATCATGTGTGTCTCGGTGCTTACGCAATAAAGTATTCTTATTCTTATTCTACAGTTTTGTATGGTGATTGACTGCACCTTATAAAGTGATAAACTGAATTTGCTTGCGTAAATTTTCTTTTTATTCAAGTTATAATTCATTCAATTCACTTATTACCTGGTCTCAAAAGAACTAAACCAAACTAATTTAAAAAAGTTCATGTCTTAAATTCGCTCTACCGGGACCTCCTCATCCAACGCCTACTACGCAAACTGGATGGCTAACTTATGCTGTGTGCTCATACAGTGCTATATAAAAACATAAGCCCCTTTTTTATTTTCAGCCGTTATTATCCCACTTCAGGGCTTCCTACTCTTCCTCCTCTCATCGCAATTTAACGCCACTGTAGGCCAAGATCTCACACCATTACCTTCTGGGTCTTCTACGTCTCCTGTTGAGTACGATACATTCTATAGTAGTCTTTGCCCACAACTCGCTGGACATGAGATAGACGTGTCCACTGAACACTGTCCAGCCCAGTCACTCAACAAATAAAAGAAAATTAACATTTCCGTGTCCACTACAAACAAAATGTTATTTTTAAATTAATCTCCATCATTGTAGAAAGCCATATCATTGAGATTATAAATATTGTGTTAAATTCTGTTCAGTTACTACAATTTCTAATTTCAATCAGAAGCTTATTGTTCACTTTTGGTGCCATTACAATTACACTCTCTCTTCTGTATGCCTTAGTTTCTCCCAAACTTTCGCGACATGGGGTATTCTTTATTGTTTAATCGTCAGTGTCTTCAATAGACTGTACTGTACGTACTTATTACGTTGCATTCAAGGTTCACAGAATTCTGGTTGTAAATTTTACGCAATATAGTCTTCTCACAAATCTGTAGAAAAAACTAATTTCAAGTACTAGGAACACGGAAATAAATGTCAAAAACACATGCGACGATTTCAAGGTCCACCAGTAAAGAAGAGGAATTGGTAACTTCGTAGCTAAACCGTTAGAACTGAACGCTTCAGTCTGTGCTCTACACAGCTTTAGACAATAGACATTGACATTGGCTTTCGTGTTACACAGCTATTTAGTTACAGACATCATTGCTCTATTTAGGTGGCTCTACCAACACACCTACACCAAATGTTGGCTTCCAATAGTGATTTGGCTATTAATAGTGATTTGTAGACGTCAGTATGCGCTGATTTATTCTATTAATATTAATTAATTATAGGTTAATAAGTTGATGTTTATCACGAAACTGAGTCACGAACACTGACAAGTCAGACAGTGCAAAAGCCACAGGTTACCCGGACAGCTTTGAAATGGGTTATGTCGAGTTCCGAGATCGATTCAGCAACATAGACATCTGGAGAATCGTATCGATGGCATACACTATACCTTTGTAGCTCAGAACTCAACTACGTCGACCACGTCTCTAGTGGGCAACATTGAATCCTCAAGTGTGCAGGAGTTAGGACACGCAGGGCACGAAGTAGATGAGAATGGGCAGGCTATAGACAAGACCACAGATGGGATAGAAGGGTGCTTGAGTGGAAACCCAGAGAAGGGTACAGGCAGCCGATGCGCTGGACTAATGACCTTGTCAAAGTGGCGAGTAAAAATTAGATAAGGGCGGGTAAAAATTATCGGAAAATAAATAATTTTTTCCCATCTTGTGCCTTACAAGATCCGAAAAAATTGGAGTATATTGGAAGAGACCTACACTCAGCATTGCGTGATCAGAGGTTGAAAAAGAAGAGTAAAGAGGTCATGAACTTTCTGAATGCCAACCTTAGTTGCTATCACTTACGTATTCTGTATGTAGTAAAAGCTTGCGTGCAACGTTTTGTGTATCTATGTTGTTTATATATGTAATTGGATACAACTACCAAAAAATATCTCCATTAATGATATTGTTTGCGTCAGGCCCATTATCGACCCAAATGAAGCAACCGAAAGAGCTGTATTTGGGCGATCAATAGTTTTTTTTTTTATATCAACTTCACGGTTTACTGAGTTCTTCTTAGGCCCGGCGCCCACTGACGGACCGACGGTCGGCACGGTAGGGAATTTGTAGGTGACAAATAGCAGCGTCCGATTTGCTTGGTAGCTTTCGGGATGCTTCGGCAGGCTTCTGAAGGTTATTCACACATATTTTTAAACATAAAACAAGCTTGCAATATTACGACAGATCTGACGAGAGACTAGGCACAAGCAATCGGCATCTCGCAGGATATCGCGGCATAATTGCTGCAAGATCCCTTGTCATGCTGTCCCGCCAATTGACGCCGTGTGCTAACCATCTAACTGCCTTTATATTGTGAGAAAGAACTCAGTTGTTACCGCACTTACTTTAACATTATCTAAATGTAATTTAGGGGTTATTATCTACTGGAATGGAGAGGTGTTTCAGTATCCAATATAACGAAATACTATACGTTGTTTTATTCATCTTCCTAGTAATTAGGTTGTTGAATAATATCTAAGAAGATTGCATTAGTGCTAATTATAAATCCTTTTCATCGAAACTTCAAAGTATGTATTTAGTGCCATATAAGTATTGTGTTCAATTTTATTACAAAGATTTTTAACGCGTTACAATACTCATATCAAATAAACAATACAGCAAACAATGTAGTTAATATTTGCCGCAAATAGCTCAATAAGTATCAATATTCATCACAAAAAAACGTATTAGAATTTAGTGTAGCTCCTACAACATAACACTAACAAAAACCATTACTTTAACAATAGACGAAATTACGCATTCGTAAAAACGTTCTTAATATGAACTCCGGACCTGTTTTAAGATCATCGATACTTCAACCTCTATTATGACGAATTAGATAATAAACTTTGAGCTTTGATTCTGTATACCAGATATCGTCGGATTTTGAACAATTACGAATTATAAGACAGAAAAACGTTATGATGATCTTAGTAAATGCAACATCGTGATTCAGAATTTTTTTTAATGGTATTGAGGCAAACAGCCAGATGCTTCACCACGATAACTTGGTCTACTACATCTCCCTGAGCACGCCAACTCTCTCGATCCTGTGCTTCCCGCATCCCTCCGCCACCGGCCATCTTTCTCAGGTCGTTCGTCTATCTTGTCGTAGGCTTTTCTACACTACGTTTGCCTTGACGTGGTCGCCAGTCTAGAACTAGTCTGCTCTATCAGCCATCAGCCCTCCTGCAGACATGTCCGGTCCGCGGCCACTTAAGCTTAATTTTGCGAGTTTTGTTGGTCACTTTAGTTCTTTGACGCATGATTTCATCAGGAATGCGGCCCATCAGAAAAACCCCAAGTAAATTACTACCCTTAATATCCTTAGTAAGCATTTACTTTGCCAGACGTGCTCCTACGCCTGTGATTGCATAGATTTCTTAAATTCTTCCAGCTTCCTTAACTACAGATACAATTCCAGCAGGATTGAACAATCAAACTTTTTTTGAGTGATTCGGCTCCTGGAGTCAATTGTTGCGCTTCCACCGTCACTCATCTCCTCTAAGGTTTAGACTATAGCCCACATCAAAATGTGGGCTAGGGGCATGGTACGTCTTCGAAGATGATAAATCTCTTAGTAAAGTTTCAAGAATCTATAGACTCATCATCACGCATCATCAAGGGAGACATCTCCCTTATGGAAGGATGAAATCGACTTGTGACACTCCTAATTTACCTTGCTTTCTCCATAATGAATCTTCATTTGACCTTGGATTTAAAAAAATGTATAGACCTACAGTCAGGTCAATCTTTCCCATTTCTATACACATTCTAACTATAAGTGAGTCGTAATGTATCGTAATTATTCCTCTATTATTTTACACTGTACAATATTTTTTCTTTGTACTCGTGTAAGAATAAAAATAATGCACAAGTACAATTGGAAATAATATTATTGAGTTTGCTTGACGTTTGTTATTTTTACATTATGACGTAATCGATTATTTAGCCACTTTTAACGCTTAACTGTGAACATATACTTTGTAACAACTACATTGTTTGTTAAATTATTATCGACGGTTGTAGATGTACAGCTTAGTACACAATCCTTATAGCAACGCCATGCCCAGTAGTGAGTTGTGTACGGGTATGTCTTTACTTACTCGTAAATAACCCTCTGTTACATACATTATAAAGAGAATAGATGGCTTTGTAACTGGTAATGTTTGTTCGTGTATTGAGGAGAAAGTAATTGTTTTGTATTTTTTAGGTAGTCTTAGGGCGCGTTCACACTATGTCGTGACGACAGATTGTCGTGCAGTTTACAGTGTCGTGGCTTGTATATTTAAATGAAGTCGTTCACATGTAGTACGACACGATTAACTGTCGTTCACGATTTTTTATCGTTACAACGACAAACTGTCGTCACAGTGGGAACAGCTAGAACGACAGTCGTCAGACGATAAAAAAAATCACGATAAAAACGTGACGACAGATTGTCGCAGCTCCTATTGTCGTCACGATCTAGTGGGAACAGCTAGTCACGACAGTCGTTCAACGATAAAAAATCGTCCACGACAGATAGTCGTGATATGGGAACAGGCTAGACACGACAGTCGTCCAACGATAATAAAACGTGACGACATAGTGGGAACGCGCCCTTAGCCTGCGTTAGTCAGCATAAACCATTCCCAGTTTCAGACTCTGGTAAAGATTAAAGACTGAAAACCAGATCTGCAGATTGGGAATAGTAACCGCCCGGGAAATTAGTATAAACCAGTATTATTCAGGAAAAACCAGTATTATCCAGTACTAACCTGTATTCGTTACTGACAGTGGTAATAAAACATTATTTAATTAGTCCCTAGGACCGTAATACTGACCAATTCAATGGTAATTTTTATAGTGTAGAACTCCTTGACCTAAATAGTAACAATAATTCAATGTGAAAATTATTGAATGATTTTAATTGTTAATTATTTATTAGAATAGGTCTATTTTGGGTCAAGTGTAGAGGTTTATCCTAATTGTATGTACAGTGTGTAGGCAAATGTTGATAAGTTACTTTTCATTCTCGTCAGGTACGTGTTCTTTGGAAATACGAATTTCATTGTCAACCATTGACTTACAATTATATGGACGTCGGGTCCGCGCTAAAAAGTGTCCGAACTTATAGGGCGTTAAAATCGTATACAGAGCGTCATTCACGCTTTAGTCTTCGTTTGTTTCTTCTGACAGCGAAGCAAGCAAAATTAGACAGTACTGCGATGACATTACAATTTAAATTCAACGTTTTAGCTTTTTCATATTCCTTTACATGTCACTTCGTTTAAATAGGTTGACTTGGGACATTTTTTTCGTGGTTTTTGTATTAGACCCGTCGTCCATTTATTTGTAAGTCAATGTTGTCAACCGTAGCACCAATATTTTAAGAGATTAAAAGATTTGTCAACATGTAACAAATAATAGTAATTTTGAGCAAATGTTGGAAGTCGACATTTTCGAGATGAAGAAAAGTAACCCAGAAGGAAAACGGTTGATTTATAGGACAGTACAGTGATAGTACGTTTGTTTAATAACACTCTACTAACTTTTAAGAAAGACATCACAATGAAACTTGCATGTCGAAGAAGGTTCACGACCTCTGAAGAATAAGTGAAGTTCCCTAACCACATTGGTTCAGGGTCGTGGACTATGGCCCAAACCCTATCCATGCAGCAGGCCGTATATGGATCATAATTGATGCTGAAAGAAATGAACAGAACAACGTCTACCTAAGTTACGAGTCTATCAACCTCAAATGTCTTTGGTTGATTCCGCATACCAGGGAAAGTGTTGTATCAATCACTGTGGAAAAAGTATATAGTTAGAACACGTATAATATAATCGTAAAAAATAAATTCGGAAATAAAGACGTATTAGCATAGAAAAAAATCTACTCTTAATATGGTTGCGAACTCGATTTGAATGCAGGTTAACTACGATCGGAAATCATCAAATAGCAAAGCTTTTATGGCTAATTAGCCTACTACTTGACACTAGACGCAACGCCGTATGTAAATATTAGAGTTTTACTGCAGAAACTATTGTTTGCAAGCAATATACGTCTTTTAAAAATAAAAAATAAGCTCCAACTCCCCTAACGTATTTGGGAGAAGGAATTTCATTAAAATATCTCTAATAATAACATTCGAACGAAGTTATATAAAATTTTTTTTAATAACAATATTGACGAAATTTGTTTTTGTTTTTTATCAAGTGTAGGTTCCGTTATTCAAGAGCCTGTGTTTTAGTAAGCATTCATAAATATAAAATAAGTCCGCTTTGTCGAGGTATTACACATTTGTGATTACTATGTATTTATCATTTATTACTTATTGTTCTTTCATTTATTGGTTATTATATTATTATTACTCACATATCATTATGAATATTTATATTGCAATACAGTTGTATTGTTTTATTTAAGAGTCGTAACTTCACACAATAACAATCTTATTGAACTCCCTTCCGGCACATGTCTTCCCTCCCTCTTATGATATGGGGTCCTTCAAACGAGGCGTGAAGAGGCATATTGTAGGCAGGCAGGGTGGAGGTGGCTAGTGCAGTGAGGGTTTCGTCGCTGCACTAGGTCCTTCGCGTTTGGATACCACTTTCCACTTAACATCAGGTGGAGTGGAGTCATTTGCCTGTCATGTATAAAAAAAAAAAAATTGTTTTTAACCTATACGCATACGAGAGCAACATAGTATCTCTAATGTGCAGCTGTGTTTTATCGACCATTTTTAAATTTATAAAAAATATATTTAGAATGCTTGACAGTTTAATTAGGATTTTTGTTTTTATACTTACGGACCGATACGGAATTGTTATTTTATGTAATATTGTTAAATATTTTAGCCTTCTTGGGAACGTCCTCGAAGTCCAGTTACGCTTTGCTCAGTATTAAACCGAGTTACCCTTTTCGGCTATTGTTGTGTATATTCTATTTTTATCGATACTGTGTGTTTTTTAATTCTTTATTTTATTTAAATATTTGTTGCATAGTTACAAATAGCCGAATAAATATTTCTTTCTTTGTCTACCAGCCGTCGGAGTAATATAAAACAAGTAGCATAGACTCAAAAAAATTAACAATATTCTAGTAAAGTTCTTGACCATGATTAATATACTCCCTATATTGCATTATGTCACACTGATAGCATTGGTTTCTTAGTTGGTCTATGAAGTTAAAGTGCACTAACAAATCAACCCCAAAGGCATATCCAGGCTAACCGCATTTAAAGAAATTCCCACTTCCCTATTGACGTTTACCTTTTCCCTCGCCCCTTGTCTAGAGGGGTCAATCAACCCCTCAATTATTCATGTCCCATGTTAGAAAATAGCTACAATTGTTAAACATTCAAATATCATTAGTCTTAATTGAAGTAAGGTTTTGATAAAATTAACTTCATATAGACGATGAAATAGGATTGAATGGCATGAAGAAAATATTCGTGAAAATTTTCACGAATTTTTTCTTTTTATCTTGCCTTTTATCTTGCTGACTGTACTTTTACAAAATCGGTGAATGTTCAGAATACTGGATACTAGGATTATTTTCCTGTAGCTATGACGGTAAAGGTAGGCCCTTGCTAACACGTCTGAAATTTCCACCCTATATAGCATGTGGTTTTAAATATACATGTATTTGACTAGAAATACCGGGGACGCACGTTTTTAAATTCGTGCATTATTGGTACCTTATTGATTGGTTTGCATAGACCTCAATAGCTGAGCCACAATCTCATTTGACATGTTGTTTTCTTATTAATATAATATTAGTTTTACGTTGTAATGAATGGCGAATGTAATAATTGAATTTGAATTGAAATTTTTACAAATTCCTACCGTCCATACTAAATAAAAAACAAAAATGGTGGGTTCGCTTAAACTGAATAATTTACTTAATAGTAAATATTAGGACATAAATTTAGATAAGTTATAAAAATAGTTTTATAATCAGAATAATAATTAATTAACTTTATATGGAATCAAGAATATAAAGTGGTTTTTACTACTTTATATTCTTGACAAATAATTCATTATTTATGTATAACATAGTAACATAAATGTTACACTTCAATTTATAACGTGAATGCCATTTTTTATGTGTTCAATTCTTCTTCTATTTTTTTATTAATTCAAAAAGCGAGTAAGGTGGGTCACCTCCCTTTTAACCGACTTCAAAAAAGAGGCGTTACCGACTTTAAAAAAGAAGGTTCTCAATTCGATTGCATTTTTTTTGCATGTAACGCGATGACACCGGATTAAATTTGTGTACCCCTATAATTGTTTTGTAAGTCAATGACTCCTTTTGATGACGCTTTTTTGTTGGAAAGAGGGTACCTCAGTATTGGTCCCACTTAAATTTGAACAAAATATTCCAGCTCCAAGGGGAACAAGGGGATGAATCCAGGTTCGCGCACTTTCCGATTTCAATTAAACTTAGCAAATAGATGTAATTCCATGAATTTTTGACGTCGATTTTTTTTTATAAAAAAGTTACTATTTTTATTAAAAAGTGTGCATAAACTGGGTTCTTAAAGTCTGGCATAACATAGATAGCTATTCTGGTGTTGCAAATGTCCTTGGGCGATGACTTTCTCTCATTGAACAGCTTGTCCGTCTCCTACTTTTTACATTTTAAAAAATGTTAAAAAATATATTTTCGTCAGTTTTTTGTGGCCAGCTGGAATACAAACAGACGTGGTTTAACAGACTACGAGTTCCTTTGTTTGCCTTTTTAAGTCGCTAGCTGTGAACGACTTGACCATACTGGTCTAGTAAAGAAAGCCTCGACCTGTTCTGCTTTTTCTTTTCAATATTGATGGCGAAAGTCATAAAAATTCAACAGACTAGAATAGAAAAGGTTTGTGGTGGGGAAAATTGGGATTATCGGGAAATCAAAGCTAACTGTTGTTTTTTAATAAAACTTGGTTTAATTTATTCATATATATAACAATATCAGTGGTTGTTGAGGACAAAACACATCTGAGCTCTTACAGTCGACATCACCAGCACGCGGTACATCCTGAAAGTAATTAACGAAGCTCTGGCGACCGATCGATGGCGGTATAACCCTTCTTGTATAGTCTTTTGGCGGTATAGTCTTCAACGCACATGTCCGTTGTGAAAATTATGGGTTAATGCCATAACGTACGGCACAAAACAAAATGGCGCACAGTGGGCTACGCCAATATCCAGCTGTGGACTGTCATCTGCCTGGTGATAAACGACACGCCTCTCAGATATCTAAATCTCAAAGATCTGAAGAGCAATATGTTTTTTTTATCTTTATTTATTTAGGAACTTTTATACAATGTATTATGTCAGTTCCATCGTACCCTAAACTATAGCTTACAGCAGTTGAAGGGCCGATTCAACTAATAGTAACAGTCTTTTTGCCTGTTTCGTGTGGGAATTGCTTAATATACAATTTATAGCAGCTAAGGATATTCGGTTGATCTTTATTTTTAATAATAGATACACGCTTGGCCACAATCTCACCTGATGTTAAGCGACTATGTGACCGACGATGGGCCGCGTTTTCCTAAAAAAATGCCTATTCACTCTAGCCTTGAATAGCCCTAAATTGTACTTTTCGGGAAATACAGTCGCCGGTGGAGCATTCCATTCCTATGCCGTACGCATCAGAAAGGAGGAAGCAAAACACTTAGCGCGAGTAGGTGGAATATCAACGACATAAGAATGGAGAGCTCCGGATCTTCTAGCCGACCGAAGGAGGAACGGTGAGGGTGCAACTAAATTGAAAAGTTCCAGCGCACACTCCCCGAAATGTATCCGATAGAAAACCGACAAGCAGGCTACTTTACTGCGATGGTCGAAGGTTTGCAGTTTCGACCCCAGAAGAGAGTTATTGTTAATAAGTATCTTTGCTATTCCCACCACCGAATCCAAGGCAGCTATTTGATAATGGGCAGAGCTGACCCAAAGGTGGCAGCAGTACTCCATACACGATCGAACTTGTGCTTTATACAGATTTAATTGATCGGAAAACAACATGTCGGGCTCCTTGCAGGCCCTATGGTCACTGCTGACTCTATAAGAGCAGTAAAGAGAGTGAACCATCGAATAAATGCACAGGCTTACAAGCCATTACAGGGGATTAGAAGCGTCTATCTCTCAATAGAAAAGCTTACGTTTACCCCACGCCTTCTAATCGTAAATGATAAGGATTTCAACATTGAACAGTTATGGAATTTTCTACACTTAATTCGATGAAAGTGTGTCAAGCCGACTTTTCCTTAGATTAGATAGAAATTACACATTGGAATTTGCCATCGTATTTACTAGTTCTTGACCGTTTCAGGATAACGGACTCGCGTCAATTCGTACATTGATAGAGATAACCGCGAACTACGCTCACAAGGCTCCGTACAATTATTTACTAAAGTAACTAGTTACAACTGTGGTTATTATATATATCAATGAACTAATTTTCAAAAACTGTGATGAACGTATTAAATAAAAAAGTTTTTATATTACAAGGTCATAACTATAGTTCTGTGTTAATTGTCCATTGTACATTAAGGGCGGTAAATAAAAAAATATTAACGAGAGATTGGTAGAAGCCTGAAGCCGAAGGCTGAGGCTTCGCAACACAATATTTAGGGATTTTGAAATGGCGGGTTTTGTGGTTTTTTTTTAAACAAATTGTTAGCTATTCTTCCATTATATAATAATACAACTTGAACTAAATTGTTCTAAAGGCACAAAGGCATGCAGCCATAATAAAATAAATAATTTTGCAAATGCTACAAATACTGCAGAATTTGAATTCACAAAATAAATTTAGTAAAATACAGTTAAATTGCAAACGTTTAGTTTTATTTAATACTCGTTTATACAAAACGTACGTTCAGATTTTTCGAGCATGAAAACTTTGTGCTTGATCTTGACGTAAAAAATCCATAAGGCGATAACGCAATGAAAAAGCCCATAGGCATAATTTAGAACATTACGGTCGACTTTGCCTGCATGTCGTGACACTTTT
This sequence comes from Hyposmocoma kahamanoa, assembly GCF_003589595.1. Lineage (NCBI taxonomy): Eukaryota > Metazoa > Arthropoda > Insecta > Lepidoptera > Cosmopterigidae > Hyposmocoma > Hyposmocoma kahamanoa. The sequence goes on along the minus strand of NW_020653854.1, from coordinate 3,610,627 downwards.
TACGAGCAAGTGTAATGAAAAATAACTGACGACGTTTACAAATTAGAATTCTTTGTGAAAGAGATCTCCCAGAAAAGTATGCCACTATACCTATTTCGAGCATTATTTTATTATTTATTTTGAACATTACTGCGTTTCGGTTTTGATAATAAGGATATTGGTGAAACTATAGGCACAATGCATGGACTTGTCAACTGTAAGTCTCATATTGACGGGTAATGCCTTGAAATATACAAAGAATACACAGGTTTGTAAGTATATTTGTCTATTATTTTTGTTTTTTTTTTTAATTTAGTGACTGTATTCTTTGTTTTCTCTTAAAATCTGTAAAAGGCATTGGATTACTTATATTTAAGTATACTATAATTGTATTATTTATCCGTGAATTTTCCTAAAATGTCTAAGTGAAATTTTTTGCGATTCAAAGCTGAGAAGCATGCGATGGTAATGGGTAGACGTGTAACTTACAACCAGACGCATGACTTGTTCGTTCTGGCATATGGCATAACAAAAAAAGAATTTATATTTAAAAGTATTAATAAAAATGTTCACTTATTCCTAATGCAACTACCTGTTGCGTTACCAGAAATTAGATACGATCGTAAAAATGATTTCATTATTTTATATTTTCTTATGATACGAAGTGACGGGACGAATAAATCGTGGGCCTGGTAGTAAACGACACGTCTGTCCATAACAGTTGTAAAGATAATTGAAATCCTTAAACAGTTGCAAACATATTTATTTGATTTCGTTTAAAACATTACCGTTTAATTCAAGAAAATATTGTAAGAACACGCTTAACTGGTTATTTACGTACACGTGGTACTACTATGTAATAAACAGGTACTCATTAATTAGTGTTTTTATCTTGAGTTAATTTCGACTTTAAAGAAACTCTACACATTTGGAACATCTTTAATAAACTTTTGAGCCGAAGCGCCACCTATGAGAAACCTATAAAAGTATTTCGTCACCCAGTCAGATACCTTTACAGCTACCAGCCCCGGCTAGAGATACCGCTATTCACTGTATTTAAATTTTTATTGAATTGATATTCAATTCTTTTTTTTATGTGAAATTACTCCACTAGTTTGTTATAATTATTAATATAAAGATCGAACACTCAGAAAAGATTCCTTCGATCCGGCCGGACTCGAATCGACGTCTTCTAGCATACCGTGCACGATATCTTTAATAAAGTTTGAGAATATTTCCCTGTGATTCGGATTTTGAACCGACTTCAAAAAAGGAAGAGGTTTTCAATTCTACTGTATCCATTTTTTGTATACGTTACACTATTATTCCGACATTTGTAAACCGATTGCGACTACTTTTTTTTTAGTCGGAAAAAGGGTACCTCATTTAAATTTGAAGAAAACATTCCACCTCTAAAAGTATAGCAAATTAGATAATGAATCCGGTTTAGGAATTTCACTCGCTTTCCGTCAACCGATTTCAATCAAACTTGGGACATACGTGTATTTCCAATCAATATAAAATTTTATAGTCACCTAGAGATTGTGATCTCACAATGAAAACGGCGGACGGATGAGAGGAAGTTCTCAACAGCAGCTAAAACTCGGGTTAATACTCCATGGTTCATAAAAATGGATCATATCCACGATTATCTGAAAGGAATTTACTGCAGAAACTCTGGCCGAACCTCCAAGTTACAGACGATTGAGCTGACTAAAGGAAGGAGAAATTCGTGAAAACAACTGCTCCATGGCCTGTGTATAGATCCCATAAGGGTTGTTGTGAATATAAGAATACGCATCCTGGGATAATCTGCAATAATTAAAATATGCGCATCCGCATTAGCATCTGCATTCATCGATACTGACGTTCATTGTGGACGTTGGAGTCGCGACATGGCCTAAAAGTCATGCTGGAATAATTTACAAATCTTTCAGAAACAGATTGCAAGCCGAAAAAGCGACTCAGCTGTTGTTTTAACCGACTTAAAAAAATCTCAATTCAACTGTGTAGCGTAGTGAGCGGAGGGGGCGTCTCAATCTCTTGATAGCCTTTTAGTGCCATGCAAATGCTGTAGCGGTAGTAAGCAGTAACAATTCTTTTTTTTTTTGAAGGACGAGCAGAAGGCTCATAACCCGTACAATAAACTTAACTAAGTAGCGAGCCTGAGGGCGCCCAAGTCGGCACGGACCTCATCTCAGGGCGCTACTGAAGACGTCCGCCAGAAGGGCGTGCTGTAGGAGAGAATCGCCCAGTGTACGTGCTCTACGACATCGCGGGCTAGAACGGTTGGTGCGTGTGGAGATGGAGGACTGATGTGCGATCTGGTTGGCCTTCAAAGTGGCGAGAGTGGCAGGGTCGTCAGGGTCGTTGAGGACTTCCCTTGTCCGACGAGTCCTATGTACGCGGTGGGGGCGCTCCCTGAGGGGGTCGTAGTTGGATGCAGCCACCACGAGGGGGTTGGGGTGGTGAGGAGCAGAGTCAAGGTATTTCCTCGATGCCTGTTTCATGGATTGGGCTATTGTGGGGAGCCGTAAATCTACAAGTAGGTTAGCGTTGCCCGGTACCAACCATTACCCGTCGCGTTGCGCATGAATTTATTTTGGAGTCAGGAGTGCCTATCTCGAATATACGTATATAAGTGGACATTAAAACAAAATTAATCAATGATTTATTAATCCGATAAACGTATCGGATTAATAAATCATTGAAAGTAACGACTTTCAAGGGGAAACTAACTAGTTTTAAATGTCATTTGTCTGCTTTACTTTGAAATTAACGCGGAAGGAATGATTCTAGTGCAGTTTACATTTATTTTTAATTTACTACTTAAAAAATTGGTAATACCATAATGCGGAAATGTGAATGGGTTTTTGTCTTTTAACTTTTGTTATTTTTTGTACTCGCACAGTAGGCCTAAACCGACAATTTGTGATACGAGGAACAGAGTGAGAACTGCCGAGTATTTATTTTTTTATAATATCGAGCGACGGCACGAACAAATCGTGCGTCTGAAGTCAGTGCCACTCAGAGTTTTATATCGCAAAGATCTGAGGTGCATTGTCACTGCGTCCGTCACCCTGAGATATAAGTTGACAAGTCCCATGCGCCTGTAATTTCACCAGCACCACTTCCCTTCAAAACCGGAACACAGCAATGCTGATATCTGTGGTGGTAAAAAATAGGATGGTTTGCATCAATATTAGACATAACTGGTTGAAGACTGTACCATCTCAGTCAACCGTGACCATGGGACCTCTAAAGGGCCCGAAACTTTGGTATGTTTGAAAAAACAAATATACGCGATTTAAATCCGAAAAAATAGTCTCATTTTCATCCCCCATTTCATCTGCCTTAAGGTTTATTTGAGTGACAAAAGTAGCCTTTGTCCATCTGCTAACGCATAGAGGGCGCACCAGCTATATTCTGAACAAAAAAAGTATATAATTTAAATGTTAAAAATGTTTTTAGCGTGTACCAATGTTTTAAGTTCACTCACAGATACACAGTGACGCTGGAACTGCGCTTCTAATTATTGTATGAAAATTAGTAGTGCCATGGATGCGCCACTGCAGCGTCTCTACATGAGGTTAATTTGAATGCGCCCAAAGGACTAAGATCTTAGTAGCAGTAGCTTATTGTGAGGAGTTCATCCATGGCAGTAGTGCTACTTTACGCACATCTGCCGCCAGTGACACTGCAACTGCTACGAACCGGCATGTCGCCTATCACCAAGCACAAGACTTATTCGTCACGTCAGACGGTATCATAAAAAAATTAATAGAATTTCACCCTGTATACAAATAGATATATTAAATAATCGTGTTCGAAACCTTACGTAACACAAAACTGGTCGGACCAGCCATTTCTACTTAAAGAATTAGAACTGGAGGAACAAGATGTGTAAAGTTCTGCAACATTAAACCAATATGGTTGTGCAAACTAGATTTGCTCATGCAGATTTATTTAATTCGATCAAAAGTTTTCTAGGCTTGAGGAAAATTATGGAAATTGATATCGGAAAAGTAGTGCTAAGAAACCGAGTTTCTACAGCGCCGTTTTCAAATTTTTAGAAATTGTATCAATATGAAACAGAAGCAAAGCTTGTGTGTAATACTTACAGGTATGTTGTAAGGTAGATCGTGTTTAATGCTGAAATTCTTTATTAAAAATAATGACAATTTATGTTGAAAATGAACTGTATACTATATGAAATGATAAAAATGTACATACGGAGTTATTTTACTTTAAAAATAGTCTTGTCTAGTCTTGAGGCCCCGTCTACATCATATCTCTTTTTCTTTTATAATATCAAGTGACGGAACAAACAAGTCGTGCACCAGATGGTAAGCTACACGCCTGTCCATAACAGTTGCAGTGCCATTCAGAGCTTTAAATCGCAAATATCTGAGGGGCACTGCCACTGCGCCCGTCACTATGAGACATAAGTTGAATATAAGAATACATATAAGAATGTAATATTAAGATGTAATTAAGGAGAACGTGCAGCACCCGGACAAACCAATGTAGGTTTAAGGGTGTGATGTATATATATTTTTGTAATATTCTTAGTGTTTAAAATAAAAAAAAAATAAAAAAAAGTACCATTTGCCTGAACTCAATGCTCACATTACCGCTTAGCGGTAGAAATAGGTACGGTAGCAGTACTTCACTGGACGAACTCCTTCACAAGGAGGGTTCCTGGTGCATTATTTATTATTCAGATTTTTGCAAGTTTCCAAATTTTGGCTTTTATAAAATTCACATTTATCCCAAAACTATGAGAACTGCCCAGCTGTTCTACGACACGCCGCGCCTCTTGCTGCCCCATCGGTCACCATCGGACGATTGTCAGAGTCGGATCTGTGTCAATTTTTCTTCGCCTGTTCTTATTTTATAAAATCTAGGCTCGCGTTCAAATACCTCGCCTTAACAATAAGACTGAAACGACATAAGATATAAAAAACAGCTTAAATGGGGTCGTAGATCACGTTTGACACAATTTTATTAAAAGTGTCTATTACTTTTTGTTGTTACTTTAAAAATATTATGAATTAAAGAAACAACAGTACTTTAAGCGTTATAATCTATTGTAATATATATATTGCGTATTACCACATAGCAGTTTTATCAGGAAAGTACCGTGAATTACCAATTCGTTTCATCTAAAGCCGTGTTAACATAACATCAAATCACTTATCGGAAAATGTATAGGTATAGTTTGATAGTCCTTTGTTTCATAAAGAAAAACCAAATAATGACGTCTTCAAGAACGTTAAAGTTCCGAAAGGAAACATAGATGGCGCTACGCCAACAGTAACGCCTAAAATGAAGGAAGTTTATTGAATTCTATTCGCTAAATTTGATTGAAATCGGTTAAAAGAAAGGGTTTGAAATCCATTAAACCCTAATTTTCCACCCTGTGAAGTGGAATATGTTTTCAAATTTGAATGGGAGTGGTCCCATGTATAAATACATATGGGCACAAGACATCTCCACATGCCGTTTACTGTATACCAAATACCTGGCTGTCTGATTTTTGTACCCCTATTACAATAAACGAAGTACATTTTCTCTGTGCTGCGTTTGTTTTCGATTGATAAAGAAACGCCCAGGCCACTCTGAAGAACCCCCTATATCTTTATATGTATATCCCTCTTTATCTGACTTTAAAATAAGGAGATATTGTATTAGACTGTTTTTTGTGTGTTGCGCGAGTACTTCGACATTTGTGATGGTTCTTTTTTTATTAAAAAGTGACTACCATTTAAATTTTCAGAAAATATTCCGTAGCAAATTAGTGGATAAATACGGTTTATTGAATTGCACCTACTTTCCGTTAATATAAATATATATATAAACTTGGCACATAGATGTATTTCCAAAGAAAATAAAATGCCATGATGAGTTTAAAACATATAGTTCTGATGATAGAAATGACAAACAGATGGGAGGATCTCCTCAACAGTATATAGGAGCTACCTTGTGTTTAAGATCATGTGATTCGTTTTCAAGAAAACTTTGGATCTCGTTTTTTTAAAATAAAAATATCTACTCAAATTGGGAGAAAGTGTACATTTATAAGTTGTACACAAACCTTTCACTGTTATCTTGAATTTGAAATGTTGACTGGAGTAAATTTACGTTTTCACACGGTCGGTCTAGCATGAGACTTGTGTGAACGATATCACACTGTAATATTATAGTCAATCTCTTGACTATGACGATAATACAAACGGGATGCCAAACGGCAATTGCTTACGGATATTTGCATTTCAAATGCGCCTATAGTTTTGTTATTGCATTTTTATAAACGTAAAATATGATTGGTACATTGCCTGATACAGTCTCTTAGAATTTTGTTTTTTAAGGACAATTTCCAAGTTTTTTAATATTTCTAACGATTAGTGATAACATTGGTATTTATTTTACGACGACATAAGCCTCCCCCTGCAGCACGACAGGACGCGACTTGCGGAGAGCGACATTGTCGCATAGAGATGTCACCCTACTGAGCACGCCAGTCCTGTGCCGCCCGCATCCAGCCTCTGCCGGCCATTTTTCTCAGGTCGTCCGTCTACCTTGCTGCAAAGCGTTCTACACTAAGTTCGCCTTGACGTGATCTCCACTCTAGAACAAGTCTGCTATATCGGTCATCGCCCTGCTGCAGCCATGTCCGGCCCTCTGCAAATTTTATTAAGCTTAGTGATTTAGCAGGCTATGTCGTTCACTTTAGTTCGCAGAGTTCTAACTTTGAATACTTAAGTATTCAAATTATACAGAAATGAAACAGTTCTTTTGTAGTAAAATTATCGTGAACAGATCTGGATCGGGCATATGTTAACTTACACAAGTTCCTCTTTTGTATATTCTAGTACATGTATTATGTATTTTATGAAATCAGAAGAGCCAACTCTTCACAGTCACGTGTCTACGCCTCTGTCTATTTTGTGCTATTACATTTTTTATCGAAGACTAAATCACGCGACAAATAATAAGCTGTTTGTCATACTGGTTGAAGCTAATGACTGTACAGAGTTTATAATATGAGTTTTTGACTTATTTTTTTCCATAATAATAAATAACAGATTCAGACCGTCGGTGCCATATTGCGTAGAACTTCTGACAACACGAGCTAAGACGAATATTGTGAGCCATAATGACAACAGCGTCACAGTTTCTGGTCACGTAAGTGACGTTATTATTAAGTTATTACGAATGTCATTGTCATATATTCAGTGTTACTGTTATTTTTGTGTAAGATTTTGTAATCCATAAACGTAACTTATCGATAGGTCTTTGTTGGCATTACATTAACTCGCTGTGTGACGGTAATTTCGTTCCCGTCGTCTAACTTCTTGAAGTGAATTACATACATATGTTTGGTCATGCTTGTTGATTATGAATAATAAGTACTTATTATTTCCGTTTCGCACGTTTAAGCACGTAGTCTGCATTTTACATCTCTTATGTAAATCGAGGGGTTTCGATTTGACCTTATATTTGATATTATACACCTCGCGTATATTTGTCTTTTATGAATTGGGGAATTCGTCTACGTCCATCTACCTATATTATACATTTCTCGTAAATTTCTCTTGTGTAAATAGTGGTGTTGTTTCGTGTACTTTTGACCATATTATACACCTCTCTTATTTGTTTATCTTGTGTATATCAAGGAATAAATTCGTATACGTTAGTTTGTATTATATATATTTATTTTATATATATTTTATACACATTTATCTTATATTTCTCTTACGTGAATTAGGGAAATCCTTCGTCTAGGTTTGTCTATGTTATACATCTTTCTTATACCTTTTTCTTTTGTATGAACCGAGTAAAAGTGACACATCATTTCCTTGCATGCTCAACTTATAATGTAAATTTAATAAGGCTAACATGTGTGTTAATAAATATTTAGAATATTTTACAGTACATGTCAGTTATTATGTTAGTTAGTTTTCAAATTGTTATCGTAGCTATGTGGGAATTGTTAGGTTATAAATAGCATCTTGCTTTGTCATTCTTAGACTATCAGTGGCGAGCAATTACCGCCGTTAGTTGGGTGAACTGCCTTTCGTGCAGGCCCGAATTCGATTTCTGGTGAAATTTTTTGGAAACATATGCCGTTAAATAATTAATTTTCACTTGATTTAGAAGTTAATGAAAATATCAGAATAAAACCTGCATGGGAGAGTCATTATCGCACTTATGGCCAAATAATTGAGGCACCATCTTTGAACTTGTCGAAGTCACCGAGCAATGTACTTCCGCTTATCATTTACTATTTTACTCCTGATTTGCTTTCCTGATCCGGCTTTGACGATAAATAAAGAAAGATAAAATCGCAGTTCCAGCCCCGCGCCGCGATAAAACTATTATATCCACATTTAGCTGTCAAATACGAGTGATAAACCATTTAAAAATTTTATATACTAATAAGGGTAAGGGTGCTGGTAAAATTACAGGCACATGGAACTTGTCAACTTTGTCTCACGGGCGCAGTGGCAGTGACCCTCAGATCTTTCCGATTTAAAGCTGTGAATGCGTTGCAACTGTTATAGACAGGCGTTCGTCCCATCACTTGACATTACAAAAAAAGTCAGTGTAAACCATAAGTTAAAATCGCACGTAAAGCAAAACATGAACAACAAAAATAGGACTAAACTTTGCTAACACCATATATGAATAGCGCAAGCGCGACTCGTAAAATAAGTACTAGCGAACAAAATACACTTTTCGCAATGACCTTCTAATAATGCCAGTAAATCTGGTGCATCCTGGACAAGAATCGGTGAGTACCTTACGCCCATTGGTAAATTCTTTCACTTTGCTGGCAAATATATCCCATGCACATTTTAGCACAACAGCAACTAATGGCTAAATTCTCAGACGCGATGATAAAGTGTGTGCCAATTGCCATCGACAGGACAAGGAACATTCAGACCTATGTCTCTATGGTGTTATAGTGACAGCAATTGCTAGCATTGCACATCACCAAGTAGAATTAACATTTATAGAATATTAATACAAAGATTGAATATTTAGAAAAATTTTTTTCGATCCGGCTACATTCGAAAGAACGCCTTCTTCCAAACCTTGCCAGACGCTATGCTAACTAGGCCACATAACGAACCAGCAGACGTTACGAATTTTTCTACGTGTTTTTTGCCATAGCATAGCGACGTTTCTGACACGGTTTGCTAGAAGACATTGGTTCGGATCCAGCCAGATCTATTTAATTTTTTCTAAGTGTTCGATCTTTGTATTAATAATTACAACAAACTAGTGGAATAATTTCACAAAAAATGATTGAATGGCATGGTGGTGAAACATTTTAACATTTGATAAACTTAAATCACATACACGAAACAAAAAAACGATATTGCGAAAAGATTAGAAACTGGAAATAAACATAAACTACTAACAAATAAAACTAGATTAATAAAACCCTTAAAACAAGACAAAAATTAATGCCTACTAAAAGCCAGGTAGTAAATCTGATTTGGCATTGTCTGCATTCGAGCAAAAACTAAAACTCTCTTTTCAAAATCACGCTCTGTGCAGTATTAGACAATATCACATAAGTTGCTGTGATCCCAAAGTAAGTAGATAAAGCACTTGTGTTATGGAAATCGGAAACAACGACGGTACCACAAATACCTAGACCGAGACAATACAGAAAAGTTAATTCTCTACACTGACCAGGTCGGGGATCGAACCAGGGATGTGCAAGCCACTCGACACTCGATGAATGTTATCTCTTGGAACGGCCTATCCTTTCTATTACAATAGAGTTATAAAACCATTAACACTTCTTTTACTTACAGCGTACATGGACTTAATGATCTTGGTCCATCGTACGGGACATGGGTGCGCTAAACGCTTTTTCTGAATTCTAGTTTTGAATTATTTCTTTACTCATCAGGTCGTTTTTTTTTAAACTGTAGGCACTTCGTAAAATACCGACTGCCGACTCTTTTCTTGCTAAACGAACAAAATTAGTTCCGCATAAAGATTATTAAGTTTAGAATGATGCCAATGAGTGAGAATGTTTAAATTACTTGTTTGCACTATTCATCGAGTATATAACCAGAAATAGAGACGAAATAAGGGCCATCCATCCCTCAACTCAACAGGCGAATGGGCCTCATATCACTTTTAAATATGAGCTTTCGTTTGCGCTGAAATGACAAATTAGAAAACTGAATTGACGACACCGGTCAATTGTTTCGAATTCGGGCTATTCTCGTTATTCTCGCATAGAGACTCATTTATTTATTTATTTACAATAAATTAAATACTACTATCAGATCAACATCCAAACGCAATTGTATACACAAATGAATGTCATAAAAAAAAATTGATACAATTAATCTAACGAAATTGAAAAAATACATGAAATTATTGTATTGTATTGTAAGTACATTATTATTATACTGTTACTGCAATATTATTATTACTATAAAGAATGGAATATTCTGGCTGGGTGGCCAATCGGAGCGCAGTTGTCATAATAATGATTTGGCAGAATAGTTTTCAAACAAATAAAATGAGATATCGTCTCTATTTCTGGTTATATACTTGATGGCACTATTATACAGGATGGTGCGTGAGTCATCGAGACGACTCACTCTTTAGTCCTATTGTGTTCTAAAGATGAAGCGATAAGACGAATTGGTGCAAATAATATTTTGCCATCTACAAACAGATGGTAGAAGTACAAAATGAATTTGGAAAACTTTGCGTTGAAAACCTACATGACCGCAAAAGATACCTAAATCTTTAAAAACGTCCCATCTACCATGATTGTAGTGATTAACTAGAAAATAAATGTCTGCAAATCTTCCGCAAACAAGTGTCATGTGATGTTATCTTCAATGATAAAGATAACACTGGCATTTACTTCGTTCGCATGTGATTCGTAATTAAGTAAATATAACTGACTGACTGCGATTGATGTTGGTTATTTAAACTAAATGTTTAATAAAATTTGGTTTATAAAAACCACTGATTGTATTTTTGACACTATTATGTTAACTATGCAACATGTGTCTACTGTTACTAATAATATATAACCAAATAAAATACAAGTTAAAAATAATATATTCCTACGTAATAAACAACAATAATGGTGTACATTTCAATACTCGGCCTTGACCGTCGTAACACATAAAAAACCTCCCACGTTAAATAAAGAGAAACGTTAAGTACACTTTGCAAAAAAATATTTGTATAATAAGGATTTATCCACCCATTAAACTGCTGAGGCTGCTTCGTGGCTGCTGCAAAGCAGCAACAGCATCCAGAACGTGATTGCAAACACACTCGACTGCCCGTATCTTGCTCATTGTGGCAGTGTTCATATAAATCATTCTAATAATAGTGCTAATTAGGATTCAATAATAAAATTTGTCTGTTAATTTGTTTGTTAAGTTATTTTATTATATATTATTGAATTTATTTTTATGTTAATAATGTTACAAAATTACTAAAATGATGTTATTTTTATTTGTATGTAGTTTAGCTAGTTATACTAACAATAGTATAAGTAGCTAAACTAACTAACATCAGCGATCCAAGTTGGTACAATAAATAAAAAGTTTATTATTATGAAGCAATATTTTTTTAGCGAGAAATATAAACTAATCCTTAAAGAAAGAAAGAACGAGAAAGAAACATTTCTTCGGCTATTCCTAGACATACAATAATATTTTAAGAACACGGTAAATAAAACCAAAAGAAAAAAAAAATGAATAAAACTAAGTATATAATAATAGCCGAAAAGACCAGCCAACTCAGCTTTATATATTTAATATTTTAAGAAATTACAAAGCGACTACTTAACTAAAATAAGATTTAGTAGCAGTAGAGCTTCTTGTGAAAGAGTTCGTCCAGGGAAGTATCCGCGCTGTGGCAGTGTGGCACTGCAACTGTTATGGAAAGACATGTAGCTTACCATCAGGCGCCCGACTTGTTCGTCCCGTTAGTTGATGTTACAAAAAAAAGAATAAAATTACAACTGTACTAAAAATGAGCATAAATGAGAATAATCTGCTATAATTTAAAGTTTTTCTGTATAAAAAAGTTCTTTAGAAGTCGTGTTAGTGAAAAGAATCTATATTATCTATAGTTTTTATACATGACTGTACAATTTCTGTACACGACTGTTGTTCATACCTACTTACAAACACAATGATTGACAACGTTGTGCCTAAACAATAGTTTAAAATAGTGGCTATCGTTAAAAACTACATAGTAGATGATGTTTAATTACATATTTATTTTTATTTATTAATATAATTTTATTTTATTCTTCACATTATAATTGCAATACGGGTGTCTGCGAGTTTTTATTACATCCGTTCGACTAATAGATATGCTGTCATTATATAATATCTGAAAGAACCATTACAAACGGCGACTTCGAGCAGCGAAGCAATCGTGCGTTTGTATTGCTTAAAATCGCGCGTATGTGTAAAGGTAGACGATTAGCTACTGCATCGCTGCTAACGACTCTCAAAGTTATACTAAACAGACTTCAAAAAAAGGATAGATACACCTTCGGGCGCAAAATTCGAGCCAACTCATTTTACGTTATTTTGAAACTGGTATACCATACGTCATCCCTGGAGTTTCTTGATCATTCTTCTCACGGGAATCTGCCTCACGATGAAGTAGTAGAGTTTACTCAATTTCACAATTTCAAGTGTTTTTTTTTTCAAATTTGCTTGCCTAAGATATAAAAAGGACTTCAATTTGAGTTTATTTCCAAGTCCATTTTCAAAATTTTATTTCGCAAAAACGGGAAAAACTTTTACTTCGATGATAACAATTTTTTTTTGTATTATTCTTCTTCTTCTTGGTGTGCCGCTTTTCTACGAAGGTTGGTGACCATCATGGCTATTCTCATTTTTGAAGCTACTGGAACGTGTGCTAAGGTGGAACCAGTCTCTCAGGTTCTTCAACCACTAGGTTTTTCTTCTGCGTCGACTACGCTTTCCTAGTATTTTTCCCTGCATTATTAGTTGAAGAATCCGGTATCTATTGCCCCTCATTACGTGGCCAAAATACTGCAGCTTCCTTTCCTTTGCAATTCTGAGTATTTCCAACACTTTTCTCATACGACGAAGAACCTCAACGTTGGTGACCTTTTGTACCCAGATATGCTAAACATACGTCTGTACAGCCACATCTCAAAGAACTCCAGTTTATAGCATAATGTTGTAGTCAAGGTCCAACACTCCATACCAAACAGCAAGACACTGAAGACAGAACAGAGCATTTTGTATTCTAGCCCTTTAAGAATGAACATAGTAAAGTGGCTCGAATTACGTATGTGGGAGTATATAATTGCCACAGCGACAAAATGACCATGTTTTCTATAAGATAACTAGTAACGGCGGGAACAAATCGCGCTCCTGATAGTAGACCATACGCATGTCCAAAACAGTTTCAGTGCTACTCAGAATTTTAAATCGCAAAGACCTGAATGGCGCAGCGCTGGTCAACCTGAGATGTACTATAGCACCCTAGCCATTTAAAACCGAACCGCAGTAATGCGCATATAACTGTTTGGCGGCAGAAACAGAAAATCTGGCAGTACTTCTATGGACGAACTCTCACAAGGAGTAATACTGCTGCTAAATGTTGGCATTTTGTGCACCAGGAGAGGAGGTCCCAGGTTCGATTCCCTGTGGAACCAATTTTGTAACTAAGTTTATAAACTGGCAGTGTTCTGATTCTTATTCTTCTTAGACAACCTGAACAACATTGTAAGCGTCATTTTTCGGCTTAGTAATGTATTTTTATAGGGTTTGTTTAGTTTTAACAGTAAAGAATGATTCAATAAAGCTATCAAATGACATAAACCTGTCTTCAATATTAGTCTTTCTATAAAGCCTTGATCCTCACACACCATACCAAAACAATAGAGCGACCTCATAATTAAATATCATTGTCAATCACAACACCAGCTTATACTTAGAGGAGTTTAAATAGCATATTCATATATCTTAGTGTGAATAGATGCTGTTGTTAACAGCAAATGTAAATTGGTGGTCGATCGATACACTGTGTTTGGTATTGTGTCTGCGTACACGCATATTGCATATTGATGACTGAATTGACCTCTCATCGATTGTTACTTCCGATTGGTAGAGGAATATAAATAGATTCCATATTTTATTTTTGTAAAGATAGCCTTAATGCACATCGGCTTCAGCCGAGTTACAAGTCAAAAATCTTCATTTCTTGGATGTTCCCCCTACTTTTCAATGCAAAACTTTTTTTGCTGTTTTATATGCCACGTTTCATATTTTTGTGTTGCGGTAATGTTGAAGCCGGTATGTGATAATTAAATAATATTAAAATTTAATTTTAATATTAACATCGTTCTTCAGTTTGTTCAACGTTCAACGAAAATGTGCGCCATATGTTTTTTTTTCAATGTATGTTACGCGATAACTCCGCCATTTGTGAACCTTTGATGATACGTTTTTTGTTGGAAAGAAGGTACCTCAGATGTGGTCCCATTTCAATTTCAAGAAAATATTCCACCCCTAAGGGTGGCAAACTAGGGGATGAATGACTTTTGAGGTCGGCTTTTTTAACCGGAGGTTAGGTTAATGTTTCTAATTCTCGGTTTTAGCTGCGATCCGCGACGCGAGCCGATGGAAGTATTCTTCTCTTCCTTTCCTTCTTCCAGTCCCTACAGATGGCGCTATTAATGCGCAGAGGGACAAGATGGGAGGTTTCCCGCGTCATATTGCATTGTTATAATAAACAATATAACTTAATAGTTAAATTTTTATAATTAAAATTTGCTTTTACTCTATTAATAGGAGCAAACTAGATGCTTCATAGACTTACAACGTCAAGAAAGTTCAGAAAAACTATTTTTATCATTGACTTACAATTATACGGACGTGGGGTCCGCGCTAAAAAGTGTCCGAACTTATAGGGCGTTAAAATCGTATACAGAGCGTCATTCACGCTTTAGTCTTCGTTTGTTCGACTGACAGCGAAGCAAGCAAAATTAGCCAGTACTGCGATGACATTATAATTTAAATTCAACGTTTTAGCTTTTTCATATTCCTTTACATGTCACTACGTGTAAATAGGTTGACTTGGGAGATTTTTTTCGTGGTTTTTGTATTAGACCCGTCGTCCATTTATTTGTAAGTCAATGATTTTTATGAATTATGATCAGTTTAGAGATATGTTATAGTCTAATGAGATCTTTTATGGCAAATTCTTTGTTTAATACAGGCACCTAATGTGTGATTATACTATAAAAATACGACTTAAATTATTTCGCTATTGTTCTTTCCATTGTCTATCTTTAAAGATTGTCGAATAATAACAATTAATTTTTTAATGTTTCAGTCAGAATTTTATGGCTATGTAATTAAATTAACCCAAAGGTCAATCGGTTTTTCTCCTACTCCTCAAATACTAGCATTGTAATTGGTTTGTGCAAACTCTTTTTGCCCTAATTGAGAAATGAGTCATTCGCAGTTAGCCCTTGTGGACTTTCCAAATTGAAACACTTCTCGGATCAATGCTCATGTGAATTTAATCATTAACATTTTTTGTCTCTAATTTGAACCTGAAGGTAGGTATTTGCATTGTCAAATGATATGTGTATTATTGTGTTCGATAAAATGCTTACAAGTTTCTTTTGTACTGTACGAGCGTTTAATAAATTTGTGATATTTGTCTAATTTAAAATTACGTAAAGAATCACGTTGTTTTATTATTAAGTAACACTGCAAAGGCCAGTGCCCTTCAGTCGACAATGAATAACTCTTACAGAAAAAAATATATATATAAAAGTAGATAATATTTACTATATGTTTAAATCCTAAATAAAATGTAGGCACGCTGAAGAAAATTGGTAGTATTCACTTTGTTTGCGACATGTGTGAGTTATTTTATCATCCAATTTGAATGTTTAGAAAATTTTGTATTTACAACATTGACTTACAAATAAATGGACGATGGGTCTAATACAAAAACCACGAAAAAAATGTCCCAAGTCAACCTATTTAAACGTAGTGACATGTAAAGGAATATGAAAAAGCTAAAACGTTGAATTTAAATTGTAATGTCATCGCAGACTGTCTAATTTTGCTTGCTTCGCTGTCAGTCGAACAAACGAAGACTAAAGCGTGAATGACGCTCTGTATACGATTTTAACGCCCTATAAGTTCGGACACTTTTTAGCGCGGACCCGACGTCCATATAATTGTAAGTCAATGATTTACAATAACAAATATACTTGAATTATAAAATCTCAACGTTCTCAAAAAGTACGAAAATTGCCTTCTTATAATCTCAACGCAGAGTACTAAAAAATCGACCTCAAAAGTTCGTGGAATTACTTCCATTTGCCAAGTTTTTTGAAATCGGTTACTAGAAAGTGCGCGAAACCGGCGTCATCCCCTAGTTTGCCACCCAAAACATCCTCTAGTTTGCCTTACAAGAGGTGGAATATTTTTTCAAATTTAAATGGTACCACTGCTGAGGTACCCTCTTTCTAACAAAATCGGTTCATAATTCGAATTATCGTGTAACATATATACAAAAAAAAAATTACGCGAGAGAGTCAAAAGTTACAAAAAAATGTAAGAAATTAAACAGTCTGTCATCACTGGAGTCTTCATCCTTAACATTACAGTAAAGTAAAGATACAAAAGTTGCAAAAAGGTTGCACTAACAAAACAATAAAAAAACGACCTTCATGCCCGCTTTCACAACACACCTGATTACCACGTTATCCATTCTCGTCACCTATTGTACAAAAACGGTTCTCTAAAAATATGTTTTATACCTACGCAACAACGTTGTTGTGAATTACTAAATATTTTACTTTAATTGTACAACAATTTTTTTTATTCATTTCAACTTGAGGTGTCTTTGTTATATACAATAATAATATGTTTATTTCTCCACAAATGTACATGTACAGAAGGTTCTCATTAATTTAAGATACAGTTACAGTTTTTTGAAGGAGCTGGTGCTTGTTAAAGGCTTAACACCTTTACTGCCGTGCGTTAACTAAAATGCGGCTATATGACAAAATATTTTTTTGTTTTGGAACCCAGTTTTAGAATTTTCAAATTGTTTGATTATATTTCAGCTAAACATCGTTAGGGTAAGTTCCGATAAGTCGAAAACTAATTTTAACCGACTTAAAAAAAGGAGGAGGTTCTCAATTCGACCGTATGTTCTTTTTCTTTTTTTTTCTTTTTTTTTGTATGTATGTTACGCGATAACTCAGGTATTTGTGAACCGAATTTTTTTCTTGGAAAGGGGGTACTTCCATAGTGGCCCCATTTCATTTTGAAAAAAATCATCCACATCTAAGGATGGCTGTTCACGCATGAAGATTCATTTTTATAAATAGCGCCTAACTTTAATTTAGGAGCAATTATTTTAATGGTTGATTTTGCTATTTCTCCAATTCAAGGCGATTTTTATTATCTTCAGTGTCAAGTCCTGTATAGTGGCGAACTAGGGGATATTTCAATAAAACTTAGCAAATAGACGTAATTCCACGTACTTATGAGGTCGGTTTTTTTAGTACTCTGTACTGATTTGAATTGCTATTTAAAATGATTATATGACCATTTGTCACTAAGCCGCGTTGTAGGTAGTGGACGGCAGTATACTACAAGTCACCAGGCCCTCACCCTTGGGAATGATACATACTATCTTATGGCATTACTAAGAAAATATCAGACAGTGTAAGAGAGAAACAAAATATAAAAAATAAAAAATATTTGTTATATTTAGACACTATTGAGCTTCAGACACGCGCGCAATTTAAATTTTAAAAGTAAAATTTAAATTTAATGTGTGTGTTAGTGTGTGTGCGGGAGTGTGCGCGCGCGTGCGCGTGTATCAACGCGTGTGTGTGCATGCGTGAATGTGTCTATGGGTAATTTTGTGGTATAATCATAACATACGTCTTTTGTTTCTTCTAGAAGCATGAATTCTCTCAAACACCTTTTTGGTAGCAGTAGAGCTTCTTGAGAAAGTGTTCATTCAGGGAAGTTACCTTACTTATTTCTGCCGCCAAGCAGTGATGTGAGTATTACTGGTTTCCGGTTTTGAAGGGTAAGGGTGCTGATGAAATTACAAGCACATGGAACTTGTCAACTTTTTTTTTACTCTTTATTTATTTAGGGGCTTTGATCGGTATTGAATATGTCAGCCCCATTTGAAAAACAATACCTAGACAATATTTAATAAAATCTAGATAGATAAATCAAAATACTACCTAACCAAACATGTGTACAGAATCTTCGATGTCAATAATGTGAGCATTACTGCGCTCTGGTTTTGGAATGGTCTGGTTGCTGGTGTAATTTCATCAGCACAAAAGCTCTATACTCCGTCCAATCATTAATTTTACTTTTGACATGTGCATGCCTCTGAAGTTCCGTAATTATTGACATAAAACCATAGACAAAAAATGCAATACTTCCTGAACGCTTTTATTTTTTAATTTTAGTGAGGCGACGTGCTCTTTAACTCCGATATTTATCGAGCCAACAGATTATGTAACGAAGATTATTCAGGTTGATAAATGTTGGTACCTGTCTAAAAAAATTATAATTAAACGAAATAAATTATAAATAAGTGTAATAAATTGTAATTGTTTGTTGTAATCAATCGTCGGATACTTCTCCATATGAACGAGAATCATCACTTGAATTCTCATTAACATTAATTATTGGTTCTTGACATCACGATCCCAATCAGACAATATCTTCTTTTTTGAACTCGCTCACGTACACGATTAAAACTTCTTCATAAATAAAATCCATTGTTATAAAAAATCGAATCGGAAACGCATTAGGACATCACTAATTGATTAGAATTCAAGCTGTCAAAAGTTATATGTATATTATAATAAATGGTTGGATGGAGTATAAGTGGCACTACAACTACTGCGCGCGACATTGTTCGTCCCGTTACTTGGTATTAAAAAAAGTAGTTTCTCTATAATAATTGTATGTCATGGTGGTCAAACATCGTGACATTTAATAAACTTAATAATATTGATTCGTCTTGTGGCCGCCAGAGGCGCTGTATAATTTGCCATTCAAAATTGTGAAATATAATTTAAGCGGTCACAGTAAACTCTTGGTAAAGGCACTGATTTTTTTTTAATAACGTACGCACTCAACATAGCTCCACACTAGGGAAACCCTGTGTCGCGGGTGCCATAGACACACACATAGACAACCACAAATTACACCCAAACTCACGAGAGAAATAAATGTAGGTCATACAAATATTTCACCCGGCCCGGGAATCGAACCTGGGACCTCTGCGTGGCAGTCCGGCATGGTAACCGTTCGGCCATGGAGGCAGTTTTATTAATATTGGAAACAAAACTATTTATTCTAAGTTTTTTCCAAAACAAACAACGTTTCGGACTCTTTACAGGTCCTAGGCAATTTAACATGGTTGATGATCCATACTATCTCTGTCATCCGTGATCACGGGACATTAAGAGCGTTCTTTGGGTGTACAAGCGATATTCGTATTTTGTCGGTTTCGAATAGGACTTAGTGCACAAGCGACATCCGAAGAGGGTCCGAATTTTCTAGATTTGTGTAGTCTCGGATTAGGAACGAATACAAATCGGATGCAGTGTACCCATGCGCTCAATTAGTTGGTAAAAACATACGCAATGTAGATCCGAAAAAAATAGTTTCATTTAATCTCGAATACCCAAGAACTTATGTCTATATATCGAGTTCTTAGGTTTTCGCGATTGTTACACATAGGAAATGAAACTATTTTTCCGGATTTAAATCGCGTATATTTGTTTTTTCAAACAAACCGACGTTTCGGGCTCTTTACAGGTCCCATGGTCACGGCTGACTGAGGTGGTACAGTCTATATATAACTTGTTGAAGAAAAAACAAATAAACGCGATTTAAATCCGGAAAAATAGTTTCATTTCCTACTTATGTCTATATTTTCAGTGTTTTTTTTTTCAATAAATGAAATATAATGAAAACTACGGCAGCTATATTGATATTGCAATAGATAGTAAAATAATCTTACATGTTAACGTAGTTTTTATGTTAAACCGTCCGTGATCTCTCCAAGTGAATGTCATCTCAAGGACTTCAAGTCAATGTCACTACAAAACCAACAAATATTCCATAGAATTCTGAAATAATAGTATACGAGGTTAACACGAACAAAAACGTAAATTAACTAATGAATAATGTTGCTACCTTACCTATTCACAAATTTGTTAATATTCATGGTGCAAATGAAGTTGTTTTTGTATAATGATGCCGTGTTTCTAATGGCACTGCTCTTAGAGACCATCACGCTAAATTGTGCCCGAATGCTATGTCCTTACATAAGTATCCTACTCGTATCTAGTTCGTTATTATTATTATTTTTGTAATTTCACATCGGATTCGTTTACAAATCTAGAAAACTGGGACCTAC
Source organism: Hyposmocoma kahamanoa (assembly GCF_003589595.1). Lineage (NCBI taxonomy): Eukaryota > Metazoa > Arthropoda > Insecta > Lepidoptera > Cosmopterigidae > Hyposmocoma > Hyposmocoma kahamanoa. Next base: position 3,590,158 of record NW_020653854.1, on the reverse strand, counting down.
TTCGGATGTCGCTTGTGCACTAAGTCCGATTCAAATCCGAGAAAATGCGGATATCGCTTGTATACCTAGAGGTAAAATGATCCCTGTGACATTCGGACCGTCATTAGTCGGCTTCGGAATTGGCCGTAACAATTACTGTCAAATAAGTTATACTCGACCAAATTGGAAAACGCATGATGCGAATGAAGCTTCATACTTGACATTGTTTTTTCACTTGGTCGAGTATTACTTATCCAGTTCTTAGGTTTTCGCGATTGTTACACGAAATGAAACTATTTTTCCGGATTTAAATCGCGTATATTTGTTTTTTCAAACAAACCAAAGTTTCGGGCCCTTTACATGTCTCATGGTCACGGTTGACTGAGTGCAGTACTAATTAATATGTTTTAATTTATTCTAAATTTCATTATTAATTAACAATAAATTTAACTTAATAAAAATTCATATTAAATAAAAAAATAATTGTAAAACATCATCATCATCAAACTTAAGAGTTATACTTCGGTGGAGCCTTGACCTCCTTATACGACACGACACCGGCCTTTTGATTTATTTAGTCTATGTAACTGCGCCTAGGTCGACCTCTTCCCCTCTTCCCCTCGATCTTTCCCTACCAAATTGTCTTAAAGAGGTTGTCGAGTCGTATCAAATATCCAATCATTACCCCGCGTCTATACTCTATAGTATTCAGGATCGTTTTTTTCTCGTTCACCACCCTCAATACCACCTCGTTGGTTTTCTTTTCTATCCAATTTATACCTTTGATCCTCCTCCAGCACCACATCTCAAAAGCTTCTAATCTCTTTGTGTCAGTGTCCATGTTTCGCATCCATAAAACATAATGTAGCGTAAATTGGAATGTTTATTTGTAAAAAAGAGGGTGGTTTGCATAAATCGACTCATCCGAAGAAAAGAGTCAAGAGTCTGTTATTATATGCATAGCGAAAAGAGAATAAGTACGTTTCGAGAATAATTTCGTTATTCAAACTAAGGCCTATGTAAAGGTGTTTTGAGAATTTATATACCTTATTTCGCTTCGGAAATATAAAATCGAACAACAGTCGATCTGACATCCACAGCGAAGAAGGAAGGAACGAAATGTACTATGTCCCGAGAACAAGTAGACTTGCACATAGATCTTCGTTCTATGGATGAGTCGAAATATTAGACATAACTGGTTGATGACTGTACCACCTCAGTCAACCGTGACCCTCCATCGACATCAGAGCATCTTACCCTTCAAAGCCGAAACGCAGTGGCAGAAAACCAAACTTGTATTATTCGAGATTATAAAATGAATATTTTGACCTAGTATTTCTATTAATAAGGATGTCAATATATTTCGGATAATTATTAAAATTTTAGTGACACGTTTAATGCGCCAATTGATATACTTATTGGTATAATTTATTTCTAACGAATTACGACTTTACGTAGTACTTGCAAAAGGATCGTTTTAATTAAACTGTACATTCTTATCAACGTGCGAAACACAGATTTCGTTTTATTGAAAAGCCATATATTTCGAAATGGCAACTATTGTTCTTGAAGCGCCACAAAATCTTTTGACAGGTTGATTTGAAACAAAATGACTTATATCAGTTTCAACGATCAGATCTTATATTGTCGAAGTCCCCTGCTAATGGAACTTTATCCAAAGCTACCATGGCATTCGTACTTATAGCAAATTCGATGTAGAATAAATGACAACAAACAAAACATGCGATTTTTAGGGTTTTCACTTCGGATTGTTTTACGATTAGGTACCACAATTTCAATATTATTTTTCCTTGAAATTTGATTAGACTATTGATAATTCTAATCTTGATTTCCTGTCTGTGATGAATTTTGTTCAATAGAGGTTTGAAATCACTAGTAAGTGATTTGAAACCAACGTAAAATTTACTAGTAATTAATTGTTTATAAAAGTATGTCATCCCTAAATTTTTTTACTTGAATAGAGCGATTGCAAACATTTTGAGCTCGAGTAGTAAGTAATTAAAATTCAGAATCGGTAATTGTTGCTAGATGAGACATGTAGTAAATTAATATAAAATAAAATCTAGCAGTAAATGTTAATAGATATTAAAAAATCAAATTTACTTTGCAAACTTTAATATTGGCTAAGTAAGTATTACTTCTAAGTAACCTAAATACACACTGACCTATTGAAATTCTCATTACGTGAGCAGGCCGTGGGCAGAACTAGGCTTAACAATGAGCATTAACAAAAAATGTTCTTTGCTTCTGCCATCATTTGTTGCCTAGTAAAGTTTTGTTATTAAATATTCCATATCGAATTCGGCTAGGGTATAGGATCTTATATGCCCTCATCATCAGCTAGCCACTTGCGACCTTTACAGGTCGTTAGTCCGTCTAAAAAGGGGAGTTATGTTCTTGTATAATTACCATTTATTGCGAAAATCACAATAAAAATGGTTTATCGATGGTAACCTGTACAGAGTTATTTAAAATAAATTTTGCAGCAGTAGAAAGGACGCTAGCTCAACATGTATCTGACAAATATCTGGTTCCAACTTTCAAATAGAAGAATAGGAGAGAGAATTATTAATTTTGTACCTATGACAAGTTGTGCAGCGCCCTTAGCGGTTACAAGATGAAGTTATTCTATACAAACATTTTACAAAGTCGCTAACGACAATTGAATATACTAAATTAAGTAGACTGTAGACTCTTCGGTCTTCAGAGTTATCATACTCCAACTCAAGTAATGTTTATTACATGGATATCACTCGAAATAGTCATATTAATTAAAGTATACTGGTCGTTCGTAAGGCATATTTACAATATTTCTTTCAACATAAAAGATCGCACGACAAACTGCAAGAGATAATCGGATAACCAGCACTATCATGGATTTTTGTCGTTTAAGTACACAGAAGCCGAATGAATCTAGTACAAAGTTTTTGTTTCACTATAGTGAAATCTCTGGTTGGCAAATTTTGAATACCAACATGAATCGTATTAAGAAGTAACTTAATGAAGACAACTTTCAAGAACAGTCAGTTTATTTATATTCCTTTTTTTAGTTTTGTAGATTGTTAGTGCACATTTGACCTCCATCGTACTCGTACCTGATGAAAAGTAAAGATGTGGTTGACGATGGAGTATGCCCACCTAAAAATGCCTATTTACTGTTTCCTTAAAAAGGCCCATGTTATAGCGGCCAGGAAATAAGTCTACTGGCAACGATTTCCACTTCATAGCCGTTTGCCATATAAATGTAGAAGCGTAACGTGTCATGCGAATTCTTGGAATATCCACAACATGGGAGTGTTGTCCAACCCTATGTCTAGTCCCCGGTTATGAAAAGAGGAAATCGGAATTGCCTTCATGGCCGAACGGGTACCTTGGCGGACTGCCATGCAGAGGTCCCAGGTTTGATACCCGGGCCGGGAGAAATATTCATATAGCTTACATTTATTTATCTCGTGAGTTTGGGTGTAATTTGTGATTGTCTGTGTGTGTCCATTGCACCCGCGACCATAAATATAATATCTATGCCCGCGACACAGGGTCCCCTAGTGCGGGGCTATGTTGAGTGTGTGCGTTATTGTTACAATAAATACAGAATATTTTTGGAATGTACCGAGACGTCCACACAGGTCAGTCGTCTCTATTTCTGGTTATATACTCGATGGTACGACCGAACGGCAGAAACTGTATTGTGTTTCTCGCATTAATGTTATGTGTATGTTTCATAAAAAAATACTATGCGGCACAAACATAAATTACATTTTCATAAATATAAAATGGTTAATTTCTATAAGCTCATCTCTTAAAGACACTCCGGTGCCCATGGCAATATGATCGTGCAGAAAACGACTCTGTTTGTTAACAATCATCCATGGGATTACGATAGACATAGGTAAACATTATGCCATTCAATCATCGTCGGATGGCGACCGTGTCGGATCGGCGACGCGACACGCTCGGCTTGGTGAGGCCTTCTGGTAATTATGTAACTGATAAACAAATATTATCGGAACTGTTTTTAGATGAATTTTCATAACAATATCTTTTATCTTTCTATAAATATAGATTGATAATATACTAAGGAAAAGGAGGAGATTCTGACTACACACACGTAGTCTCGACACTTAAGATTTAAATGCAACTTTATGTCATTTGCGATAAGATTTATCATGTTATCAATAATGTGGCGTAGACTGAAATTTAAAGTTGAGGTGTAAAGCTGTGCGTGCTGTTTACTGTACCTATTATCTGTGTAAGGTGGTTTCTAAAGTCGAATTCTCCTAATTGTTCAGTGTGAGCATAGCCTACGTCGCCAACCAGTTTGGTACGTATTAAATAGGAACTTGAGATTAAAATAAAAAATATATTATATTCTTTTTTCTAATAGTAGGCACATAGGTGGTTATGTGTTATTTTTTCTACTGTTTTAGGATTGTCTATTTTTTATTCACATTCTTTTCTGTTTATTTCAGCGATGTCGACCGACGGGTCGACGACAGACATCAATGGCTTGCTCAATGATACTGGTAAGCGACAGATTTAATTTTCAACATTATTTAACACTCTAGTTTCCCTCAAATTTCAAGAACGCACTTAAGAACTTCATTTATTTAGCGACATCTATTGAATTGGCTCGGTACTTAGATCAACACTGGCCTACTATAACGTGAAATGTTTTTTTTTACGAATAATTGTATGTAGCGCCATCTGTTCAACATTGTAGATACTACGTGCCACAACCACTATGTCCGCAAGTATCAAAGTACCAGTTACTCCCACTAGGTAGCGAAATTTTATCACACTGTTGCTTGCTAGTTGCTACAGAAGTTTGTTTAAAATGTAACAGGTGGCGCTGTTTTTAACTAGTACCAACAATGCCACCTGACAGGTAGTATTAAATTTATTAGTACTTCAATAAGTTGTCAGATGGCGTTACTGCTTCCTTTTTCATAACGTTCTTTTTGTTGGTTTTTTATTTTTCTCCTATTATGCCAGTTCATTATAAAGAGGTTAAAATATTTACATTACGCATTAATGCAGTTTTTTTTAATAATTGATTAATTATGTTATTAGAAGGTATCTTACCCGTATTAAAGGAAACTTAAAACCTTCAAATTGCTATCTTAGTATGCCATCGTTCCATTCTTTTACAAGATTGCCTTTAAACTTTTTTAACGCTACTCAAGCAATGACGTCATAAGGATTATGAAATAGAATCCAATTACAAATTGCGTAGGAACCTGCTACGGCATTGAGTCACTACGGTATGTGTACTACCGATTTACTTCATATCCTCAGTTTCATTGACTGGTGAACGATGTAGTGAGTCATAGACAATATGATTTGATCATTGATCTACACAATATTATCTCATCAATGTCTTTTCCAGTTAGTCATAATGTTGAGTATATTTTCACTTTTGAAATAATTTTATAGGTATTTTATATGAAGGGCTAGGTAAAATACCTGCTGTTTTAATTGAAACTTGAATAACTATATACTTTCTAATTTGTATATAAGTACATACATATGAAACAATGTTTCTGTTTTAAAACGTAAGGCTGCTGGTTTAATTACAGGAATATTTATTTCTTATGGCGACGGGTCAAGTGGCACTGCCCCTCAGATTTTTGCGATTTAAAGCTCAGAGTGACACTACAACTGTTACGGACAGGCGTGACGCTTACCACTAGGTGCACGAATTGTTCGTTCCGTGTCTTGGTACCATAAAAAAAATACTTTCATAAAGGTATTTTGAGTTCATTTATTTAAATAAAAAATGCAATCTTTATCACCAGTCGGACACCATGAAATAATTAAAAACGTCAATTACAAAATACATTACAGAATGATATTTGAAATTACAATTACTTAACAATTTTTTTTGCTTAATAATTGAAATTTAAATACAAAATACGAAATTGTATTTGAAATTTATTTCAAATTACAAGTAATTCTTTTACTAGAGTAAGCACCTACGGTAAAACGTGACCAAGTAATCACAATAAAATGGAATAAGTCTTTTTACAGCCTATTTAAAAAGAAACTATTACCAAATTGCTATTACTCTGTAAGTTAGTTTTTAAATGACGATTTAGAAAAACGAAATTTGTCAAAAATTTTAATTAATTTAGTTAGTATTTGAATTGTTTCTTTTGCATTGTATTAAGTCATAAAAATTGCATTACGAATACCTACAAATACAAATGTCTGACATAAACTTATAAGACCTATCTAAATGTACATGAAGGAAATAAATAAATAAAAATAAAATTACAAATTGAACTTCATTACCAACTCTCCTTTAGCCGAAGAGTGTTAGAGCTGACAAAAAATAAACATGCCTTAACTTTGAAATAACATTGTACTTATACCTAATTATACTTGATCTAATAACCGTAAGTGACGGAAGTGGTTTTTTGTCAATACTTAATTACGAGGAACGAGTGATGACGTAGGTTACCTACAAACAACGCATTAAGTCTGTTGTTGGCACGTGTTCTTAATTTTTAATTTAAATTCGAAATATATTTTTAATGGGTAAGCAAATTACACTTGCAATTGTCAAATTAACTAAATAGTATTGCTCATTCGTAAGGCAGTTTATCCTGAAATTAATGAGAAAGAGGCTTTGGTCACAGTACTGCCACCTACCTATTTCTGCCGCCAAGCAGTAATGTCAGCGTTACTGTGTTCCCGTTTTGAAGGGTAAGGGTGCTGATGAAATTACAGGCACATGGAACTTGTCAACTTATGTCTCAGGGTTACGGGCGTAGTAGCAGTGCCCCTGAAATTTTTGCGTTTTAAAGCTCTGAGTGGCTCTGCAACTGCTATTCGCCATCGCCTCGTGACTGCCAGTTAACAGCTGAAAAGATGACTTGTTACAGTTTCTAAATATTGTTTATTGAACTCAACTCTATAAGAAGTTTTAATACGACCTAATTTCATAGTAAGATACGCAAAAACGGTAAAAGGAAAAAACTAATTTTTTCTGCATCCTTTTCCTTAAAAGATGTGTTTAGGAAACATGATGATGAGGAAACTGTTGGAATCATAAAAAATGATATAATGCATAATAATATCGGTAAAAACCCACGCGGTGACTATAGCCTTTGCAGAATTGCAGTTAAACCGGTGAATTCTCTTTTTGGAAAGTAGTTTTTAAGAAAAAACTTACTATACCTCTTTCACGCTGTGTATCGTGAGGGATGTGATTTGAAAGAAGTTATAAGGGCACCTCTAGTATATAACCAGAAATGGAGACGAAATGTCATTTAATTTGTTTCAAAACTATTCTGCCAAATCATTACGGTGACAAATGCGCCTCGATTGGCCAGCCCGAATTCGAAATAATTGATTTGTTTCACTTCAAATCGACCAGTTTAACTTGAGCTTTACTATAATGGACGAAAATTGAAAAATTACATATTTAATTACCGATGAAATGCGATTCCGTTTGTTTTATAATCAGATGTTTTGCTGTTTTTCGCACACCCCCGAAAGGAACAGCACCCCATTGTTAGAATATTATATTTATTACAATAAATACAGAATATTTTTGGAATATACGGAGACTCACACAGGTCAGTTGTTGGCGCTGTACTATTTCAGCTTTCTAGTTTGTGATTGCAGCGCAAATGAGAGTTGACATTTAAAAGCGATATAAGGCCCATTTGCCTGATGAGTTGCCAAGGATGGATGGATGGATGGCCCTTACTTCGTCTTTATTTCTGGTTAAATACTCGATAAGTGCTAAAGTAAGTGAGGTGTTAATATAGATTTTAAAATAAGAATTTTATTGATACCTAAATTAGTGACATTACTGTAGTCAAGAGTAAACAACATTTCGAAATATGAAAAGACATCTTCATACAATGAGCACTATGATGATCGACATCTCTAGTCAACCGCTGGTAGCTGTAAAGGCACCTGGTTGAGTGAAGAAGAACTATCATAGTCTTCTCACAGATGGCGCTATTGCAAATTTAAAAATTCGTTAAAAATCAAAAACAAAGATCTGAAACAAGGACATAGAAAATTTATAAGGTCTGCTCGTTTGTTCTATAGCTCAGTTGGGAGAGAGCGTCAGCCATGGTGTGGTGAAGGCACTGGTTCGAATCCAGCCGAATAAATAATAAATTTCAGAATAAATTTCTTAAATGCTACAATACTGTTTTTGGAATGTGATATTGCGAGGTTTTCTTTTAAAAGAATTAACATGAACAAACTGCGTCAAAAGATTAAAGCTTAGTTCTTGCATTACGGCGGCGAGATGGAAATATCTAGAAAGAGTAGAGAGTAACTAGCTCCTTCCTACAATTGTTTGCATTCTTGTACTTTCCGGTAACGTGTTGTTCGCATTATTAAGTTTTCATAGACGTTATTGCTGTTAAATATCACGTGTTGAGCCCGGACGCGGAAGGTTAATTTGTTGTCATACCAACCAATAGTTTATTAATCTTAACAAATTGTTATTTTCAAAACAAGATATTGACGTCAAAGTAACGTATACTGCCATAAACACCAATATGTGAAAATTGTATTGTTAATTTTAAGAATGGATTAGCTCTATGGAAAATACGAACTCTAATGTCATAAATTAACACTGTGTCTTTATCAGAGTTTAAAAAATCCAACGAAAAAATCTTACACAAGAATTAATGTGTCAAAAAAAACACCAATTGTTCTCTCAAATAAGGGAATTCCCTATATTATGAGTATGAGCTCATAAGCTAGTGAAAAGGGCCTACATGATACGTCCTAGTGGTCGATGACCGGTTGGTCGGTCTAAATACTGATGGAGCGACAAAGTTGAGGAAGACCTCCACGCCATGCACGTAAAGAACTGGGAGGAGATCGACAAGACAGGGCACGCTATCGCTAACTCATATCGGAGGCCAAGACCCGCTTCGGATCTATGAACCAGCGGAGTAATTAAATATGTGTACCAGATCCAGGGCACTATCCGAAACACCCAGAACCTAATCATTTAGCACCTACAGCAAAAAACATTAGGCTACCGAGGTCGTCCAAGAAAGTCTAAACACATAATGAAGAGAAGATTGAGGAAACTTGCTTTGAAACCCAAAAATCACGTTGGCCCAATGCAGTTTGGGCACGTCATGCGTTTTCCTAAGGCTGTGATACTTTTTTGACCCATAGGTTTCATCACGATGTTTCTCTTCTCTATTAGCGAGAGTTATTACTTACTACTAAATATTTACAAATGTACATAACATAGAAATTAAATTCGATGTGCCGCCATATTTCCGTTCTCCCACTGTTAAAAGTCACTAAGCGAGCTACGGATCGAGACATGTTGTCTGAAGGATAAGATTCTCAATTAGGTTATCCAACAGAAACCAAGGACGTCGATATAGCTGATAGAATTAGCAAGCTGAATTGGACATATCTGTCGAAGAAGCGGTATCCGATAAAGGACACGTGTTCCTCTGAGTGGAGACCACGGTTTGGAAAACGGAGTATAGGACGCCCACTGGCCAGATTGAGTGATGATCTGCGAAAGGTTGCAGGCTGCAGATGGAAGCGACAATCTGAGACGCACAGGCGAAACGGCGTACATTGAGAGAGGCCTCTCAATCTCCAGTACGCCATATGATAATGATAGCTAAAACTATCCGCTATCCCTCAGAAATTAGATCGTAAATAGATTACAAATTGAAGTCAGTAAGTACTAGCACAATTTCTAATGTGAAATGCATTAACCAGTCCTTTCAAACATATTTTACGCGTTTTAGCGTGACTCACAATTTACCACGTGATTTGTCTGCTCGTGAGTGACATCACTGCATCCGTTGATTTCACGTGCGGCGGGTGCGCGGTATAATGAAATGTTTGGGATTCAGTTGCATGGCAAAATGACACGTCATGGTATTACTTTACTATGAGAAAAATGGTGAACGGCAGAAAAAATAGTTAATTGTCAACGTAAACTACATGGAACCTTTTGTTTTGTTGAAGGTGGTACGAATTTGACAGCAACAATTGAAATTGACAATTCAACTTACGGGCTTATACTCCGTTCAACCATTTATTTAACTTAAGAGTTAATTATTTAAATGTATATACTCTAGAATTAATAAATATTATAGTAAATTGGAGTTAATTTAAGTTTGAGCTTGTTAGCTCATCGCTAGGTGGTTAAACCACTAAGTTTTTACGTAGCCATAAATAAGAGTCGTTCTTTTGTAAAATTTGTTCTTGAAATTGAATAAATAAATAAAAATTAAAAAAAATTTAGATCCGAAAAAATAGTTTTGTCCAATGGTACTATCTCTATGTGCTTGATGCGGATGTATTGAGTTTTTAACGGCTTTTTTGCCATAGCGCCATCTGTGATCATAAATCAAACGCAAACTAGGATGACCCCTGTCTGCTCCTGTGACATTTAATTTGACGTTTGTCGTAGGGATGAGGTGAAGTCGATAGATTTTTAGTGTATTTGTTTCTTGAAGCAAAGGTTCTCTCTTAAAGTTTTATTTTTTAACCAACTTTTAAAAAAAACGCGATAACTCATTTATGAACTGATTTTGATGATTCTTTTTTGTTACATAGAGGGTACCTCAGTATGAGTCCCATTTAATTTTGAAGAACATTTTCCACCTCTAGGGGTGGCAAACTAGGGGATAAAATTCCACTAACTTTCGAAGTCCCTTTTTATAAAAAGCTACAATTATCTTACGTATTGTTAACGATATAGACGCGTGAAGTGTTTTTGTATTATATTGAAAATTTAAAACACGAGCATAATTCAAATGCAATTTCAATAGACATTCTATAAAAAAACATTTAATATATCGTTAATTTATAGGTTTCAAAAAAGTAATAACACTGACACGTTAATTCATTGCCTATGATTAAAATTCATACTTTAATTAATACCCGCGCTATACATTTATTAATTAAATTACCGAAAACTTTTTATCGATATACCGCATCTCTAGCAAATGCAGTATAATGAAGTAAACTTTGCACGAGGTCGTTAAAAATTAATGAATTTTTGAAAATAAATGTTTTTCCACTCATTTCTCACAAATAAACATTGATTGGCGTTATTTTTACTTAAATGTATTTACTCAAACAAAGGCTTTTCATTTTAAAATCGAGGCTTATAAAAATATGTAATTCAGTGCACGTCGTTAGAAAGTTATATTGTGTACATTTAAATAATTCTAACAGAGAGAGAAAAAAAGAGACTGAGACCGGCAGGCTACAAAGACATGTTGGTCATGTAAGAAAAGTACCTGACAGTCTTCTTACAGGTAACTTGGACGATGTCCATGAAAATTATTTTCATGGTGATACTCACAAACCCGCAATAGCTGATTTGTTTTATATTATATGATAGCTTGTGCAGGATGTTATATGCTCATAATAGATAACGTCAAAAAAAAAACAAGCGACCATAAATCTAAAAAAATCTCTTCCTTTATTTAAATCTTGATAGAGTAATTTTCAAATTTACCAACTAACATTTTCAGTTGCAACATTTTTTAAACTGAAGTTGTACTCGTAAACGAGGCTAAGTTCGACTGAATATATAATATGGTTGATGTGCAACATGTTATATCTCGCCTTTGAAAGGCGTCAAGGTTTATGTCGCAACTCTCAAAGGACAGTATACAACGTGACGTGACTTCTAACCAAGAAGATGTTTCATAAATGAATTGACGTAAATGCTACATTGTTTATCTGAAATAATGAACATTCTTTAATCATGAATTTTATTAGAAATAAAGAAATATTGTATTTAGCATTGTTCAACAAAGTATCAAAACACGTAATCAAAGCACGTATAATCCTAAACACGTGGTCAAAGTGAAATTATGTTTATTATGAAATGAAGTAAACTGAGATGAAATCAAAGTCCAAAAATGTAAACAAAGGTAATGGCCACTACAAAAAAATATTTTACGAAGAGTGGTACAATGAAAAGGGCTAAAAATGAATGCAAGATGTTTTATATTGTTTTTAAATTGTGTGCACGTACACACAAAATATTATCAAAATATATTTTTTATTTAAAACACCGTTTATAATAAAATCATCTCAACAAACTTTTTTTTCCTAATGGCAATATTTTAAGAAAGATTTTTTTAATATTGGCAATGTTTCGGGGATGAACAACCTTTGACTGTCCTTTTTGTTTATTAGATTTTTTATTTTTATTTGCTATAAATTCGAACATAAATACTTTTAAGCAGGAGTCTGAATAATTTGTCATTATAATACTATTACTTTGATATTTTATTTTATTAAATATTTTTTTGTTAATAACAATGAATTAAAAAATGAAAAGTCGATTTTTGATCGTTGGGGATGGATAACGGGTCAGGTTGTCGGGTTGCGTCTCCAGTGCATCACCGCGATTTTCTTTCTTCATTCAAAAACTATAATCGGATCAATCAATGAAACATCGCGAATATAATATATCTGTAAGTACACATAAACCGAAGCGATCGTTAAGGGGAACAGATTATTATTACTGAAAACGTAACAAACACGCCGGGGGTTAAGAAAAACAACAACAAATGACGCAATTGAGTGATACATTTCAATTGTCTTATCTTATAAGCGCAAGATCAAGGAAGAGGTTCTGGGAGAGTTCCACTTGATAATAACCGGTCAAGTTATTATTGGAAATGTGGTGATATTGCGTAACCCCCCGCGGATTCATAGTCGGTATGTTTTATGAATGGGCCATTGAACGTTTATGTGAACACGTTGTGTAACTGTTATAAGTTTGTCTTTTTAGTTTTGTGAAAATTATGCGATACAGTCGTCGATGATATTGTGATGATACACTTATCCATGATATATATATAAGGGGAACTGTCACTGGGCCCGCCACCCTGAGACATAAGTTGACAAGTCGCGTGTGCCTGTAATTTCACCAGCACCTTTACCCTTCAAAACCGGGAAACCGTAATGGTAACCTATCACAAAGTCGAAATTTTTTTATCCGAAATTACGTTTGTTCGAATTTTCATTACACCGAAAACCAAATTATAAGGAAACAGTTGTTTTTTCAGGATATGTTGAATTTTCATCGCAAAGACAGGATTAGGTTCGGTTAGGTTAAGTTTAAAAGAAAAAACATTTTCCTCTCAAAATTACTTTCGAGGTTATGAAGTTTCGACCAAACGTAATTTCTGGAAAATGTCATTTCGGACTACGGATAGGTAACCTACAGTAATGCTCACACTGCTACTTGACATTCTTGAGGTGGCAGTATTTTCCTGGGCGAAGGTTTTGACAAGGAGTTCTCGAATTATTAAAAGATCTATTTACGCTTTAAAATGTCAAAGAAAAACTCACTAATATGTTTGTCTAATTCAGCTTTATTAGAGGATTAAATATTGTACAAAAACAAGGCCTTAGACCATTTATTACACTTAGTATTAATTCTGTTTAGTGGTTTAAATAATTGTTTCTGTTGCAATAAACAACGTTAATGTTAAAGATCAGTACAAATGACAACGCCTGGGAGAATTCCACTTATCACACGGTCAGGGCATTTATAAATAGATATGCTGCCCCCAGCGGATTAATCTAAATTGTTTGTTGTAGGCTAGTACGCGTAATGGACATCACGCGTTAATTGTTTACTGACGTAGTCCGAAATATATACGTAGTGATAAGGATTTGGTGAGGCTTACTGGAAGTGTCAACTTGGCGAATATGAAACAGAACAATTTATACATAGATCCTGAAATTGCACTAAAATGGAATAGTTGTCCGATAATCGGATACTTGAGACGCTTGATTACCTTTTATATGATACAAAAGCCATCAAAGATGATTCTAATAACTTAGCTCATATGATTGTTACTAACAAATATGGACAATCGGTCTGAGAATAAATGAATTTGAAAAGATCTGAGTGACACTGCCATTGTGTCACCCTGAGACGAAAGTTGATAAGTCCCATGTGTCTAATTTCACCAGCAACCTTACCATTCAAAACCGGAACGCATAAAACTTCTTCTCATTACCAACCATGGCTGTAATGAGAAGAAAAAAGGCATTATTTGGGCATTACAGTCAAGTTAGCCTGCATGCAAGCATACTATTTACGTGCTAGTGTGATGAAAAACTTTGTATGTGTCACTGGCTGTACGAGAAGTACGAATCTCGACTCCGAAAACCCTCAGTCTTCGACTTCGGGCTTCTAATAGAGTCTCGTTCGTAATTTTGAATTTACCGCGCTTACACAGAATTTTGTACGTAAAAAACGTGAAAAATAGTTGTTTATGGTGTTATTAATAAATATGATCCTGCAAGATTGTTAGTATAATACAATTAACCCTATATAGCGATAAATTTGAATGCGACATTTTCATTGTAATGTAAACTGGGCGTTTACGTGGTCACAATATTATTGTCTGAGTCTAAATCACTTCCCACATTGTATACATTTTGATGTACACGGGGCCTTACGAGGTTATGGCCATGCTTGCCGCATACTACCAGACACACGACTTGTACGTCTCCGCCACACTTCATAATAATAAAAATGTTATATTACAATAACACTGTAACCAAGTTTAAGAAACCTATTTGTTGCAATGTAAACGATACATGACAATAAATGGCACGTTTGTGTTACTGAGGAAATTAGTTAGTAGTAATGACGTAAAACAATAAAACAGATGTCTATATAACATATACATATAACATAATCAATACAAAAACAATAATAAGCAATGAGTCTGACGTGCGCAATTAGAGAAAAACAATGTCAAACACCTTCAGAATAAACATGTTTATGAATGAAGAGGAATTCCAGTTCCTCCTAAAAGCTTCTATATATGAAGTTCAAAGTATTATTATAGCGGCCACCAAATCATACACTTTCAAATGCAGTCGACAGTCGATTTTGTTTTCTTAAGAATGAACACAATGAAATAATTCGGAAGTTTCGTAAACAAAACTATTGAAAACAAAGTTTCGTAAAAAATTATATCCGAGATCTAGGGAATGAAGCTATTTTTAACCGACTTCAAAAAAGGAGGTTCTCAATTCGACTGTATGTTCTTTTTTTTTTGTATGTATGTTACGCGATAACTCCAGTATTTGTGAACCGATTTTTATGATTCTTTTTTTTTGTTGGAAAGGGGGTACTTTCATAGTGGTCCCATTTCCTTTTGAAGAAAATCATCCACCTCGAGGGGTGGCTGTTCACGCATGAAGATTCATTTTCATAAATAGCGCCTAACATTAATTTAGGAGCACTTACTTTAATGGTTGATTTTTCTATTTCGCCAATTCAAGGCGTTTTTCTCTCAATATACTTTGAGTAGTGAGAACCGATTTATATTATCTCTAGTGTCAAGTCCTGTATAGTTGCGAACTAGGGGATATTTCAATAAAACTTAGCAAATAGACGTAATTCCACGTACTTTTGAGGTCGATTTTTTTAGTACTCTGTACTGAGATTATTGGCACTGCAACTGATATGGACAGGTGTGTTGCTTACCACCAGGCGCGTGACTTCTTTGTCCCATCTCAAGGTATCATAAACAAAATCGGATTCAAAAAATACACATGACACCAGAGTTGTATGACATATTTTACTTAGGTGCCAATATGACATATTTTAAGATTTAGTTTTGTCATTTACCCATTGATTTATAATTATATGGACGTCGGGTCCGCGCTAAAAAGTGTCCGAACTTATAGGGCGTTAAAAACGTATACAGAGCGTCATTCACGCTTTTGTTCAACTGACAGCGAAGCAAGCAAAAATTAGATAGTACTGCGATGACACTACAATTTAAATTCAACGTTTTAGCTTTTTCATATTCCTTGACATGTCACTACGTTTAAATAGGTTGACTTGGGACATTTTTTTCGTGGTTTTTGTATTAGACCCGTCGTCCATTTATTTGTAAGTCAATGCATTTACCTAAAAATTTTAGTTAATAGTTTAACCACAAATTCCGAATATTGTTAATACAATTATTAATAACTGCCTCCGTGGCCGAACGGTTACCATGTCGGACTGCCACGCAGAGGTCCCAGGTTCGATTCCCGGGCCGAGAGAAATAGTTGTATGACCTACAATTATTTCTCTCGTGAGTTTGGGTGTAATTTGTGGTTGTCTATGTGTGTGTCCATGGCACCCGCGACACAGGGTTTCCCTAGTGCGGGGTTATGTTGAGTGTGTGCGTTATTTATTTATTATTATTATTATTTATTTATTACGTTAGGAACAATCCAGAATAAAATGGCTTGAAAAGTACAAATTAAGTTTTGCACTATCTGTTTCTGCATCATCATTTGTAAAACGAAATCATTGAACTCTTACATTAAAAAAACATACTGGAAATTCCGGTTCTAGAGACGTGACCGGAAATACTCAACACAACAAAAAAAAATTGTCAACACGATCTCCTTAAGCATTTGAATACCATAAGGAAATTGCGTGCAAATTATACTAAGGTTCACCTTTATAGATTTGACATGTTCCATCTCAGTAATGCATCACTGCGCATCGGTTTTGAAATGTAAGGGTGCTCGTGAAACTACAGGCATATGGGACTTACCAACTTATATCTCAGGGTGACAAGTGTAGACACAGATCCCCCTCAGATCTTTGCGATTTAAAGCTCTGAATAGCACTACAACTGTTATGGATAGGCGTGTCTCTTAGCACCAGGTGCACCACTTGTTCGTCCCGTCACTTCGTATTCTAAAAAAAAATTAAATTACTAGTTTGTTATAATTATTAATACAAATCCGGTCGGATTCGAACCGACGTCTTCTAGCTTACCGTGCAAGACGCTATACCAACTAAGCCACGGAACGAACTTTGCTTTATTTTTTTAATTTCTTTATATTATGTATATTTTTATATTGTGGCGTTGTAATAAATGAATACTATTTTATTCTATATTATTCACTATCTTAATCATGCCTTAATTAATCGCGACACGACCATGTCAATCGTAACGACGCACCACTTGTTTAATTCGTAACTTGATACTATTAAAAAAAACTAATACTTATAAATGAAATAACCTAAAAACAAAATAAATAATTAAAATACTTAAAACATATGGCAATGTAATAATATATTTCAAACCCAGTGACTTGTAACACTTTTATTATTCATACGTGTAATTGTTTTATCATTATCAGGTGTTTCCTCATACAAGCATGTCATATCATTTTTAAATAACGTTAAAGAGGCTTTTCTTATTTTTGTTTGTTAACAATACTATGGCCAAATCGACCCGTAAAGCATCTTAGTTGTCTTAATGAAGATTTTTTTGAAGAATTATTGAAAAAAAATTTTGAAAGCAACTGTCGGAGTTCCTGCTATGGCCTTAGTATAATAAACGTATTTATTTTAATTGTGTTTGCACGGCATTCATTGTCATTTTATTCACACGCATTTTTTATTTGTTTACAGAGTCAGATCTCACCAACCTCTCGCATCTCGGTAAGTGGACATTTATCACATAATAAGCATTTTTATTATTGTTTATATTAATGTTATGTAAGGTGATGGTTTAACCTAACATCAGGTAAGAGAGCAAGTAACAGAGATCGAAACAGGTAGAATTATACTTACGTAATATTGAAGGAAAACCTGCCATTTAAATTCCGCAATTATTTCATATACTGTTCTGTATTTTAATACGCACAAGGACATTTTTAGAGGAACTCTAAAATTTGTATTACGACAATATTGTTCACGTGGACCACTGGCCACATATACCAGAAGGTTTAATTTGAAAAAAGAATGCCTGCAATCGTCTTATAAACCATTGGCCACTGATACCAGAATGCTTAGAATAATAACGCATAGAATGATAGTTTCATATCAAACGAACTGTCACAAGTGAGGCAAAAACCAAATTCATGTAGGCGTAAGCAACTTGTAACTACGCTCGTCGGCACGCACACAAATATACAAATAATGATGCCATGGAATAACATTTCCCTCAAAAGTGGGGAAATTGTATCTTGCTTAACTCATCATTAAGTTAAAGGTGCCTACAGATTTGCCCGACATTGTCGATCAGGTGCCTACAGATGTGCTCGGTTTTGTCGATGAAAAACGAATATAGCACTTATTTGTAAATCCAAGATGGCGGACACGATTTTTCAAAATATGCTATATGGGTATCCTTTTCGAGGTATTTGGGGATGCTCATTACGAATATGGCACTCATTTCTAAATCCAAGATGGCGGACACGAGTTTTGAAATAAATGCAATATGGGTATCATTTTCGAGGTACTTGGGGATGCTCATGACGAATATGGCACTCATTTCTACATCCAAGATGGCGGGCACGATTTTTCAAAAAAATGCAATATGGGTATCATTTTCGAGGTACTTGGGGGTGCTCATTACGAATGTGGCACTCATTTCTAAATCCAAGATGGCGGGCACGATTTTTCCAAAAAATGCTATGTGGGTATCATTTTCGAGGTATTTGGGGATGCTCAATGTGAATATGGCACTATTTGTAAATCCAAGATGGCGGGCACGATTTTTCAAATAATGGCAAGTTGGGTATCGTTTTCGAGGTATTTGGGGGTGCTCATTACGAATATTGCTTTTGTTTGAACTGTCGTGTTTGCCATCTTGGATTTAGAAATGAGTGCCATATTTGTATTGAACATTCCCAAACATCTCGAAAACGATACCCAACTTGCCATTATTCGAAAAATCGCGCCCGCATCTTGGATTTAGAAGTAAGTGCCGTATTCGAAACCTAAAACCGAAAATGCCAAAAGCACACATTAAAGAAAATAACTGTTAAAATAGATTAAAAAATCGCTTAAGAATGCTCCCCTTTTAAGAAAATAAAATATTTTAATATAAAATATTTCATATTTCGCTTGAGTTACGAAAAGAAAGACATATAATAAGCTATCAAAGTTGTACTGGTGGTGCCAACACTATAGTAGAAACAAATATATAAGTAAATTTGTTGCAATATGTGCTCCAATTCAAATAAAATTAAAATAAATAATTATTCAATAAAGCATGAACGCAGAGCCGTTAAAAGTATTATAAAATAATTAAGTGTCCCAATCACTTACTGGAGTTAACGAAAACATTTAATGTTTATTCAAGTAAATATTAGTTCAAGATGCGCAAATAAATCTAAATTACAGGCACCACTAAAATTTACGTAATATAATTATTTTGATACAGAATAGCAAAATGGGGAGAAAAAAAATTCGTTACTTTGCAACACTTTCGTATCTTGTTGCCGCGAAATTATTTTTCTGTTTTAGTGAATATTTACATAAAAATATGAGTTGAAACGCATTACTTACTTGTGGAATGCGATGTTAGTGTCTATTTTATGTTTGTCTGTTGTATTTTTACACCCATTTACCGCACATTTCGTCATTTTTAGCAAAAAATTTTGGAGCTGTTCGCGGTGCAATATGACCTTGAGCACTAACAGCCCGCGCGCTCCTGGGACGCGTTTGGAACCCTCTAACTTGCCTCACTTAGCGTGTGCGGGCTAGGTTTCTATGCGTTATTATTCTAAGCCAGAATGTTTATTTTGAAAAAAGAATGACAGCAATCGTCTTATATACCATTGGCCACTGATTTTTATAAACCATTGGCCTCTGATACCAGAACGTTTGATTTGAAAAAAGAATGACTACAATCGTCTTTTAAACAATTGGCCACTGATTTTGTAAACCATTGGCCACTGATACCAGAATGTTTATTTTGAAAAAAGAATGACTGCAATCTTCGTCTAAACCATTGGCCATTGATTTTTATTAACCATTGACCACTGATGCCAGAACGTTTGATTTAAAAAAAGAATGACTGCAATCGTCTTATCAACCATTGTCCACATACACCAGAACGTTTAATTTGAAAAAAGAATGGTTTCACTCGTCTTTTGACTTCAATTAAATGTAACGTCGGGTTGTTGCGAATATCAGCATTCGCAACAGCATCCGCATTCACCAATGCTGATATTCATTGCGATTTTTCGAGCTGTGACGTGACATAAAAGGCACGCTGGAATAATTTACAAATCTTGGCATACGAACTAAATAAGAGTATAAGAATTATATATATACAATTTATAAAGTTCTTAGCTATTAGTATGTCTGACACCACTAATTATATTCATTACGTGGTCAATATACAAATAAATATTATGATTCTATAAACAAATAATAATAATAATAATAAAAAATGATTATTATAATCTTATAAAACCGCTGCATTCAGAATGTGCTAAATTTTATCGTGACGACATGGACCGGTATATATGTATTATGATTCGTTGACCATAGATATTCTTCAGTTGTTTCTAAATCATCTCTCTGTTTTTTATAAAACACTGTTGGCGTGTTGTAATAATATTTAATGTTTTCAAGATTTTATATTGTGTAGATGACGACTGCATAATGTGCTAGAAATCTGTACAGGTTTATGCAATTTGTAAATTGTAAATTTAAAAGTGAAATAATAAATAAAAAAAGTACCTGATAAATTTGTTGATTTTGAGATTGGCTATTCTAGAACACCATGTGCTTGTCGGTCACTGGCGCCACCACCTTAAATGTTCTGGTTAGAATGTGTTCTGCATAGTATAGAAAGTTAATTTCGTAACTCTAATACTCAAAGTACAGGGAAGTCTCTAGTTTGAGACCAGGAGATTAATAGTCAATAAACTTAAATTGCAACAGGGGTTTTGTTTTCAGAAAAGGTTGAGGTTTTGACGACCAATTAAACTAAATATGTGCAAGAACCACATTGAAAGATCATAAGGTCTGCTGGTTCGTTCTGTAGCTCAGTTGAGAGAGCGTCAGACTGAAGGAGCTGGTTCAAATTTTGCTTAGTGTTCAATCTTTGAATTAATAATTATAGTTAAACTAAAATTTCCTAATTACATGTTGCTATGCAATATGTATATTACAATTGTGTATTTTAAACTTAACACAAAGATCTTTGAATACTCTGTTATACAACTTCTTGGCACGAGGCAATTGTTTTCATAATAAACGGTTATTTTATATTAAGATGCACCTCATTACGTGTCTGGTATTGCTACCATTAGAGATGGACAAGCGCCCGGATATTACCCGGCGCTTTGTAAACTCCAGGTTTAAATCGGGTTAAAAACGTAGTGTGTGTTGAAATTTAATGAGATTGTTATAAAATTTTTATTGCTTTCTGATCTATATGATTCGATTTGCCTTTTTATTGAATTGATTCGCTTGACAATCGTATTGAAATAAATTGATACCAAAAATCTTTAGGTCGTATATACGTGCGTGTATTGATTTTCGTAAAAACCGAAATTTGACGTGTTTGCTACAAAAAAGATGAGAATGGTCTTGTACACGACAAGAACTTTGTCGGATCTAACCACGAAAAGAAACACGATACGAATGCTTTCGGGCAGACGTGTGTAGGGTAAAATGTGTCAGTGCATTACGAGTCATCCAGGTAGCTGTCGTTTTATTACCGACTGTGGGAAGAAATATGTTTTTGTAATTCTTGAGTACTAAACAACACTCGTCCACGCGCATAAACGTTCTTTTACTGACAATGCACCTCATCCCGCCCCACAAAATAGCGTCAGAGCGCGTCGTGTGGGGGCTAGACTAGATTTTTTTCTTGTCCGGCGCCGAGGCAGTGTACACAGTTCGTGTGTACAAATGGTGCGACTTTTCTTAGCGTGGACACGCGCCCTCAGTAATGTGAATCCACAGGATTGAAAGGTGGATATTGTATTGATGCCACTTTTCGTCTATAATAGATTTTTTACATCAAAATTTCTAAATAATATGGAATTATACCAAATATTGTATTCGCCGTTTCTGCTCACGATTTTGGGCATAAGTACATTAAAACTCGTCGTTTTGGGTTAAAACCCGGCGGGCTGATTGGGTTTTAACCCGTTGCCTTTCTTATTTCTACCGCCAAGCAGTAAGGGTGTTTATGAAGTTACAGGTAGGTACATGGGATTTGTCAGGTGTCTCACGGTGACGGGCGTAGTGGCAGTGACCCTCGGATCTCTAACTACAACTGTTATAGACAGGCGTGTCGCATGACTTACTCTCGTCATTTGATGTCATTCAAAAAATAAAATATCCCATAAATAATTCGATGACTTGAAATTTCAGAATCACTCTATATCGAAAATGTAACGTAACGCGATAGCCCTATATCGCAATATGCAATACTGTTTGGGTAACATTAAATGTTACATTAGAGTGAATAATCATCATTGTGTAACATTTCGATGTATTGAAATTTTAGCAATGTGCGATTACATGATTTCAATGTCAGGAAACCAGCCAATTACGTGATAGGAACAGGTTATCTGATTGCCTAGTTTTGTTGATATTGTAATTATGTATTATATTAAAGTGTAGAAATTTAATATTAACTTTATAGAGCTTATATATTAAGTCGAAAATGCAACGCAATGCGATATTAGTGCCAATATTGAAATGAAGATTGTCAGGAATATGTTATATAAACTTTGACATCACATTGTTGAGGTAACGTGATATCATTCTCAAAAGTAACCAAACAATCTCTGTACAGAGTACTAAAAAAGACCGATTTCAAAAGTAATTCATCCCCCAGTTTGCACCCTTAGTGGTGGAATATTTTCTTCAAATTTAAATGGAACCTCACCTGAGGTACCCTCTTTCCAACAAAAATAGAATCATCAAAATCGGTTCACAAATCACGTAACACACACAAAACAACACTGGAATTGAGAACTGGAAGAGAGAAAAGCTATAAATCTCAGATCAAAAGTAAAGCCTTATGTATATAATGAACCTGTATTCCGTCACAGCTTGCCACGACTCTCTAAGTATTAGGTTATAGTTAACGCTGACGCAATCTACTTCACAAACTTGTGATTCTTCTCGGTATACCCAGACCAGAAAAAAATTTGAAAAGTACATTTCCTCTCCTATATACCGGGAATCGAACGGGACCTACTAATGAAGCGCCCAGAGTGGATCAAACCACACCAACCATGTGGATCAAACTAAAGTGCACATAGTTATAATCTTAGAATAATAACGCATAGAAACCTAGCCCGCACACGCTAAGTGAGGCAAATCGAAGCGCTCCCAAAGGGCCTACACGAGCGGGCGGACCTTCAGTGCTCAAGGTCAACTTGCACCGCGAACAGATCAAGAATTTTAGCTAAAAATGACGAAATGTGCGGTAAATGAGTGTAAAAATACGTCACACAAACATAAAATGGACACTAACATCACATTCCACAAGGAAGTAACGCGTTTCAACTTGTATTTTTATATAAATATTCACTAAAACCGAAAATTAACCTACTACTAAAACTAGCCTACATGAATTTGATTTTTGCCTCACTTGTGACAGTTCGTTTGATATGAAACTATCATTCTATGCGTTATTATTCTAAGGTTATAATCATAAATTACTGAAGTAGACCTTTCGGTGATACCAGCTATTATGAGGCAAAAGCAATTTTTTTTATGATACCTAATAACGGGACGAACAAGTCGTGTGCCTGGTGGTAAGCGACACGTCTATCCATAGCGGTTGCAGTGCCATTCAGAGCTTTAAATCGCAAAGATCTTATGGGCACTGCCACTGCGTCCGTCGCCCGTCACCGTAAGTTGACAAATCCCATGTGCCTGTAATTTCCCCAGTACCCTTATCCCTTCTAAACCGAAACGCAGTAATGCTCACATTACTGCTTGGCGGCAGAAATAGGTAAGGTGGCAGTAGTTCTCAGGGCGAACTCTTTCACAAGGACCTCTACTGCTACTCAATTCGTTTGTGGTGAGATTACTGACCAAACATCTGTCGACCTTCATGAAGGACGTTGGCAGAAGGATGTTATATATCGGCGATTCCGCGGCCAGATACCTGACACCAGATTGCGCCACACGTTGCCGACGAGTGCATTTCGTGTAGATTAGTTATTTACTTTATTATATTGTTATATTATATTGTATGTATGTTAGTCCTTAAGGTATATATTATGTGGGTCATGTGGCCTGAATGAAATAAAAAATGACTAAATAAAAAATAAAATAAACAAATTTATGAGTTATCCTATCCAATTTGAAAACAACTACGTGATATACAGCGTTTTGAAAGGATGATTAGGTAGGAGGTACTTATGAGCCCCATAGCTACTTATTACAAAGGACTACGTAAACAATTCTATTAACAAACGTTGATATGTCGTACTTTAGTAGCCAGTACCTAAAACCGCCAAAGTGTGGACTCCACTAAATGGTCCGACACACTGTGTGAAATTACGAGTTTGAAGCTAGAGGTCAAGTTACTATTACGACTAATTGAGGAGTTCTACTGTATATACTCACTCCAATAGTCGTGGGAATAGTCGTAAATGGACGTGTCTCTGGATATTCTATCTGTGATCTTTATTGTTGTATTTCGGCGTATCAGTGCCTACTCTTCGATCGGAGTGTAGGGTTGTCACGTTGTTATTTTAATTGTACATACAAATTGTAAAAAGTAATTGGAAATAAGGAATCATCCCAATGTTCTCATGCTATATTGAAATAACCTTTGTTTTTTTTTTTTCAAAACAAGGCTTGGGAATGGGTACGCGAGATGTGACTCGAGTTGCACATCGAGGATCGCACGCGCCTTTTATTATAGGTTAGGCTAGTAGCAGTAGAACGTAAAGGGTGCTGGTGAAATTACAGACACATGGGACTTGTCAACTTGGCTCTCAGGGTGTTGGAGCAGTGACAGTGCCCCTCAGATCTTTGTGATTTAAAGCTCTGAGTGGCACTGCGGCTATCATGGGTGGGCGTGTAGCTTAGCATCAGGTGCAAGACTTGGTCGTTCCGTCACTTAATATTACATAAAAAGTGACTTAGAGATACATACGTACTTCCCAACTGAGGAGCATCTGTGCCTTTACCATGAGATTACATAAAAAGTTGTCGTTAGCGATTTTGTAAAATGTTTGACAATTTTGTATCGAAAATTGAACGCTGCTCCTAGCGAGAAGTAACATTTTGTATGCAAATATTTGACGCTGTCGCTAACGGCAATTGTCTCTGTAATTTCATGGTAGAAGAACACCTCCCAATGGGCAACTACTTCTCTAGGGTAATACGTAAAACGTACTTAGTGCTGCGCAATTTTTCTGTATTTTTCCACGAACCACATACAGTACATCGGCGAAACTAGCCGACGTCAATTAGAGATATGAACTTTAATTGAAACGCCTGCAAACAATAAGGCCAAACGCTGTATCATAT
This sequence comes from Hyposmocoma kahamanoa, assembly GCF_003589595.1. Classification (NCBI taxonomy): domain Eukaryota; kingdom Metazoa; phylum Arthropoda; class Insecta; order Lepidoptera; family Cosmopterigidae; genus Hyposmocoma; species Hyposmocoma kahamanoa. Next base: position 3,564,882 of record NW_020653854.1, on the reverse strand, counting down.
GTTGGCTTTGTTAGGAACGTACTGAGATTTCTCGTGGACACGAAACGTTTTAGACAACATCACATGTTGCTCTGATCCCAAAGTAAAGCACTTGTGTTATGGAAATCGGAAACTACAACTCTGCTACAAACACCGAGACAATATAGAAAAGTTAGTGTTTTCTACATTGACCCGGCCGGGGATCGAGCCCGAATAAGAGATGGCGATCGACACCATGAACACCGGCGTGCATGCCACTTGAACACGGATAGCTTTGGATGAAATATACTTTAATTCTCTGGCTGTTCCTTGTGGAATACTGACTAGCAATTTTTCGCCTTTAAATGCTTTTTTGCCAAGCAACGGGACGAACAAGTCGTGCGCCTTGTGGTAAGCACTGCAAATGTTATAGATAGGCCAGTCTATTGCAATCGTACGCGATTACCTGTTTGAAACTTTGTAAGCTAACGTTCTTTCACGTGCGATTGCTCGTGTTCGTTTATGTTAGAACGGAAAGAGCGTCCGTGTAAAGGCTAACAGCGCAGGATAGATCGCGTGAAACTGGCGCGCGTTGGAGTGCGCGATTGCACGCGCGACTGATGACATTTCCTTCCAACTCGATAGAGAGACTGTGTGAAGCCCGCTGTTGTATTGTTTATTTTATTCTATATTTGTTGAGTATTATTAGCAATTACTTTTCTAAGATGGAGATATGACTATAATGTTTCATCGAGTTAGTTTAGGTTTTCGCAATAGTACATTGGAAATGAAATTATTATTTCGGATCTAAATCGCGTACACCTAGTTGTTAAATTATGTTTATTCCAAATATCACAAATTCGTATAATAAGTATCGGAAATAACTGTACGCCACAGGTTACGTCAATTTGTGTTTGTGTGCACTTCGTTTTAAACATAAAAACGTTTTTAATTTACGTGTGCGGACTGTAACAAATAATCGATTGTAATCTGTATTGCTTCCTATGATTTGCTTGTTTCTGGAACCATCTGGAAATAATGTATTTATTCAATATAGCAAGTGGGCTCAGAGAGCTTGTAGAAAGCACCCATAAGCTTAGACTAACAAAGATACAAGATTACGACATAATTAAAATAAATTAAAATTATTAAAATTTTGCAAATGTCAAAATTTTAACCTACTTAATAACTAATTTCATACACGTACAAAGTCGTCATTTAAAAACATGTTCGCCTTCTTAAGAAGTTGTCCTAAGGAATCGGTAAATAAGTTAATGTCCTAGCGGTCAGCGTGCATATAAATTAAAGTCTTCGAAATAAATTCCTTGCGTCTACTTGTGACACGCGAGCCACTTTTGCAGTAACAATTAAGACGTAACGGGCCACGTGGCTGACGTGCAGCAGTTGCGCCGTCACAGCGCTCCTATAAAGGTGGTTTTCCACCAGGGAGGCGAGACGAGGATTGAAATTTCTATGACAAAATTTCAATTATCTCGTAGTCATCTTCGGTGGAAATGGTCTGGATTCACGAGGATTGACGAGGCGAGAATTGAAATATTTGTTGATGTAATATTGAACCGTATTACTGCCCACATTATGGTCATAGCTAAAATACCAGAACTTGTAGCCCGAAATGTACAACTGAAGTTGCAGTGAGTACCATCGCACATTGCCACTCGTCTACCTTGGTTTGCAGAGTACGACTAGTAGAAAAACAGTTGTCATCGCATTAGGAACAAGAACCGGATACGTTCCATTAAACAGTTTTACTTTCTTAATGGAAAAAAAGCAATTCTCCTAATTGCGAGTTATGTGGAGTAGTGGAAGATGCATATCATTTGTTACTGGAATGTATCCGGTACGAACAACAGAGGGGTGCGGCATTGTTGAGAGACCTGCGTATCAACCGAACACCCTTACATGCCATAAATTGTATATTAAGCAATCTCCACACGAAACAGGCAAAAAGACTGTTACTATTTTGTTGAATCGGCTCTCCAGTAGAACCGCCCAGATAAGTAAGCTATGGCATATCTAAATAAAGAATGATAAAAAAAAACGGAGACACGGTTTCTATCACGAGATCGTGATGCCCATATGTATATATATATATATATATATATATATATATATATATATATATATATGTATACACACCCATGGCTATTAATATCAATCTCGCGATTGATATTAACGATACGTACGATTTGAAATTTAAAAAAGATCTTATCTGATACTTCGTCTGTTAACATATTTAATAATAATAATTTACGGGACATGTGACTTCAGCCGCGTATTTATCGCTAGATGAACTGAACAGCGCGAGCTATTAATTTTCGTCTCTTCTCGTCTCGTCTCGCCTCGCCGGTGGAAAACCACCTTAAGCATCTAATTTGAGCGCGCCCTTACAATGTAAGAATCGGGGATCGTTTAGGTCTCGTGCGAGTTCTTGAGCGACAAAACAAAGGCATACGTTAGTACTCTAAGCATATTTTCATACATTTCATAGTCCTGGCATTCATAATCAGCCATTCATAATATTCCTTCGTTAAGCGGCACAAAAGGAGTCACATGCATGGCCACATGTGCATTTAACACCCGTTAGCAATGCAATGCCAATTGTACGAGTATTGTATGGTTCATTTGACGTTATAGCCCATAAACATTAATTGAAGTCCATTGATGATATAACGTATTTATTTTCATATCAATGTTGCTTTTTGTTTGCGGTCTTGGCTTTTCTTTTTAATAGGGATTTTGCCCGTAATAAAATTGGAAATAAATTGATTTGCTATACCGTGAACCCAGTGAAGGTTTAAATATGGTTAAATCGTGTGAAATAGATGCGCTTGTGTTGAATAATTTTTTATATTCCTCCCTCCGCATAAAATTTAAAAAAATAAATAACACAAGCGCAATAATAGTTACAGATACCGTTACCAAAAGTATACCCGTCACGTATTTGGCTTCTCTATGAGGCATCCTCAGTGTTAATTGCTGACTTTCTGCCGAAAACTCTTCTTCGATTGAGCGTCGAATATGGAACTCCATGCAGAAAAAGTAACGCTGAATTTATTATTTATTTTGCCCGTAATTTAAGGTGAAATGGTGTCGTCATTACGTAGCTTTGAAGCTCGTGAGGAAGATGCGGATAAATGTAAAAAACCGGTCATAATCCCTAGACGTATTTAATACGGAACTTGGGAGAACAAAAATTCATGAAAATATCTCTAATAACAATCAAATGGAACTGTTTTTTCCGATGATAAATGTTGTAAAAAATTAAAATCTTGCTGCATTTTGTGATTTTTTTTATCAAGCGACATTTAGTCATTAGTGATTCGGATACCGTAGTTCACTACGTACGGGTATCTTTTGTTTTCAAAAAAGGAGAAGGTTCTAAATTCGACAGCATTTTTGTTGTATATGTATGTTATGCGATAACTGCGGCCATTTGTGAAATGATATTGAAATGAGTGTACCTCGTTAGTGGTTCCATTGAAATTGAAAGAAAATATTCCACCTAAGGGTGCGAAATTAGGGGATGAGTTTGGTTTCGCGCACTTTCCGGTAACCAATTTCAATAAAACTTGGCAAATAGTTGTAATTCTATGAACTTGTGAGGTCGGTTTTTTAGTACTCGTATTGAGATTATTTAATGTCGAAAAACCGATTTTCCGTGTAGTTGAAATACGTCAAAACGTCTATTTTTGTCTAATTATTATTTCACCGTATATTTCATTAAGAATTTTTTTATTACTCTGGTATCGTAAAAACAGGCCATGATATATTCGTCAATAAATATGCGGAATTAAACGAGTAGAAAATGAGAAATATTTCAAGTTTGGAGCAAATGAAGAATCGTAGTCCTACGTAGTCTAATATTATATATATATTAATTATTAGTATAAGTAATTTTTAGTCGAAGCTAAATATGGTGCATTTTGTTAAATTTCCAGTAGAAGCTGAATATGGTGTATTTGGGTCCTTAAATTGTTGCAAGCAAAATTAGGCAGTACTGCAATGACGTTACAATTTAAATTAAATTTTTTAGTTTTTTATATTTCGTTACATGTCATTACGTTTGTATAGGTTAACTTCGGACATTTTTTTCGTGGTTTTTGTAATAGACCCGACGTCCATTTGTTGGTAGGTCAATGGTACTCTTAGAAAAATTTTATGCAATCGTTACATAATTACATTGGCATATGCAACACGATACTCATGTTTAAGATTCTACAATATTGTTTTAAATTTCTTTCAATATTTGGAATGCCATTTTCATTGATAAAAAAATTGTTAATTTTTTTTTTAACGCACACACTCAACGTAGCCCCGCACTAGGGAAACCCTGTGTCGCGTGTGCCATGGACACACACATAGACAACCACAAATTACACCCAAATTCACGAGAGAAATAAATGTAGGTCATACAAATATTTCTCCCGGCCCGGGAATCGAACCTGGGACCTCTGCGTGGCAGTCCGTCATGGCAACCGTTCGGCCACGGAGGCAGTTTATTACATTATTATTGTTTCGGTTATCGCTTCTAATATACAAAAAATCAAACGAGCACGTAAAAGCACCAAACGCGGACCTTGCATTGTAATCTAAGGTTAGTGTTCGAAATATAAAAAGAAAACTACTGAAGCTTCCTCGTCGAAGCAATTAACGAGTGTAATGAATTTCTGTGAAACAAAAGGCGGTGTTTACACAACTATTTTTGATTTGATGCGCAGTTTACCGACCGATATATTGCAGTACAACAGATCGCCACAATTAAACGGGCACTGATTTATTTGTGGTACGAAAAAAGATTCCAGTTCCTCGTACTACGCAGATTTGAGTGTAAGCAAAATTAGGTATCATGAAAATCTATCAAACTATATATAAATCTCGGTTTAGTGCAAAGAAAACTGAATATTTGCTTGTTTTTCCACCTACGTGTGTGATTAAATTTATTTTTGTTCCGTCGATAATGGTTTGTACAGGTAGGTAGTAGCAGTAGAGCGCCTTGTGAAAGAGTTTATTCAGGGAAATACTGCCACCTTACTCCCACTCCCACTGCGCCCGTCACCCTGAGACATAAGTTGACAAATCCTATGTGCCTGTAATTTCACCAGCACCCTTTTCTTTCAAACCCAGAACGCAGTAATGCTCACATTACTGCTTGGCGGCAGAATTAGGTAACCTATTTCTGCCGTCAAGCATTACTATGAACATTACTGCATTACGGTATTCAAAGGGCATGACTTTTCAGTTTCCTCCCTTGATAACATAAAAAAGGGTTTCTCTCGACGTTTAAAGTAAATTTCGTAAAAATAAGTTCCGAAAAACTCGGAGGTGCAAACACGGATTCGGACTTACGACCGTAGGCTTGAGAGGCAGTAGGTCAAACCTTCATGCTACAATGTCTACGTATTTGTTTTGTCACATGCCAATATCTCATGTTACCTACCTCAAATGGTCAAAGTTGTTTAAAAGTTAACCAAGTCACTATAACTGTATGCTGATACATGCCATCTAAAGAGCTGTTCGTTGTTTTTGATACACAAATGTTGTCACATCAGTGATGACGAATTGTTGTGATCTATTACTAAAATTCCCCAACAACAACGAGCCAAGCCAACAACAAAAGCGTAACAGCAAACGTTTTCATTTTTAGGTGGCAATTTCGCCAAACTATGATTAATGTTGGTTGACTCGTTATTGTTTATCAACATCCAACTTATAAATATACTACATAAAAATATGGCATTTTCTATGCATTTGACGTGATACCTCGAGAAACAAGTGTTACATTAGGTATATGTTTTTCTTGACAATTAAAGCTGATGTCGTTATTTCGGAAAACTCAATTTTCTTACATTTTCTTTGATTTATTATCATATTTTACGTATTATTTCTAAATGCATCTTTTCTATACTTGTCGGTTCTCAATAAAGGTTATTTTGGTCTACTTACAAGCTAGTTTCATTTGAGTTATAATTCTAGTTTATTTTTAAATTTTGGTTTCGAATTTTCTTATATTTTAAATAATGAGGTTTTTTGCTATTTCTCTCTCTCTCTCTTTAACCTAAGTCAAATAACCTTTTCAGTGTTGAACATCGACTATATAACCAGAAATAGAAACGAAATAAGGGTCATATATTCCTGGTAAAACAGTAGCGATAAAGCTCTTATAAATATCAACTCCCGTTTGCACTGAAATATAGATAGTCCAACTACTGGCCTGTGTGTACATGAAAATATTATTTATAACAAATAATATTCTGTATTTTTTTGTAATAAAGATAATATCTCTAACAATGCCGTGCTGTTCTAATCGGTGGTGTGGGAAAAATAGCAAAACATCTAATTATAAAACAAACGGAATCACATTTCATCGGTAATTAAATATTAAATATGTAATTTTGCAATTTTCGTTTATTATAAGCTCAAGTTACCTGGTCGATTTGAACCACCCATTGACGACACCCGTCAATTGTTTCGAGCTCGAGCTGGCCAATCAGAGCGCAGTTGTCACAGTAATGATATGGCAGAATAGTTTTTGTCTCTATTTCTTGTTATATACTCGATGGTGTTGAATCATTTCTGTATACGTGCTTGACATTTGCATCATTAAAATAATTTAGAGACAGTTTATCTTCTTTCGATAACCCGTGATAACTAAATTTCAGTTAGTTTAACGAAGGAACTTAAGGTTATCTCGTGAAAGTATCACTCAAAATGATGCCATATTGCAGTTTGTAACATTATCGTAAATCAGAATCTATTACACAGTATTTTTAGCAGCAGTAGAGCTAGAGTAGAGAAAAAATTCTTTATGGAAATACTGCCACCGTGACCAAACGGATACCATACCTCTCGATACCATGCTTGTCTGCCACGTACACCAGCGTAGTACACATAGACAACGTTCGAAATGATTATAGACTGCATTTATTTCACTCGTGAGTTTGGGTGTCATTTGTGGTTGTCTATTTGTGTGCCTATGGTACCCGCAACACCGGGTTAAATTATTATTATTTAATTTAAATAAATCACCTGAAAGTTATCATTTCATATAATGCTATAATATCAAAGCAAATAATCAGTGGTTCGCCGTTTACAAGATACGTTTTGTTTCCTTAGCAAATTTCTTTATGATAATTATTATCATATTTAGAATTAAATTAGTAAACAACTGATAATATCTGAATAAAATATGGCTTTATAAAAAATTTTCTTTACGAGCATATATTACGTACCGTCACGCCTATCTCCCTCTGACTTATCTTTTTAGTGCTGTCCATTCACACTGGTTTTTTCGTGTAAGCCCGTTGACTCTTCTTATCGCCGTTGGGTACAGTTGTGCAATAATGGAATCTATTACAATTTTTTTGCATATTTTTTTAGCAAATATTGCCGCAAAACTTAGATGGGCAACTAAAATCCAGTACCAGCCTGTTTTCACTTGTGACATTAATGTTGCACGAAAGTAATTTCGTATGACATTGCACACAACGATAATCGCGTGCTACATCACGAAACGAGGGGTGTAATAAGCGGCATTTTGCAATGGTAAATATAGTTCTAAAATTTTTTATTATGAATACAAAGATAGAACTATACAAAGAAACATTGGGTTATTTCCATCGGATCCCCTACAACTGATCCAACGCCAATTGTAAATCCGAACTGATTCCCTTTGTACTGTGCAATTCCCAGCGGATCCCCTCATTATATTTGTAAGGTAAGTAGAGTCAAGAGAAAAGGAAGATGAAGAGAGGGAAGCAATTTTGATCAAATGTTATAATTATTAAGACAATCAATTTTTTTGTGACAGGTCATTACAATTGACATATTAAATTAGTTATAAATATTTTCTTGTTGACTGTACCACAGTACCTACCAAGAATAAGCTGGTAACTACCAGGATATCAGGTGGGAATAAAAATATTAATATTTATATGACAACCACGAATTACACCCAAACTCACGAGAGAAATAAATGTAGGCCATACAAATACTTCTCCCGGTCAGGGAATCGTACATGGGACCTCTGCGTGGCAGTTCGGTATGGTAACTGTTCGACCACGGAGGCAGTATAAAATAATATAAAATAAAAACGGATTCACCCGGTGGATCGGTTTTAGGAGATCAGATAGGAATAACTCGAAAAAATCTCTCTAGAAAATGATTAAAAGTCATGGAATAAAAGTAATTTTTTTAAGTTGTAGTATAATAGGTTAGTAATATATTCTTGTGAGGTAGTTAATATTTTACTTTCGCCAATCTACTTTCATCAATTCGCTCCATATAAGCACTTGCACACAAAAAATCTCAGTTTTATTCACTATGTTCTCTTTCAAATCACATCGTTCGTTACACGTTAACGGTCTTAAAAGAACGTTTACAAACTCTGTCAGTCTTTAACCTCTAACGGCTATTCAAAAATATTCCACTAAGAAGATATCCTGTCACGCGGCCCGTGTTTGTTATCCACGTAACTAATTCCCATGTTTTTACAAATAAACTACGTAATTGACTTTACTCGACGTATCCTCATAAACAATTTAATTACATGTATTGTTGTTTTCATCCGTTGCTCTAACAAAAACAGACAAACATGTAAAAAGTATTTTCTTTGTAACACTAATCTAGTTTTTAATCCATTTTGGAATTGTTTTTTTTTTTGTTTATTTTGAGCAATTTGAAACCTATATAATGAAACCTATCATAATGTGGTAGGCTGTAAGTCCAGAATGCCAGATTTTATTTTTCTTAGATCAGATTACAGAAATTAGTACAACGGAAAAGATGTTAGATTGTATTACGGAAAAGATTACTTTAGCACCTACATATGTCATAACTTGAAGCTGTAACATTTGATTTTAAATAAGATCATTATGAAACTTTCTCGCTTCACTTACATTAATCAGTCTTTTCATGCTATTCCTGATATTCTTTTTATTACGCACTTCATCCTTTTTAAGAACGTTCTCGATTTCATCTGAAAACTTCTTTCGTGGCCTTCGTCTTTCACTGTTGCCTCTTTCTCTACTCAATTTTCATTTCATTACGTACACGAAACAGAAATATTATAGTATTTCTGATTCTGAAAGAGCAACCCCTAGAGTTTCTTGCTCATTCTTCTCAGGGGAATCTGCCTTACGAATGAGCGGTAGAGTTTAATATTGTGACGATTTCAAGTGTAATAATGCTTACCTATGAAATAAAGATTATTTTGAATTTGAATTTGAATTTGAATCTGGAACATCATTATTTTAGTCTAGTTTCCATGAAAATACGTTGTCGTTAGTGCCTTTATAAGTATAGGTTGTGCAGCAGCAAGCGATCTCAACAAATGTTTTTGCGTTATTCATAGTCTTTTTAACAGTCGTATACTTTCTATTCAAGTTCTAGATTTTCTCCGTGCTTATTAATGATATACACATATTTTGTATTTCTATTATTGTTTTGGCTCGCGGTTGTCTTCCTACTTGTAAATAGCACTGTGGAACAAACTCTTTTAAATGTTTAGTCTGGTCTTCTTCACTCATCGTTAGACGTGCGGTCGTGTGGAACAACATATATAGTTCGGTACAGGTATTTCTATCTATCGGTTGTCGTATGTTTATCACACTGTTAAACTAAAAATTCCAAGGTTAATTTAATATAACCATTGGTTTATTATTTTCGTGTCGTGCCGCCCTTGCATGTGTCGCGACGTCGACCCACTAACCTAAATGTTAAGTTTTTATTTGAAACAGACGATATTTAGGGCACCCTTTTCATGATTTACTTAAACATGGTACTCATTGTGGAAAATGACTTATGTTGCTAGAATTAAAATTAAAATTCCTTTATTGCGAACCAAATTATAGGTGTATATCGATTCTCGCTACGTAATCTATTGTAAACCACAAAAATCTATGTTGTTATACTCAGCAGTAGGTAATAGGTGTCAAATTTAATTACAATATCTAAAAAAATCGTAGATGCTCGTTTCAGTATACATTGAAACGATCGTAAGTTTTGAATTTGGGCTTACGTAAGAGGGATCGATATATTAATATAAATAGATATTGCCACGTAAGGGCAAGGATTTAATAAAAATCTGAATTCGGAACACTTTATTTCATATGCAATCCAATGTAAAAATACGTTACAAATTAATGATAAAAGATGCATGTGAATCGGGTTTATAACTCACCTACACAAGGCTAAGGAATACGTACACTAGTTGATATTCTGTCATAATCAAAACACACAAAATGTACAAATACATACCAACTTGAAAAATCTAAAATATGGAAGAAAACACAATTCCTTCAAAGCAAAACAAACCAAAAGGACACAGTGAACATTTTAGTCCGAAAGTCGCTAATGATTAAGATATTGTGTACAGTGTTAACAGTTTTCACTTTGAAATAGTGCAAGTTTTTTAAAATTCTACAATGACATATAACACGGACGAAATAAAAGCGACAAAACAATAAAGTAAATATCAATCAAAAGCATTAGGTACAGGAGAAAGATTTTAGTAAATAAGACCACGTTTTCTGCGCGTAATCTGAATCATCGCCAAGGTTGAAATCAGCTGAGGAGGAAGCAAAGCTTCAGATTTTTATTTCTAGAACAAAACAAATATTGAAGGCGTGACTGTGGCGTAGTTTTTTACGCTAATTTGAGTTTTAGCACAACAAAAAAGCGTTTGTATAGGATGGCATTGTGACATCACGGAAATTGCTGTCATGACGTCATGTACCGTCCTTCCGGTGCTGCAATGCACGTCATAATTCTGGGCCAATGTATAGTTCTCTCTTGGCCCAGTACCTACCTTTTTGCTCGATGAAAACAGCAGCAGTAGAGCTTCTTTTTTATAATACTAACAGACGGAACGAACAAGTCATGCACGAGCTTTAAATCGCATAGATTTGAAGGACACTGCATTGCACCCGTCACCCACAGTAATGCACACATTACTACTTGGCGGATGATTTTCGCCAAAGTGTAAGGTGGCAGTACTTCCCTGGACGAAAATTTTCACTAGGACCTACTACTGCTGCTCCTTGTGAAATAGTTCGCTGAAGGTAGTTACCACCTATTTCTACCTATTTCTATCTAGCTATTTCTACCTGCAAGCAGTGGTGTGAGCATTCCTGCCTTCAGGTTTGAAGGGTGAGGGTGCTGGTGAAACTATAGGCACATGGGACTTGTCAACTTTGTGTCTCAGAGTGATATGGGCGCTGTTGCAGTGCAATTATTATAGGCAGGCATGTCGCTAACCCCCAAGCACACAACGTGTTTGTTGCATGATTTGACATCATAAAAAGGTATATTTAGTATACCCTTAGTTTTATTTATTGCCCTATTTTACTTACGTGCTTGGGGAAATCTGCCCAAGTTGCAGTCAGAGATAAAAGCTGCAGTTTTATTACGTAGTCGCACATTCTACTTCGGGATTATTCTACCGCTATTTCTTTGAATATAATTACTGTATTTATAAACTAGTCAATCGCAGACAAGGTCTGATTTGTATTATTTACGATCGCCATTACTAATTGAAGCATCAAAGCGAAATGCAAGCGCTCTTTGTTTACCAATTAACTAGAGTCACAGTATACAAAATATTACAGTTACTAAAGTATTAATTTAATAGTTTCTATGGTTTTGAAACGAATAAAATATTGGTATCAAAGAATGGAATGAAAGGGCAATGTAAAGAACTAAAGTGATTTTGCATAACCGGTGTTACGTAGGCAAGCACGCGATGATAAATATTTTTCCAGAAATGTCCACTTACAGATATACCATCAAGTCTGCCTCATACTGGGGTCGGTAGAGAACAATTTTATTACCTGCTACTTTCCTGATAAACCTCTTTCGCCTCGTCCACTCACTTTAGTCCTTTGATACACACCCATTTGTTCTTGGTACTTTAAGCCTAACTTTTAGGTTTACCTCTCCCCAAGTTCTCATCCAAATTCGCCCTATAGGTGTATATGTGTGCCGTCAATCTTACACTTATCTTTTCTACATGACCCATATATATGACCAAACCGTCGAAGCATGTTGTCTTCTATTCAGGTTACTTCATTATTTTTCACACCACTCTACTACTTCATTTCTACTTCATCATTACTACTTCACTTACAAATTTCCAAATATTTACATTTTCTGCCATCCGCAAACCGGGCTGCAGTTGCATAAACGTTTTGATCTTCTTAAACATGTTGTATCTATATACAAGTTGTAACGTTAGGTAACAGTAACTCTCCCAAACGAAGAAAGGAAAACATCTTGATGAAACCTGCACATTGAAGAAGGTTTACAATCCTTGAACTTGACGATTATACAGTTTTAACATAGGAAAAGAAATCTGAAACTTTGTGATCTACAACTATGATTTCACAACCGCAGTCATCGCCAATCATAACTATTATAGGGGAACAGTGAATCATCAATCAATTTATAGACCGATAAGATAAATTGGAAATCACATTTTGACAGCAATCGATAAAAGTTGTGAAGATATATGACGTGATAATCTTAGAATAATAACGCATAGAAACCTAGTCGGCACACTCTAAGTGAGGCAAATTGAAGGGCGCCCAGAGGGCCTACACGAGCGGGCGGGCCTTCAGAGCTCAAGGTTAACTTGCACCGCGAACAGCTCAAGAATTTTAGCTAAAAATGAAGAAATGTGCGGTAAATGAGTGTAAAAATACGTCAGACACACATAAAATAGATACTAACATCACATTCCACAAGGAAGTAACGCGTTTCAACTTGTATTTTTATATAAATATTCACTAAAACCGAAAATTAACCTACTACTAAAACTAGCCTACATGAATTTGATTTTTGCCTCACTTGTGGCAGTTCGTTTGATATGAAACTATCATTCTATGCGTTATTACATATTCTAAGGTGATAATATATAAACCCTTTATCCAAAGTGACCTTGATGTCTGATCTAAAGGGTTACTTTATACTCTAAATGTCAGAGTTCAAAAGAAACCAGGATATGTAGATTTTTTGGACCACTAGTGGGCGCAGACCTCCCCGAACGTTTGTCTTTCCGAACGTTTGATGCTCGCATACAGCGGACTCCCGGTATAACATCCTATGTATACTGTTCGACAGAGTCGGTTCAAATTTGGCTAAACATGCCTTGGTAGTGCAGCCAAGACGTAAAACCCATCGTCACATGACGAAATGTCTTATATTTCTTTATGATCTACGTCATTCCATATTTAAATTGACAAAGCTTTTGGACCTTATCCATGCTGTAGAATTTCAAAGAACATATTTCTATTGTTGACAACAAGAACAATGATGTCAAAAAATTTGCGTCACTGTAAGAAGTAAATTGTTAGCATTTATTACATAGTAAATCCCACAAACATTTGTGATAGCCGTGAAATTGCCAACCGTTGCAACGGTTTAAAATTGGAATGAGCGCACTGTGATTCCCCCATAGGCCATAAATCAAAAAAAATCATTGGCTTATCCCGGTTAGATCAACTCACTAAGTTAGTAACTAGTTAACAAGCTTCCAAAAACTATAAATATCAATGTAATTAGGTCACGTTATCATTCACTTTTGTGCATCGGAAGTGAGCGCATCGCGAGACTAATTATCACCACGTGTGAGTCATCGAAACTTAATCACTTTGTTTTTGAGTGTCACTATTCCAAATCAAGTGTTTACGTGTTGTGAAAGCATGGAGATCCAAGAGCATGGTATGTACTTTTATTATCAATTTTTTTTAATTTTTTTTATGCATACTTTTTTTTATATATTTTTTTTATTGAAGGCAGTTTTTTGGTGAAAATTTTTGGCATAACTTAATTTCCTTTAGACCTACAACTTTTGGCTGCGCTGAGCTGCACCTGAGGTATATGGTTTTTGAATAAGGAGTATGTCCTTATTAAGAGCTATAAGTTTCATTTGCATCTTGCTGCCTCTTCTTGGCTTAAAGGGGTGTCAAAGTATGCATGTCCATAGTATTGAATTTTTAATTTTTTTTTAAGTTCAGCTTTCATATTGTTTTAGGTACATTTTTCAAATGTTCTGTATCGAGGATGACAATTTTTGATATTTGGCACTCTAAAGTGGGTAATCCAAATGAAAAAATGCAACACGTCCTGAGCACTTTGACCGAAACATCATCCCTTTCTGACGACATCGAAAATATTGATTTAGAGACTTTAAGCCTTAAAATTAAGAATATTTGTAAACGAATTTCCCACTACTGGGCAAAGTCGAATCGTACTAGATCTAAATTCTTAGAAAAATATTCAGATTGGCTGCATGTCGTTGAAAATATTGATGTACAGCGAACTGAGTTACGTGTATCTCAGAGCTTTGACGAAGTTAAACCATCAACTTCTTCATCGCATGGCCGTCCGAGAATTAACTTTGACGACACCAGTAAACGTACAAAAAGGAGAAGATTGGCTAGTTTGTCTAACCAAGACCCTTCTCTTGTACAGTCATTGCTCAATGCGTCCGATAGCTTGTCTTGTCCTGAAATCGATTCTAGCGAAGTTTTATCGCTCATTGTTGAAGCTCAGTTAACTCGACATCAATATATATTAGTAAAGAAATTTATAGACAATAAGTTTTCAAAAACCATTTTCCCATCTTACCAAAGTGTCGTGGAATCTAAAAAACACTGTTATCCTTCAGATATTACTGTTACAGAATCATCCGCCGAAGTCGAACTTCAAAGTTTATTAGATCATACTGCCAATCGGATTCTCAAGTCTCAAAAAGATGTTTTGGATAGTGTACCTAATGAGTCTCTAGATAAGATATCTTTGATAGGGAAATGGGGTTTCGATGGCAGTACAGGGCATTCAGAATATAAACAGTGTTTTTCTGACTCCACTCTTGAAGACAGTAGCCTGTTTGTTACTTCGTATGTGCCACTTCAGCTTGTTTTGACAACAGATAACAAAGAAAATTCAGTAGTTTTGTGGAAAAATCCTCGTCCTTCATCAACTCGATACTGTCGTCCTATACGCCTCCGATATTTGAAGGAATCGACTGCAGTGTCAGTTGAGGAAGAAGCTCATTTTAAAGATAAAATAAGGAACTTGCAGCCTACTGTTTTCAAGGAAGAAGATCGCGAATATCGCATTACTCATTGTTTGCAACTTACTATGGTAGATGGTAAAGTGTGTAATGCACTTAGTGGTGTTTCTTCATCAAAATGTTTTATTTGTAACGCCTTGCCCAGTGAAATGAACAAAATTGACGAATGTTTAAATAAGGAAGTCGATGAGAGTAAATATGAATTTGGTTTATCACCTCTTCACGCGTTAATACGTTTTTTTGAATATTTTGTTCATGTCGCGTACAAGTTAGATGTTAGGAAATGGCAAGCTAGGTCCGCTAATGACAAAATGCTTGTTGCTGCAAAAAAATCATATGTTCAGACTCAATTTAGAGAAAGATTAGGGCTTATAGTGGATAAGCCTAAAAGTGGCGGAAGCGGAACATCAAACGATGGTAATACAGCCAGGCGGTTTTTCTCGAATTCAGAAATTTCCGCTGAAATTACTGGGATCAAGAAGGATCTCCTAGATCGTTGCTGGATCATCCTTCAACGTTTAAATTCGGGATATAATATTAATAAGACGAACTTCGAAGAGTTCGCTTTAGAGACGGCTCGGCAGTTAGTTGCCGAGTATCCGTGGTATAACATGCCTGCTTCCGTTCACAAAGTTCTAATTCATGGTGCTAATGTTATAGATTACGGTTTGTTGTCAATCGGAGAGTTGTCTGAAGAAGCAGCTGAAGCGACTAACAAATACATCAAGTCTTTTAGAAAAAATCATACGCGTAAAATGAGTCGCATTGTGACCAACACAGATTTAGTAAATAGGCTGCTTCTTCATTCAGATCCCTTCATAACAGGTCTACGAAAGTTACCTGTTAAAAAAAAAGGTGTACTGTCAAAAGCTGTATTAGACTTGTTATGTATTTAAAGTTAATATTGTTGAGATTTAATGTATTTTGGTATAATTTGTGTTTTGTTTGTATTTTGTAAAATGAACTTTTTTATGTATTTTTATTGTTTTAATTTATTCATTTGTGGTTATTGTTAATACAAATAATCATTATTTACACAGTTTTACCATTAAAAGTCGCAGTATAAAATGTTTTAGATACATCGTCTAAAAACAAAATTACTGCGAGACATTTTTACACCTAAATATTGTCAAATATTTTTTAAAATGTATAATTTTATTAATTTACGTTTACCTAATCATATTTTAACGTAATAAAATAAAAAAATAATAATAATTTCGGAGTTACGTATTTATGACCGCCTTAGTATGGAGCGTGAATCACCGTGGAGCGATTCGAAACCATTTCAAATGTTGCCTCGTGACGTTTAGGCCGGCCGACTGCGTGGGCGCATGCCTTGTCCCAACAATGTCACAACGAAACAATTGATTCATTTGTATAGTAAACCAACTAGGACGAGCCCATAGTTTGCATGGGCTTGTCGTCCTTTGAAATTTTACTTTACTATTCATTCAATACGCAAATATTCACAATGGCAATCCTGGGATGCAGGTTTATTATAATTTGCACTTTATGTATTGTTCTTGAATACGTCACGCTCAACAGAAAAACATCAAAGAAAAACGCTAGAAATTTGACAATTCTTGTATTTCTCCTTATTATAAATTCGTGTCTGCGCACAACCGCCACTATTATTCCAAATGGCCGAGCAACTGACAGCTCGAAAAAAGGTGTGTTCAACTAAGGAGTTTACAAAACGAATGAATATAATCATCAAATAATTGTCTAAATTAATAAACCCGCGTAAATAACTGTTTGTTACAAATATTATAGAATTTTATAAAATGTTTCGTTAATTTTAGTGCGTTCTAGATCATTACGGGCAATTGCAGAATCCTCTGCAGCTGAGACAAATTTCAATTTCCTTTTAAGTTTATTGTAAGCGAAGGTCGAATGAAGTAATTTGGATTTTAACAATTATTAACTCATTATATTTTGTAGCAGATAAGTGAATATGATATAGTAGCTTGGATAAAAAAACATGGCGACAATGGTGATCTCACATTAAGTAATAAAGTTTCGTGGATTGTAAATGGCTTTATTTCTTTATATTTTGTTTCAAGTTCATAATGGCAAACAAAGGAAATATTTTGTATCCGGTACGGGTTGAATCCAACATGTCAGTAGGCTTTAATACAGCGATCAATACCGCACAATATGTTTCGCAAAGATCATGAACTAAAATGAATTACTGTATAAATATTGATACTTTGCCATAGAGATACGACGCAAAATTAGACGC
The DNA here is from genome assembly GCF_003589595.1 of Hyposmocoma kahamanoa. Taxonomy (NCBI): domain Eukaryota; kingdom Metazoa; phylum Arthropoda; class Insecta; order Lepidoptera; family Cosmopterigidae; genus Hyposmocoma; species Hyposmocoma kahamanoa. The sequence continues at coordinate 3,547,591 of NW_020653854.1, read as the reverse complement.
GGCTGTTTTCCACTGTGTCATTGAATGTGATCACTAAAATATCACACACAAATAGTCTCTAATACCAAAGCATTAAGATATAAAATTGAAATTGTATACATTAATTCGATCATCCAAAATTTTGTGCGCAATTTGCGTCGTCATAATAATGTAACGTAACTAAATTCAACAACGGATTACAACGTAATAGATATGAATGGTTCTTTATTAGAAATAAAAGGTAAATTGCTACTAGGAGCAGTTAATTTAGAACAAGAAAGACTATTGGCGATAAAATCGAACATTGAGTATCAATTTCTGCTAGTAATGTGTTTTTGAGTATGCACTAATCTCTGGCCCAATGACGGTTCGGACTTCAAGGTATCTTCGACATGCAGGGTTCACCACGACGCTTTCCAACACCATCATCAAAAGCGGGAGGTGTTACTATAAAACACTCATTGGTAAGCGGATCGGTTAGGCTACAACAGCTCTTTACGATTTTGTATACTTTAATAAAGTAAACACCATTTGAAATGACGTAAAGACGTTGTGTAATTCTTCATTTAATGACCTTTAAAATTGCGTCAAATGTATACATGTATTTAAAAAAAAAAATCTGAAACGTACGATAAAAACGTTATAACAATGCGTCAGTGATTCGCTCATTACATATTCATACGAGACGGTATCAGACATTTATGTAGACAGATCAATAACACATGACGTAGTGTCGCTACGGAGCAGCCGTGACCTTGGTTCAGGCCTTGACACCATCCGTTGTAAAGTTCAAACGTTCGTTATCATTTTTTTCCAAGAAGCTTCGTGATACGAGTCAACTTATGACATAAATGAGACAAGTTACACCACGACCTCGATGCTGTTTCTACGCGCAAAGTCGATACTGGATCCCACTAGAGCACCCGAGAAGGCCACTGTCGGGTTTTAGCCGGTAGAGAGGTATTCTAGGAGGACTTCCTCACGAAAAAAAAGAAATAATAGGATCTGGATGCTGTTTAATTGGCAACTCAAAAATGTTTGTTTTTCTTTGTATTTCGTTGAGTGATGGAAAGAACAAATCTGATGGTAAGAGACGCACCTATGACAATTACAATATCACTCAGAGCTTCGCAAAGATCTGATGGGTACTTGGACCCGCCACCCTTCAAAACTGGAATGTAATAATGTTTACATTACTGCTTGGCGGCAGAAATAGCCTCCTTCTGCAAGGAGTTTTCTATTATAACTTAGAAAACAATTGATCCCCCATCGGAATACCATGGCTCTTCTACGGGCTATTTATAACTGGAGGGTGGTGTGATTAGCAGAGATGAAAATTTATAATATATCTGTAAGAGTGAGTTATGCGAAGTATAGCTATCGGAATTTAAATGCAAATGTGTTTTTTACTTACTTTGATTGATTAAAAAATACACTAAACATTGGATTGGAATGCATATTTTTCTGTGAACAATATTAATATAATACAAGAAAAAAGAACAAAAAAGCAATTTTATTGAAATGTCTATCTTCTGTGTTGTTGAATAAAATCAAATTACCTACCAACCTTCACGCTGATCGCGTTAAACTAAAATTTAGTTTCAAAATTCATGTCATTGCTACTGCGAGGAAGGTATCCTTGCATCAATGTATTACGTGTGTGATTGACATGTTCATGTTGCTATTTTTACTAGGGGTGACCCAGAAAGTGGCGAAGTGACGTATTTAGAAACCTTCAGGGAGGGTATAATTTTGTAAATGTCGACCAAACGGCATGTAACTTCTCAGACCGAGCGTTACGAAACAAGGGATAAATATAATCCGTTACAAACACCTAAAAAGTGTTATTAAGCGAATCTAAAAAGAGTTATAGTTATAAGCGACGAAATGTCTTATATCCGACAGAATTGCCTTTTATTGGTTAATGAATTTTACAGTTCAAAGGAATTTCTTTCGAAGAAATTGTAATTTTATTTTAATTTGACGTTTTTTTTTTCAGTTAGGTATACTATTTTTAATTTTATTTTAGTTATTGTTTATATTAATGATGATCGAAATTATCCCTAGATATTATATTTTAAATTGTGATAAACTGGTATTATAAATACGAAAGTAACTGTTACGTTTTCACTCCTAAACTACTGAGTCAATATTGATGAATTTTGTATAGAGATAGATGGGACCTAGGAGTAGGACATAGGCTACTTTTTGTCACAAAAATAAATTATATAGGCGGCGAAATAGGGGCGAAGGTTTGTATGGAGAACCAATAAAACTATGAAAATTAATATAGTGTAGTGGGTTACTCGAAGTATTTATTTTACGCAGACGAAATCACGGGCACCAGCTAGTATGCAATAAATGATTATATTCTATTCATGAAGACTGTATGATGTATATTGTAAAATTAAAATAGTTTCCTAAGCGACCAGCAACACGACGCGAAAGCTTTTCCACCCAGTTACCACGCTTTCATGTACATTAATGACGAATCTGGATTCTATTTATTAGGAAACAATATTTAATTTCCTCTGAATAATGCTCTGGCCACACAGAGGCGGCCGCGGAAGCGTTCCGGGCGCAGGAATTTTTGTAATGTACAAGTTCATAATTATGAACCCTGGCATACGGAAACGCGCGGCGGCCGCGCACCTCTGTGTGGCTAGGGCGTAATACCACCGCGCGGTCGCCGGGCGGCCGCCGCGTGGACCAAATTCAAGCCAGTCTCTCCCACGCGCCCGAGACGCACATTTAAGTTAAAACGTAAAAGCTAAATAAATAGAGTGTGTTTTGTCATGACAGTTAGATTCACGCAGTAGCTGCGCGGCGTTTCGAATAAATGCGCCCTTATGTTTTTCCTTCTAATAATCATGATAATTCGATAGCATCAGCTATGAACGGCGTTTTATAGAAAATCGTTATCGATTTGACTAGAGAACGATTATTTAAAAACCCAAAATGGCGACAATGGAAGAGGTTTAGTCCTTAGTCCGCCATGCGGGCCTAATTCAGATTAGGAACTATCACATGTCGTTCAACGGTTTTTTATTATAAACGAATGAAAACAATTGAAAATGCGTTCAACTGCCTGTAACTGTAGGTTGTGTAATATTCTACACGTTTAACAATTTAACAATCTTGGCACATTCCATTAAACTATGGAAAATCTACTTTTTGTATCTCTGACATTGAAAAAATTCCATTTAATGGTCCGTATTTGTGATTTGACACAGTATTTTTTAAACAAATAGGATGTTTGTTTCATATGTATGATAAAAACACTTAAGTAATAAAACAAAGTTCTGCTTAATGCGCTGTTTTTTTGTTTAATCACATAAAAATATTTATGTTTTTATAAGCTTATTAGTTTTTTGTCATGACACATGTTATCGGGAAGATATAGTTAAGATTTACAACTGATTGTCAGTGATTCTAAGTTGTAGGGGAAATTTTCTTTATCTGCAAAAATATTTGATCTAGAAGATGTTATCAATTGTTTTTTAACATTGCGGAATATTTCTATTTATTATCAGTTGTGAATATCAAGGATTTAAAAGAGGGTTATAAATTTGCATCCATTGTTTTTCATGTATCTGTCTTTGTTCGCACAACAGAATCTTTGTAATAATATTTAATGTAATTTTCGAAGAAGTAACAAACGCCATCAAGGGCACATTACGTAGGGTTCTATTTTGAGCCAATCATCTAGCACCACATACATGTTATTTCATCCCTACTACATATTTAACGAACTTTTGTACGAACTAACAAAGGTCAAAAAGGAGGTTCACTTTTAAATTGTACTTTCATAAGAAACCACTGTTTAGCGATTAATGGCACTACTCTTGTAAACCAGTAACTTATTGCCAATATATTAACAGTGAACTTAAATCGTCTTTAATTTTACGAGCTCGTCGATAGTCTCTCAATCTTCTACTTGGGCGGCTACAGTCATCTAGCTCCTTTCTCAGTATCTTATGCCACTTATCGGATAGTCTTGAAATTTTGTATGGAAATCCGATATCTATGTTGGTAACTTTGAGCTGATGCTACAACCGGGACATTCGTACGTATCTCTTATAGTAAAACTACCTTTCTCGACGTGTTAGCTTACAGATAGTAAGCCGTGGTAGTCTAAAAGAAGCTGTGATAGCCTAATGGTAATGGACCTACTGCTTCCCGAACAGAGGCTGTGGGTTCCAATCCGGGGTCGCTCTTGAGAGTTTCTCGAAATTTATGTGCGAAATAGAATATGCAAATAAACGAACACTTTTCAACAAAGGAAAACATTATGTTGGAATCAGCACGTCGAAGAATTCGGAAGACGTGTGAAGTCCCCAACCCGCATTGGGCCAGCGTAGCGGACTATGATCTAAACCCTCGCCCGAGAGAAGACCCGTGCTCGGCAATGGGATGTAGGGCAACTTTATTGACTTTTTTATAAATACTATCTTGGAACTAGTTACACACGGCACACAATCGAATAGACCAAACCAATTCGTTTTCGACTTGTTCGTCCCGTTACTTAATGTCATAAAAAAAAAAAAAAAAAAAAAAAAAATGTTCCGATGACTTAGATACGATTCACAGACAAAGATACACCGATACACAGACAAAGGCTTCAAACTTATAAATTACTCTTTTGTGTTGGGGGTTCAAAATGTAATGGTTAGAGAATGAATTTTTAAAAGCTAAGATCGTACATCTTACTTAATGGTGATAAAAATGTCAAAGACTAAAGGTAATATAGCCAGAGAGGATCATTTGTTAATACGCAGATAATGGTTTGTTCACAAACGACCAATCATTTTTGGGGCACCAGGAAACAAGAAATAAAGGAGTTCACAAACCCAGACTAAAGTTCAATAAATACAAGGAACAAAATAAATGAGGAAGAAACGTCTCCAGTTTCACAACCTTGCCGTTTCCTAATTAACTACCTAAGTAAAGGAAACGATTAAATGAGTAGGCAAGAATTAAGAACCGTTTAATTTGCTAAGTATTCTAGAGTTTCAGTTTTAACACTAAACTAACTGGACGCCCCAAAAAGGCTTGTGACTTTGGGCGAAGAAAGATGCTGTTGTTTCCTGTTTGCTCAGGACTTTGTTGATTTGGGATTTACATACCGTCACTAAACGAAAATGTCAACTTTCTAGAAATGAACTTAAATACATCTGAACATAAGTTTCAATTTTAAAACCGAGATTTTCGTGCAGTATGTACACACCACTAAACTTGACCTCCACTTCATATTGACAGAGGCTGTGCACATTCACTCTCTACGCTTTTTATTTTCTTTCGTCTTCTCCATATACACCTATTTCTTATATTTCACTTTGTTGTTTTTATTTTATGATTAAAAGCTTTAAATTGCAAAGATCTGAGGGGCACTGCCAATGCGCCCATCACCCTGAGATATAAGTTGACAGGTCTCACGTGCCGGTAATTACATCAGCACTTCGCACTAATAGGTAAGGTGGCAGTATTTCCCTGGACGAACTCTTCAACAAGGATCTTTACTGCTACTAAACTGGTTGACTTTTCTCCACTTTCACACGTATTATATTAATATTCCATTCATCCTTACTTTGTGACAAATGTATAAAGACATTTCCATTCCTTTTGCTAGTCACTATATCATCTTTTACATCACTACATTCTCTTGTTAGACTGTGCTCATTCCGTCTTTACGTCTTACACCACACACACTGTGCCAATGATTGCATTTCAGCAGCATTCATTATACTTGTTTTAACACGCCTTGATGAACAACAATATGCGTTATTGTTGATAGATTGATAAAGGCGTGTAGAGCTCCCGATATAAGACTTTTGTTTTCGATGTTAGCCCTACTTAATCGAGAATTTGTAAAAAAGAATATAAGAGGTCGACGAAAAACACATAAAGTCTCAAATTCAATTAGCGTTTCGTAGTTGTTTTCATTACTTTGCTCGATGTTTTCGAGTACTGTAGTTTTCATTACATCGTAAACTCTATAATACCTACATGAGTTTTGTAGCAAAATAACTAACGCTTAAGAACTAAAATTATTAATCTATTATCGATGTCGTCAAAAGTACAAAGTAATTGGTACGCGAGACAATAAAAATTGGATTGAATTTAAATTGAATTTTGGTCAGACACTAATCAGAGCGTTATAAACTCGGACATAATGCAGGCATCCTGTCTTCACAAATCTATTACTGGATACGTGAAAACAACACTAGTTCAATAAATAGAATTTATGTTGATTTTACTGTCTGCGGTAGAAACGCCGACAATAGGTGAGTCACGTCCAGGTTAAGACATATTCAAGATCAGACTATATTGAAGCCTAAAAACGTAGAAGATTAAAACTGACAAACCATATCATAGAAAAATTATTTACATAGTTTGATTCAGAATTTGTGAAGACAACATTTGATTGACAACAAATTATTCGGAACATATTAGAGATTTTAAGGAACTATCTTATTGTTTCTGTTGATCGAGTGCTGACGTCAAATGCGAACAATGCATATTTGATTTATTTGTGGGGTTTTCACACACACACAGGTTGTATAGAAGTTGACATGTAACAAAATAAATATAGTTTCACTGTATATGGTTAAACATAAGACATGCAAACAATTGAAGATATGTTATATATACATTTAGTCACATGCACTTCAACAGACTAATAATATCACATACGCGTCCACACATGGATTGTTAATATTAATACTAGCACCAACGTCCAGATAGTGCCTAGAGACCAACTTTCATCAACTTGCAACATATGTGTTTTTGATTGTGCTCCTAAGGTATATTTTATTTGTAAGTGCCATAGGTACATTGTTTATTAATATTATTGACAAAGCGCTGACATTGTCTACAAACAAACTGCTGTAAGAAACACATCGAATACGGATTCATTCTTTGAAAGATTCATGAAAAGAAAAAGATTTAAGAGGTTTTCCAACTGCTTTATTTGCTGGCCTATTAGTTGATTGACTGGCAGACGATGTGTTCGTATTCGTGTTCTTTTGTTTAGCTGATAACGGCACTTATTGCATTGACTGTTATGGATTCGTTGTTTTCTATTCAGCCTAAATTTGATTTTTTTTTATTTATCAAGGGACTGTGCGAACAAATCGTGTGCCTCGTGTTTAGCGATACGCCAATCCATAACAGTCGCAATGACACTCAGAGCTTCAAATTGTATAAAGACCTGAGGGACATTGCCCCGTCACCATGAGTGCCTGTAATTTAACCATCAACCTTCAAAGCTGGAACGTAGTAATGCTCTACTCACGTTACTGCATGGCACCAGAAACAGATATGGTGACAGTACTTCTCTGGACGCATTCTTTCACAAGGAGTTCTGCTGCGGCTGAATATATATAAATATATATATATATATATACTTATTATTCGTATATATTTGATAATCGTGGAGTTTATATATTTATCAAACACTGTATTAGCGATGTCAACAATCTGCTAAGTATTTTCAAATCGGTCAAGTCCATAAATGAAGCATTCACCTTGTTTGTTTACTACATTTTACGTATATTCACCATTGACTTACAATTATATGGACGTCGGGTCCGCGCTAAAAAGTGTCCGAACTTATAGGGCATTAAAATCGTATACAGAGCGTCATTCACGCTTTAGTCTTCGTTTGTTCGACTGACAGCGAAGCAAGCAAAATTAGTCAGTACTGCGATGACATTACAATTTAAATTCAACGTTTTAGCTTTTTCATATTCCTTTAAATGTCACTACGTTTAAATAGGTTGACTTGGGACATTTTTTTCGTGGTTTTTGTATTAGACCCGTCGTCCATTTATTTGTAAGTCAATGATATTCATAGACTAATTACTAAAGTTATACGTAAATATGATTCAAAGGCCATTAACGAATTTCCACAATTGTAAATTAACATGTAGCGCTTAACAAAGGCAAAGAGAGATTTATAAAAAAATCTTGTATGAAAATAATCGAAAGACGGAAAAGGAAATAAACGTAATTAAAACAAATAAAATATGAAACAATTATAGAAAGATCATTTCTAACACTTTAAATTCCTCCAAGACTGTTGAAATAAAAACTCAAATTCAGTCAAAACATCCAAAACAGAAATTCATACCAATTGTAAATTTGAGATTTCGCGCTGAAAAATACTCTATAAACTTGTAAAAGTATTTCTGTACAAAAAACAAACAGATGATGAAGTAGTAACAGAAACAAAAGTCAGTTGACCTGTCCAAGATCACGTTCACAGCGAATGAATCTAGAAAAATATTTACACCGCGGTCACATGCTGTAATTAGTACACTTTTGACCAGTGACTCAACTGTATACAACTCTTATATTGCAATAACAAAATCGAAGCTGAAAAACAATAATCTACGTTTTACAAAATCGATTTGTTTTGAAAACACAAATTTCATCCGTAATTTCGAGCTACCTCTTTTGTCTGTCTTTTTTGATCAGTTCTTTTTTTAAGAATTTTTTTACATTTGTGTCTTCGTTCAACTTCTTCTTACCGTATCAATAACTATAGCGACCAGAACTCAGCGACGCTGACCGGGTCACTAGTATCCGCCAACAATTTCTCAAGCGTGCAGGGTTTTTGTTGACCATCATTTGAATCTCACCGCAGAAACAATTCAGGTTAGAACCATCCGAAAATTCCCAAAGCCTGTTTAAAGACTTCCGTATCTGGGGGTCTACTCTCGATCTCCGTCCGACATCCGTCCGAAACAATTACTGCCAAATAAGCAATACCTGACCAAATGAAAAGACGCGTGATGCGAATGAAGCTTCATACCGGATACTTGTCTTTTAATTTTGTCGAATATAAATAAAGGAATATTTGACAGTAATTGTTTCGGACTTATGTCGGACGGACATCGAGAGTAGCCCCCCCAATCAGAAGGCGGGACAAATGTTTCACTTTATCTAAGTTGGCTCAATGCTTAGAGGATTCAAATCATATCCATCCTCTTCCATATGGTCAAACTATCAAAGCATTTTCTTTTCTATTCTGGATGATGTAGTATCCATCGCCACGACATTCTCTAATTACACTGTTCCTCATTGCTGCACAATGCTCGGTATTTCAACGTGTTCTAAAACTTTCTTTCCATTAAAGTAAATTAGAGTGGGCTTTATCAAGACTGTCAATGTTCAAAGAACCAATTGCCCTCGAAGTGCCCAACATTAATCTGTCTATGGGTTTGTTTATACGGAAGCACATAAAACTGAATCAGGCCACACGTGTTAACAGTTCAGAATTCCAATTATACTCCTTATATCGTTACAACCAAACATACTTAAAAATAAAGGGAAACTATAAAAAGTTTCATGCCATTTTTCATCATAATATTTATACATTCAAGCTACAACTCGCTTACTGAACTCGCTGCCTGAACAGATTTCTCTGTCAACAGAAGCAGTTTCAAGTGATATTTTGTTTGGCAGATAATTTATATGTAAGATGTAAACAAATTTAGCGCCGAAATACACGTTTACTAGCATATTATAAAATCGAGCTTAACAAATGAAATTGAAGAAAGCATGGAAACTACGTACACAATGCCACATGTACATAATTTCTAAATACAGAACTCCATTGTTTAAGTCACGCTTTACTAATAAACTCAATCGAAAGCCGATGTAAATTTCATAATAGCCCTATATTTTACAGATGAATAACTTCGTCGAACTACGTCGGCAGATTGTCGTCACAAAATCAAATTCCGAGCCCCCATGTCGTCATATTGACAAAACAAATGACGATCAATTTTGCTGGTGTGTTACACTGGAATAGAGTGCCTTTGATTACGTCAAAGGGCGATTTTCTGGGTTACCAATGACGTCAGAGTTGCCCTATAAACCGTGCCAATAATATACTGTTTCTGTGGTGGTGGTTGTTTTTTAATAGACCGCATCTCGATGCAGTCTAATATTGGATTGCAACATCTGCTGACGAAAGTTTGTTATGGATATGGTTTGTGTGTGTTACTATATTACCGAAACGTGATGAAATATAAGTTTGTCTATTAAGGGTCGTTGTAAATTGTTAATTATTACAGCTTTTTTATTTAAAAAATCCGATTTCATAAGTTTGCTTATCCATTGTCGTCGTGTTTTATTTACATTGGAATTGCATCTATGTGTCATGTTTTATTGAAATGGGTTAACGGAAAGTGGGTGAAATTAAAGTGTCCGTCGAACAATGCATGATTTAATATATCTCCATAAAATCTTACACTCTCACCTTGACTCTGCTAACTTATTGTCTAGTATCAATATTAATATTAGATGTAACCTTCGGTGTCCTCGGGCTTTTGTCCTAAATGTTTTTAAAAATAACACGTCATTTTACAATCCCATAACAAGAATGTGCCGCACCTATAATGACTTAATTAAGGATAACATACAGTTAGATATATTTAATTCTAAGTGTCATATATTTAAAAAGTCTGTTGCGGGTGTCCTCAAGCAGTCTAGTTGAAGTCTCGCAATTTTATTTTAACACTTTTTCTCTATGGTCTTTTCTTTTGCTGTATTTGTACCAACACAAAATTCGTAATTTATAATTAATTGACTGAAACTTTCTAAACATGCTGTACGTACACGCTCCTGGTTGGCATTCTGGTCCAAATATAGTTTTAAGCAAATTTATTTGTTAAATCTTTCTTGAATGTCGACTGTTGTGTTCGTCTAATAAATAAATAAAAAATAAAAAAATAAAGAAATCGGATTCATCCCCTTAGAGATCGAATATTTTCTTTAAATTTTAACGAGATCACTACTGAGGTATTCGCTTTCCAACAAAACTAATCCAAACCGGTTTGCAAATGTCGGAGTAATTGTGTAAAATATACACAAAAACACACGCGACGTTAAAAATATAGATGGTTCTAAAAGAACCAACACAAATTTAGGCATTTAACTATTGTAAGTTCACGCTTCGTTTGATAGTTTACGTTGCTTGTACAACCGACCTAACAGACATTGCTCAAAAGCGTTCTAATAAGCTTTAGCAATTGAACTTTGACCATCGTTTCACAATTTTTTGCATGGGTCATTAAAATCCACTTTTACAATAATTTCCACCTTTGCTCTATTCAAAGTATGAAACCCTACCCTTCTCTTTCACATCTAACCGCATTATAAATTTAGACTAACTCCCCTCTGACGTCAAAGGTGACATTTAGACCTTTCGTGTTACGGCGCTTACAGTTAGTTCACTTGAAATATTACTATTTCTAATTAACGGTTATACCGAACACGTGTCGCAGCATGGACTCACAAGTATTAGAAATGATCCAGCAGTGAACTGCGATAGGCTAATTATGATGGTGAGGATTTTATTGTTACCATTATTGCAAAAACGAGCAATTCGTTCTGTATACACCGTTTAGGTTCTTGGGTTTCTCTCAGAGAAAAGTATAAGGAGACTGGTATCATGACTGATAGCATCACGTACATTTACTCAAATATTGTGTATGCCCGTAGAAATATACATAATTTCATTACGAAAGAAGAAATCCGTAGAACAAAGTCCAAACTCGTGGTACCACGATTTCGTTTAACTAAAGTAAAGTAAGATTATTATATATAGGTAAGGTAAGATTTTCAATGCGGAACTATATACGTTTTTACAATAAAGCTCCGGAGCATATATTAAGATTACCATTTCCAAAGTTTACAACTTACGAGTACATTAAAAGTATTTAATAGAAAAGTCATATTACAAAATTGTAGACTACGTAATAGAAAAGATGTATGGAAAGACATGAGTATAGTTTTCACACAAATATTATTCAAAGTGTATTTATTCTATAGCATTAAACTGAATGAAATGAAAATGAAAAGCGAATGAAATAAAAAAGCAACCCAAAAAGTTTCTTGCTCGTTCTTCTCAGGGAAGTCCGCACAGTGAACGAGCAGTAGTTTAAAAATGACGTTTTCAAGTGTAAAAATTTTACCTATGGAATAAATGATTATGACTGACTTTGACCTTCACCTGGGTGAACACCAGCCGTCACTTTCACAGTATGTAACTGTCCGTCGGCAACTCGTCGCATTAGTTGTGATGGGTAAGATAGAAGGTTAAGTCAAAGTCAAAGTCAAAGATTATTTATTCCATAGGTAAAATAAATTTACACTTGTAAACGTCACATTTAAGCTACTGCTCGTTCACTACGCTGACCTCCCTGAGAAGAACGAGCAAGAAACTCTAGGGATTGCTCTTTTCAAATAAACTTAAATGCTATGGAATACACTTTGAATCAAATTTGTGTGGATTCTCGAGCCATATCGTCTTTCCATACATCTTTATCTAACACGTACTCTTCAATTTTGTAATATGATTTTTCGATCAAAATATTTTTAATGTAGTTTTTAAACTTAGGAAATGATAAACTTAATATATGCTCCGGAATCTTATTGTAAAAACGTATACAGTTCCCCATAAAAGAGTTGTTTACCTTCGTTAAACAAAATCGTGGTACCATGAGTTTGGATTTAGCTCTAAGGTTAATATTATGGATATCTTCTTTCTTATTGAAATTATGTATATTTTTACGGGCATATAAAATATTTGAGTAAATGTACTGTGATGCCACAGTCATGATACCAGTCTCCTTAAACTTTTCTCTGAGAGAAACCCGAGAGCCTAGACGGTACACAGAACAAATCGCTCGTTTTTGCAATACTAATATGGTTTGAAAATCAGCCGCTTTACCCCACGTGAGAATCCCGTAGGACATTATACTTTGGAAGTAACTAAAGTAAACTAGTCTAGCAGTACTAACATCGGTAAGCTCACGTATTCTGCGGACTGCGTATGCAGCGGAGCTTAATCTGCTGGCCAGGGAAGATATATGTGGAAACCATTGAAGTTTACTATCTAAGGTCACTCCCAAGAAGACTGCTTTATTAACAAAGTTAAGATCCTCGTGGCAGAACACCTCGTAGTTGGTATGACCATGTAACCATCCTCTCTTCTTCCTGTCTCTTTGTCTGCATGAAAAGCAAACTAAGTGGGAATAACTCGTATTATTGCCACGGAAGACTTTCAGCAACACGACTTAAAGAAAATACATATAGTCATTTTCGTTTCACTATTCTTAATGTTTTCCTTATTGTTTGGGTTTTGACTTCTGCGAACGACTACAATATTGTGCCAGCTATCTCGCATAACATTCAAAGGAAAACCCGATCTTAGATTGCGTTTTCGCCTCGCAAAGTGCTTTGGGCACTTTAAACTTTTAATAACTTCTCTGAAGCTTTTGATTTTGTAGATGCTTGCCGCATTGCAGCAAAAATGTTTATGTAAGTTAAATGTAGGGCGAACTTTTTACCCGCTCGCTGTTGTAACTACTATTGGGTATTTTCCCAAAAATTTTAAATTATAGAAGTGTCTCCGGATTTTTTTTTAAATTGAAAAAATTGAAAAATATAATTCGAAGGCTGATATTAAGTTCATTGTTTACAAATATCTTTTGAAGTTTTATTTAGCGTGAATTATAAAATAAAATTGTATAGTTAAAAGTAAGTCAGAGAAAAACGACATTTAAAATTATTGGACAGCAGCGAAAAAAACCTTTATCGTGTTTGCTTAGTAACTCCAACTTTTGACAGGTGTTAACGTGAAATGTAGAAAAATATCCGAAAAAATATTTATTTCTCTGAAACATATTATTTAAAATATTTCAAAATAGAATTTTTTTAATGACCCAACAGTAGTTGGAACCATGTCGGCACTGACATTGGGCAAAGCATATGGAGCGACGTATTTACTTTTCAATATTTCACGCTTGAGCTGTAGCTAGTGTTAATCTCGTTCTATTAATGAATTATAGTCATTAGTATCTATCATTAATTAATCAATGTAAAAGGTAGATATACAATTAGTACGTTCGCTTTCGAAAGTTGCGTGATAGACTAAACATGTATACTTAAACTTTAAGGAAGTAAATACATTTAGAGTAGATAAGATAATATAATACCTCATTCTGAAATTCCAGAAGAAATGTATTGTCTTTTGTTCTATATTTTTTATTTGTAACTAGCAATTAACTCTGTTACGGTATTGTATTTAAACGAAAATTTTCGTTATTATAATTAAAAATGTAACTATTTTGTTAATCATTACGGGATTTCAGAGGGAGATATTATTCACTCTATGTGTATTATTTGAGGTTTATGTGAATATACTCAGCAAATTGCGAATTTTGGCTAAGTGAGCATTAATGAGTTCCAATTTTGCTGGTGAAATATAGGCACATGGGACTTGTCAATTTATGTCTGTGTGACGGATCTTTGTAGTAGCTCTGAGTGGCACTGCTACAGTTATGGACAGGCTTGTCACTTATTACCAGGCGCACGACTTGCTCGTTCCATCACTTGGTGTCAAGCAAGTCATGCGCTTGATGGTAAGTGACCCGCTTACTCATAACAGCTTGGACGAACTCTGTTTTATAGTAAGCCTAACTACTACTAAATTATTTTTAAGACCAACAAACAACCGTAAATACGCGTAATATACCATATAGCTTCTTTATTTATAAGTAAGGCTATTCCAACGGTGAATGACTACAGTGTTATTGTTACCTTCACTGGTTGAACGTCAGCCCGTCACTTTCACATTGTCTGCATGCAGCTTTTTGTCTTTAATAAATTAACAGGCAGCAAATGAAACTCACGGTCCCTGGCACCGAGATCAGACGTCCCAGATTCAAATTAAAATAAACTCTTCTTTGTGCCGTTGAACCCACAAGTTGCAACGGGACAAACAGGTGAACAAACCGTGAACACGACTTCTGCGTACCGATATCAGGAAATGAGACCACTCGATTGTATTATGACCACTCGAGGAATTCAAACTAATGCTGTGTAAAGTGGCCGCCATCTTGATGAGTATTTTAACATTGTGTAAGTACGTACGCTGTACTAATTCAAATTGGGAATGGAACAATTCTCTCGGATCGAAATCACATTATATTTAACTGCCTCCGTGGCCGAACAGTTCACATAAATTTATTGTAGAAGATATAACACTAGGGAAAAGATGAAGGGAAAGAAAGAAGAAAGGAACAGGCTGTAAAAAAATGGTATAAAAACAGGTACTGTAATATTAGACATAAACGTAAGCGAACTTAATCCAAATATTAGAGCTTACCCCAAAGAAATATATATCGCTGCTTTATAAGCAGTTAGGTTTACTAATTAAAAAAAAATATTATTTTAAATAGGTCGTATCGAGAACCCAGACCGGAACTTACTAATCCAGGGCCTACAATCCAAATCTTTGGTAAGCCGAGTTAATCCGCATTGCGATGTAAATAAGAAACTGGTACTTATAAACGATAATAGACTTAAAAGTAAAATACGTTAACCCCGTTTTAATGAAAAATACAAAGAACTAACCAATGCGCAGTTTACTACCGGTCAAAGTTTTTGTTAGGTCACTGACACCAAAGGTAAGGCAATAAAATTCTGTATTGTTCAAAATTGTTTGCATTTATATACATTTTAGGGTTTTCGTCTTCTTATTGTGTCAGTGCTTCTTTTATTTTAAAACTAAGTAGTCTGTTGCCCTCGGCATCAGGCGCACGACTTGCTCGTCCCGTCATTTGATTTTACAAAAAAAAGTGGCCATTATTTTTTTCCCTCAGGGTCGAACGCATGTAAATTTATGTTATTTTAAAAATAAAATACATGTTCACGGTAGTTACAAAAACAATTAATGATTAAAAAAAGTTAAAAAAGCACTAACAATTTTTAATGATCAAAAATTCAAACAAAAGAGGAACTAATCTTGTGTAGTCAGGTGGGCGCTTTCGCGCCATTAAAAAAAGTATGTTTTGAAATGTGTCCTGTTTTGTCAAAGCGCGGCATGTTAAGTATTTTGGGAACAGCGGGACACGAAGCTTAAAAGCGGGACTTGTGTGGCCGCTTTGAGTTTTGCTCTCGGTGTAGATGTTTAAGCACGAAGAGCATGCCAGAGCGCAGCATAAACTGTGTTGGAGCACCGTTGTTTAGACTACTTAGAGCAGATTCCCTGAACCACCATTTACACATCTTCACTCTGAGTGACATAGAGGTTTAGTTAATTAATTATAAGTAAACAAACTTCAGCTGTCACTTGGTTAACCGGTCAAATACAATATTTAGTAGTGAGTTTCATATGTCGTATACTGTTGTACTCTTCAATTTGGTCGCATGCTATTAGCTGTCATCTTTTTATAGGCTGGATTTAACGGTTGTTTATCGTAGGAAAGTAGTTGTGATACGTGTTATTAAACGTCTTTATTTAAATGTTATATTTATATTATATATTTAATACTGTTTTAAATAAGTAGTTCAAAATGTTGTCCATTACCTGAAAATATTGTCGTATGTTTAGAACCATTTCAAAAAAAGTTAATTATAATTTTACAATAAGTAACCAGATAATGCCTCATAAAATACTTCATTGTGGTTTGTTTACATCTATGTATATTTTTTATTAGGATTTTTGGCTAGGATACAAAAGCTTTGAGCCAGATCTTCATTTAGTTTTCGGGATTCTCAATAAATATTTTCTAGTTGTGTTTTAATGTACTTGTAGATTATCAAAAAGAACTTTAGGTTTTTTAAATGATCTTTTAAGCCGCGGGAGTCGTTATTCATGTTTTCACTTTCACATAAATCACTTCATAGTTCACTTGCTAATAAACGATGTTGAATTTTGACCACGGCGTAGTACGTACTTCTTCTTGTATGCATCTATAACATTTGTCTTATAAATCTTGACCCCTCTTCCAGACACTTTACCATAATGTTGTTTTTTCATTGAATTTTTTTAATATTTTAACGACCTTATCCGTTTGTACTGTATTTGTCATATGCTATCAAGTATAGATACGCCTGTCCATAATGTTGCAGTGCCACGCTTTAAATAGCAAAAATCTGTTGAGCACTGACACTGCACCCGTTAAATGAATTCGCGAAGACTACTGTCACGAACAGCAGGTTTATTTTTATTCCTTGTGTTAACGTTACGTAACGTCACTATTTTTAATAAAAAAATTGCTATTCTTCTTAACGTAAATTGCATTTTTATAAATGTGTTGTGAAACTAGTATAAGAATGTTATTTTTTTAAACCTCTCTCTCAAAGAGTCAACCAAGTACGATACAATACAATTACAATTTCTAATTTTTATTGACCATTACTTAGAATAACGAAAACAAAGTCGTAATAATTTTCCTATGACTTAGCTCCACATTACAGAATGATGAATCATGAAAATGAATTTGATCTGAACAAATCCTTGATGTCGATAAATCAAAAACTTGGTACCAGGCTGAAAATAAACTCGTGCGCAGACGCGCTGTCTGAAGAGATTTATACACAGGGCGCGTTTAAAATGTCTGTACCTTGAAAAGTATTCTCATTGCTGTTAGCTATACTTACTCTTTATGTATGTCCCGCTACTAGGCATAGGTCCCGTCAAAGGAGAAGATTTAAGTTTTAGTCTGGTATAATAGCGCCGTTACTTGGGAAGTAAATTAACAAACATCTACCGTGTAAGTAGTCAAACCTAAGTACATACGTATCATCAGGCGCTTGTTTCCCACTGGGGTAGGCAGAGGCTATCAACCTGTACTGGCTGCGCTTCTTACAATCTCTTATGCACTCGCATCTATGGAGACGTGGGGACATTTATAGACCACTACGTACACATTTTGATCAAATTGGGGCTGTCATCAAGCATCAAGAATAAACTGCCTGATGTTTTAAACTATTTGTACAATAGTATTCAAAATTATATAAATATAGGAAATGAATTTATTTTTCCGGATTTGAATTGCGTATATTTGTTTTTTCGATCAAACCAACGTTTCGGGCCCTTTACAGGTCCCATGGTCACGGTTTGAAAAAACAAAAATACACGATTCAAATCCGGAATAATAATTTCATTTCCTACGGTGTTTAACAATCGCGAAAACCTAAGATCTCGTTAATATACATATCCCGAATTTCTTCCCTAAGGAAGGAATTGCTACAGAAGCAATAAGACCGCCTGCAGCACATTAGCTTTTAATGTGCAATAAAGAATACTTCATTCGTTAATGTATATAATAACAAAAAACTAGAATACAGCGTACAAATCAAAAATTTTCCTTGTCTCGTTTTTGTTACCGCCTGTACGTATAACATTATTTCGAAGCTAAAAAAATAAAATCCCACTACTCAGAAAAATTCAACTTCCTCCCGCAATATTGCTATCGAATATTTTCCTCAACACACCCACGAGAGAGCGGATGTTTTATTTTCAAATGTTTATTACATATATTTATGTTACTTCGCATTATGGACCTATCAAAATGATTAAATGATAAATAATCATTAATCACATATACATGTATCACTGGTAATACATATGTTTTATAAGTAACGGCGAATTAGCGAGAATTTATGTGAACGACACACGTGTACGTTTACATATATTGGAGAAGCTTTTGGAAATCACCACACTTCAAGTGCCTCCATAGCCGACCGGCTTATAGTAACCGTAGTATAATAAATACATATTTCTATGTGCGTGTGGTATAGACTGACATACGTAATAATATAATAAAACACTATTCATTTACACGTATAGGCTGCGACATGTGACGCAACGTGGGTGTTCGGTAACCGGCCTAAGAAACGTCGGTACATGACACACTTCGGCCAAAACTCCTCCTTCATTAAGGTCGACAGATGTAAAGTTGGTACTCTCATCACAAATCTCAGGGTAGCATTGGCTGTCACCCGTATACACTCCAAAATATTCGCAGACTTTGCGGAGTAATCAACCCGTGACATATATGACAACGTCGTTGATACCGTTGGATGCAATGGCTGGTTAGGGCCATTGGGGTGCCACTAAGGTCATGACTGGTATACTTCTTTCTCTGTTCCACCATTTTGAAAACGTCCTCGTCGCACTGGTTAACTCAAAATATAAAAATATTCTTCTCTAAAGCTGAATGATGTTTAAATTATAATGAAGAAAGCATGTTTTAATTTGCCACGAGCGTGTAATGATTTGTTTTATTAATAAAATTTATATTATTGTAAACTAATACGAAATAAGTCATAACAATCAATGGAATATCTTTCTTATGTAAGATTTCTATCGTCATATCTTCAACGTAATTCATAAATATAATATAATAATTATTATCTAACAATATGTCGTGTTATGCTGAAGTTGTATCATGTGACGGTGTTGTCTTAGTTATACTGGTATCCTATAATTTAGCAGCAATACTTCTGTATTGTGTGATACAGTGACAATGTTACTTTTACGCAAATAAAGGTTTCATAATCTTGAATTAACCTTAAATTTTATTAAATGACGTAGGCTGGAATTCCACCCCTATGTTGTGGATATTCCAAAGGTTCGCACGAAACGTTACGCTTCCACATTTATATAATAGCGATTGACTTACTCTCTGAACGCTAAGCGCCTTATAACACTGGCAGTTTGCGAGCGATTTGAAAGCGATGCGACAGCGCGGCGTGCCCTCTACGGTCCGCGGTCGCTTGGCGAATTGAAAGCGGTGCGTCTGCACTGTCGCATCGCTTTCAAAACGCTCGTAAATCGCCAGTGTGATGAGGCTCTTATAACTTGGGCCTTTTCAAGGCGAGAGTGAATAGGCATTGTAATTTACCTCATCTTCACTTTCTATCAGGTGAGATGGAGATGAAATGAGTACTTAATTTAGGAAATGAAACTATTTTTCCGGATTTAAATCGCGTATATTTGTTTTTTCAAATCAAACAATAAATAAATAAAAATAAATAATTTGTAAAACTTAATGTAGCGTAAATTGGAATGTTTTCTTTGTAAAATTAAAAATAAGGTATTTAATTAATAACTATTGTAACTATAGTGAAAAAATAGGGTGGTTTGCATCAATATTAGATATGACCATAGGACCTGTAAAGGGCCCGAAATGTCGGTTTGTTTGAAAAAACAAATATACGCGATTTAAAACCGGAAAAATAGTTTCATTTCCTATGTGTAACAATCGCGAGAACCTAAGAACTCGATGAGTACTTAATTATTCATAAAAAAAATTTGTTAATCATGCCTCTCAAAAAGAGGCATAATTAATAAAGTCAAAAACATTATTAATTATGCCTCTTTTTTCTTTAAAGGTATTATTTATTTTTTATTTATTAAAAATGTTACAAAAACAGTACTTATTAAACATGGCGGTACAACAAAAACTTGAGCAGGTTTATCCGTGCACCGCAATTCATGGAATGGAGTAAAGTGCCTCCCCACTTCTGTACAATATTACGAGGCCGACGAAAAAGATGCAAGTAAATAAATAACCTTCGGAACACTGTCAAAATAATTCACAATAAAAAATATGCTGCATATGTACAACAGGTGTCCAAAGTTAAAGTTAGGTAGATTGAAAAATATTATTAATCATGCCTCTTCTTACTTTATTTGTTTACATATTAGTGCAATTTGTTTACATATTGTTCCGGTTTTGAAGGGCTGGTGAAATTACAGGCATATGGGACTTGTCAACTTACGTCTCAGGGTGACGGGCGCAGAGGCAGTGCCCCTCAGATCTTTGCAATTTAAAGCTCTGAGTGGCACTGTAATTGTCATGGACAGGCGTGTATCAGGGCACGACTTGTTCGTCCCGTCACATGATGTTATAAAAAAAAGTGTGTATGTATGTTTGTCTGGGACATCGTAGCTTCCGAACAGTGGAACGGATCATACAGAAGATTTTTTTTATTTGAAGGCTAATTTAATTGCGATGGCGTCTGATGAGCAACTGTTTAAAGATCATTCGCTCAGCCCTCGACCATACAAATGTGTAGAAGGAAAATTAAAATTTTTATTTGGTCTTTTTTCTCTCTTCACTTTACGTTCTTTTCAATATTTATCTTTGAGTATAAGTGTAAATAAATAAATATAAATATTAGACAACATTACATACGTCGCTCTGATCCCAAAGTAAATGGCTAAAGGACTTGTGTTGTGGAAATCGGAACCAACGACGGCACCACAAACACCCAGACCTCAGACAATATAGAAAAGTTAGTTTTGTACACTGACCCGGCCGGGAAACGAACCCGGGACCTCAGAGATGGCGACACCATGAAAATCGGTGTACAAGCCACTCGACTTGCTAGTCATTACTCTGTAAATTTTGTTAAAATGTAAACATAAGAGAAACATCATAAATAGTTGAAAATCGATAAGGAAGTAGATGGATCATGTTATATGATGTCACATTCCATTAAAATTGAATGAAGGAAAAATGAATGAGGACGACCGAGAATAAGTCACTTTGAACCAAATTAAATGAAAAGTGGGGCCACGTATTATAAGATCAAAGAAGAAAGCTTTACAGAGGACAGAATGGCATTGACTACAGCGACAAGCTCTTAAATCTAAGAACAAGGTTTTATTGTTTTTCTTTCTTTTTCTCTACGACGACGACGAGAAAATTAAATAGACAAATTATTTACTACAGATTTTCAAATTATCTACAAATTACCTTTCATTGTTACTACGTCATCATCATTAATTCATACGACACAAATCATTAATTGACGATCTCGGTGGCCAAACGGTTTGAACTGTGGGCACTGGATGAGAAGCTCCCTGGTTTGATTCCTGATAAAATAAATTTTGGAAATGAATCGTTATACATTAGTTTCTATCTTTTGTAATTTTTTTTATAGTATCAAATGACGGGACGAATAAGTTGAACGCCTGGTGGTAAGCGACACGCCTATCCATAACAGCTGCAGTGCCACGCAGAGCTTTAAATCGTAAAGATCTTAGGCGCACTGACACTGAGTTCGTCACTGTGAGACATAAGTTGACAAGTCCCATGGACCTGTAATTTCACCAGCACCCTTACCCTTCTAAAGTGTGGCAGTGCTTCCCTGGACGAACTCTTTCACAAGGAGCTCTGCAGCTGCTAAAACTCTCTGGTTGTTCAAGTTATGCCCAGGAGTGAATTCCGTTGCTCTGGTGAGACCAGTAGGACTAGCACGAACAAGCGCGACTTGCGTGAGTGCGACATAAAGCGCGAGATATCTATGCGACAACAGCCGTATCTCGCGCTGTATGTCGCGCTCGCGCTAGACGCGCCCTATTGTGCTAGCCCTACAGGTAATTGGTGACATTGTCTGGCACATTATTGTTATTATTGTCGACTCTAAACGACAAGTCATACGTATGCTGCTAAAATTTTGACAGTTCTTTCAATAGACTTTCGACGACTTAATGTCAAATTTCACAATCCAAGATGTCGTTCGTTAGTCGTTACGTTTCGATTCTACTCATATCAACGTTCGTTCAAGAGATACGTGAATACCCATTTTGGATAGGACTTCAATCGAACGACTACGTAACTTCAACGATATTTTCTGCAGCGTGTATATATTTGTTAGTAAGTATAAGTTTAATTAGGTATATTTTTTATATATACTAATATATATGTAGGTATACTACATCGTTATTTATTATTTGATAAAATATAATGTTAATTTTTGTTTGTCTATACAATTTTGCTATTGGCACACTATGTTGTCTGGAAGAGATCGCTCTTAGCGACAAGGCCTCCTTTGCCCACGTTAGTTTTAAGCTGTCTATGTACTGTTTTTGTTTGTGTGTGTGAGCAAAAAAGTGTATATCTATCTATCTACGCTGAAAAAAAAACGATTAGGGGGGTTGTAGATCTTGCTCTCTGAATTTCGCTAAAATGTCCACTACGTTAGGTATGCATAAGGGGCAGCATTGGTGGGCACGGTTCTACCTTACGTAGGTTGTTAATAAAGTCCACTTCAAATGTCCAAACTTTAACAAAATAATATTTCCAAAGTCTTTGAAAGAAAATAGATTATCCCATATTTCACGTCTAGATAACACGTCAATTCTGAACCGACCACCCAAATAGACCACTGGTGTTGACGTCACTCAGATCCATTTCGTAGTGAGAATGAAATGCTGACTTTTATTCCCTCAATATTGTCTATTAATAGGAATTAGTTGAAATTTCTCGAACTGTCTCATTTTGTGCCTATTCCTTTACATTTCACACGTCTCCCAATACCAAGAGACTGGACGAACAAGTCGTGCGCCTGGTGGTAAGCGACCATCGCGAGTGGCAAAGATCTGAGAAGCACTGCCACTGGCCCTGAGACATAAATTGACAAATCCTATGTGTCTGTAATTTCAACAGCACCCTTACCTTTCAAAACCGGAACACAGACTTTTCAACTTATGTCTCAGGGTGACGAGCGCATCGGCAGTGCGTCTCAGATCTTTGCGATTTGAAGCTCTGAACGATACAGCACCTTTTGTGAACAGGCGTGTCGCTTACAACCACATACACGTTCACTTTGTTAGTCCCGTCATTTTGAATCATAAGAGTCCTGTGAAAAACATTTTTTTTAAATAATTTAAATGTCCCCAATTTCTAGTTTTAATTTTAATCGCATTGGAAATGAAACTGTTTTTCCGGATTTAATAAGATAAGAAAATAGTTTCATTTCCTATGTTGAATTGATTATCTTCATAATGGTAGTTAATGAAGTGGCCAAAAATTAACATTTAAATTTACGGCTGATACAATCTTTATTTTATTGAATGTTGTGATGTTTTTATTACCACGATTCTCATTCATGATATCGAGTCATGACAGTCGACTTATCGTTAGCGACATTTTTGCCTAAACAGAGTTTTTTATTGCAAATGATAGTAATATACTCTTGCACACACAATCTGAGCCACCTCGCGTTTTTGCCTTAAAGGGCTAGAATACAAAAATAGTAAATGAAACCATTTTTCCGGATTTAAATCGCGTATACAAACCGACGTTTCGGGCCCTTTACAGGTCCCATGGTCACGGATGACTCATGGGACCTGTAAAGGGCCCGAAACGTAGGTTTGTTTGAAAAAACAAAAACAACAATCGCGAAAACCTGAGAACTTTAATCACATTGCAATTTTAATTTTTAACTTACATATTATAGGAATTATGTAATGTAATTATTATTGACATTGTTACTAGGATCTTGCTATTATAATAATTTCGTAAGTGTGTATCGAATTTTTTTTTTAATTAAGCACTTATTAATAATATCGGTACAGAGTACTAATAAACCGACCTCAAAAGGTCGTGGATTTACATAAATTTACAAAGTTTTATTAAAATCGCTTACCGGAAAGAGCTCGAAACCGGATTCATCCCCTAGTTTGCCTCGCTTAGAGATAGAATACTTTCTTCAAATTTAAATGGGACTAATACTGAGGTACCCTCTTTCCAACAAAATAAGATCCATCAAAATCGGTTCACAAATGCCAGAGTTATCGCGTAACATATATACAAAAAAAAATCGGTTAAAAATAGATCGCTAACTGTGTCCAAGCTCTAGTGTAACTGTGTATTCCAAGTACAGGAATGTTAGTATTGAGGACAACCGCTTTGCGTGACCTCTGTTTAAATGTAGGTATACATTTGTGGGCTTGTAGTAAACTCGTAGTAAGTTTGATGCTCTTTTGACCTATGCCTCATGTGTTATGGCAATCACATAATTGATTTGACTTGAATTGATTATTGAGTTCTTAGGTTTTCGCGAATGTTACACATAAGAAATGAAACTATTTTTCTCTGATGAAAAATCCCAAACAGACATAAGACTGCAGTATTAATTAACATGTTTTAGTTTATTCCAATTTCTATCATTAATTAATAATAAATTGAACTTAATAAAAATAAAATAATTTGTAAAAATTAATGTAGCGTAAATTGGAATGTTTTCTTTGTAAAATTAAAAATAATGTATTTAATTAATAACTATTATAACTATAGTGCAAAAATAGGGTGGTTTGCATTAATATTAGACATAACTGGTTGAAGACGGTATCACCTCAGTCAACCGTGACCATGGGACCGGTAAAGGGCCCGAAACGTCGGTTTGTTTGAAAAAACAAATATACGCGATTTCATTTCCTATGTTGAATTGATTAACTTGATAATGGTAGTTAACGAAGTGGCCAAAAATTAACATTTAAATTTACGGCTGATACAATCTTTATTTTATTGAATGTTGTGATGTTTTTATTACCACGATTCTCATTCATGATATCGAGTCATGACAGTCGACTTATCGTTAGCGACATTTTTGCCTAAACAGAGTTTTTTATTGCAAATGATAGTAATATACTCTTGGACACATAATCTGAGCCACCTCGCGTTTTTGCCTTAAAGGGCTAATATACAAAAATAATGTTGTCATCGAAGGAAAAGTTTTCCCCCGGTTTTGCAGGTCCAAATTTCTAAAAAAAACTTATGGAAAATACTTTCAATATACTAGTTTCAAAATTGCGTCGGATAGTTCTTGATCAATCGAACATTGTTTAAGCTTTACGGCATTTAACACTGAGGCGAGGTGGCTCGAAATATGTGTCCGGAAGTGTATATTGTAACGGACAAGGACGCGTCGACATTTTCCGCCAAAATTACATCAAATAGATTTTTTTATGGTACTGACTGACTGGACGAACAAATATTGCGCCTGATGGCAAGCGACACACCTATTATTAACAGTTGCAGCGCCACTTAGGGCTTTAAATCTCAAAGATCTGAGGGTCACTGCCACTGAGCCCGTCACCTTGAGACAAGTTGAAAAGTGCCATATGCCTGTAATCTCA
Source organism: Hyposmocoma kahamanoa (assembly GCF_003589595.1). Classification (NCBI taxonomy): domain Eukaryota; kingdom Metazoa; phylum Arthropoda; class Insecta; order Lepidoptera; family Cosmopterigidae; genus Hyposmocoma; species Hyposmocoma kahamanoa. Next base: position 3,521,874 of record NW_020653854.1, on the reverse strand, counting down.
CCAGCACACTTACCCTTCAAAACCGGAACACAGTAACGTTCACATTACTGCCTGGCGGCAAAAATAGGTAAGGTGGTACTACACTGGACTAACTCTTTTACAAGAACCTCTACTGCTACTAAATTTATCACACTATTTCCATACAAGTGTGATGAAAAGAAAAATTCCTTCCGTCCGACTGGACTCAAACCAGCATTTGTTTGCCAAACCGGGGCTGCAGCTTTTACCAAATGGACTACAGATTGAGTCAGCAGATTTTACGAATTTCTCCAAGTGCTTGTTGCAGACCTTTGTATTGGATTTAAACGACTTTCTGAAAATGAAGTAAAATGATAGTTTATTGCGCAAAAGTCAAGATAATAATAATTATAACAATAATAACGCGCACACACTCATAGTCCCGCACTAGGGAAACCCTGCATCGTTGGTGTCATGGATACACACATAGACAACCACAAATTACACTCAAACTCACGAGAGAAATAAATGTAGGTCATACAAATATTAATATATAGGACGGCGATCGATTAGTCTGGAAATCTTTGGGGGAAGCCTAAGTTCAGCAGTGACCGCCTTCCGGTTGATATGGTGATGATGATAAAACAAATATTCCGAATTTAATTAAAAATCTAAATTCAGAATCGACGCTGGGACCTCTGCGTGGCAGTCCAGCGTGGTAATCGTTCGGCCACGGAGGCAGTTAAGAAGCAAGACGCTAGTGAGTGCAGCCGATAAATTATTCTGTCGATTATCGACTGTATGTTGGTCATGTTTATGCAATAAATGGCCCAGTTTGATTTGTTACAATCACTATCGGTCTATTAATAATTATTCGTCCAACTTGTGGGCACAAGTTCATTTTATATTATTTTTAATAAATGAATTGTAATGTAATACATGCACTGCATTTAGTAGAACTAAGCATGTTTATTAAAAAAAACCGACTTCAAAAGTTAGCTTATCGGATTTTTTCAATTTCCATGGGATCCCCTCATCAAATTCTGACTACTTGGTGGCAATCACAGACATGTATCTAAGTAGACGCCGCAAGTGTACGAACTTCGCGTGCCCAAAGTAAGTGAGTGAAGTAAGACCGTTATCGTAGATAAACACCAGTCGAAAACGCGAAAAATGCATAATTGTGCCATTATAAACTGCAAAAGCACCATAACTGTCTGTAAACGGGTAAACAGGGACGTTTCCTGCCACGGGCAAGTGATTTTATAATCAGAAGATGCATAATTTTTCGCGAAAACAAATATGCAACCGAGTGTATGCCTCATGTTTTGTAATACATTGCGGCTTTTACTTGACATATTTGTGATACTTTGTTAATACACCATGAGTATTGAACGAACGCACTTTTGTATAATGCATTCAGTTTCGTGGTACCGCCGCTTGTTCATTTCTTTGGCCAAATTTAACATTTAGTGATGCATACGTTAGGCAACACTGTTTCATTCGATTCTGATCGATTTTGAAAACAAAGGGTCGAAAATTATTATGACCTTAGCAATATTATAAAAATATTCTATAACTCTTTTGTTATAACGTTTCGTTTTTTTTTCAGTTTTGTAGTATCTATTATCAGTAATATCTGTAATTTGGATAATTTTTGCAGCACATCGCCTTGAATGTTCGAATATAGTGAGCAAATAATTACATACATCGCCGTACATGTAGTACGAGTAATAAAAAAAAAATATTATAATGCAAAGAATTAACAATGCGCTGTCTTTACAAAAACCTTGAGTTGGTCATATGTATGAGTTCGTTGCTTTCGAGGCCGAAGGTGGTCTAGTTTATTCCACCTAAGATGCTATCCAAATATGCAGGGTAGCAGAGTTAGAAATCCGAGAAATCATAAACAAATCACAAAAATTTCACACGAAGCGGTCATTAAGTAAACCTGCTCTGATTAATAGGATTTTATTATATTTTTTCGGCAGTAACATTTTCATTGGTCTTGGCATTTATCAATTTGATCCATTACCAACAGAAAACCATCTAGTAAATTTAACTAAGGCAGTCGCAAGTTCATATTTGACATGTGATTCATTATTCAAGTTAATTGATAAGAGCTTCCATTACAAAAAGATGTTATACAATAAGCTCATTTTATTGGAAGGACAATAATTTCAATATTCGGAAGTCGATAAAAATTAAAGTCTTAATTTCTTTAAGTAATCAATATTTTTTTAAAACCAGTAAAATAAAGGACTTAACTATCTTCTTCTAGTATTTTTCTACTATATTATTATTACGACTATTTGTAATCAACAAATATTTGAACAAAAAATATTATATTTAGAATCGATTAATGGAATGGAATACGTGTGTTTACGCGCATTCCGTTCAATAAATCGATTTAGAGCAAGCAGAAGGTTTCCTAAATAGCTCATGTGACGTCATTGTGGGTACAAAAAATGTGGCACGCTTGGTTTTCATACAAAAAGCTGTACTTGCGGCGTCTGTGTAGATATACATATGTCTGTGGTGACATTGGGACTGTTACGGACTTTGTACATTTTGTATTTTCTTTTCTGGTCGTCATGGTGGCAGTGATTTGTTGATTGTAATTTGTAATGGCCGAAACGACCCCGGAACAGCATCAGAGACCACCTCTAGAGTATAACCTTTCAAACAAAAAAAGAATTTTCAAAATCGGTCCACGATTGACGGAGATGTCTCAAAACAGACATGTAGTCGAATGTATAACCTCCTCCTTTTTTATTTTGAAGTCGATTAAAAATACAAAGAGGAGACATTTAAAACTCATTCATTTTAATTCAATATACTTAATGAAATGCGCTTGTTCTTGTTAACATGTATATGAATGAAAATTTATTTCTATCCTAGTAGACCAACTGTCAAAATAATAATGAAGAATACAATAACGCAATTAGTGACCTTTAGAACGTCTGCCGTTAACATTCACAATTAAATCATTTTTGGCAAAATTATGCCTTCATTCACAATCTATCGATAAAACTGTCGACAACTGCATGACGTTTTCAAACAAGACAGACCATAAAACATATTTTATTTTGTGTTTTGATGAATATACACGTTTCCTTATCTACATTTACCATGCAACTGCCACCAGTTGCATGGTAAATGTAGATAATTCTATAAAAACAAAGGGGGCACCCCTTTCAATCATTATATCATTACATTGCTTCCGTTAATTGTGCAAAGAAACGAACTTATGCAAGTTAATTATCATTATTATATTTAAAACGCTTATGATTTTTTCTTCACGCATTACACAACTTTCACAAAGTAACAATGGTCCTATTGTACTATGAGTGACCACTTTTAAAAAAACTTTATCAACAAATAGAAATTAACGTACCAAAATAATAACGATTTTTTTTTATATAAGAGGAATAACAATACAGTTACTACGTGTACTTCGTATGGTGGCGAAACACGTGTCGAGTGTCGATTAGTATTTGGTACTTAATTTTATTAAACTAAATTTGATTTTTTACTACGTGTCGCCGTCTATTTTTCCTGAAGAAATTAATTCGTCAATGCAAATAATAATTATTTAAATAAAAATAAGACTCTTGTTTTACAAATAAACTTACTTATCTTAACACCGTTAGTGGTTGACTCTTGCTTTTTGCTATTAACACAAAAGCTTTTTTTAACATAAAAGTCTATGTACGCTTAAACGTTTTTCTAAACGATTTTGTAAGCTTCAAACTATAGAGCTTTTATTAAAAAAAAATGTTACAGTTACAGTTTTTCCCATCTCCCATTATAATTGCATTTATGTTAGATATTTTACCAATTTTATGAAGCGGGAGGGTGGTAAAACTAAGACTCTATTGTACTACAAACCGTAATGAGGTATTTTGTGAGGCATTACCTGGTTAGTAATTGTAAAATTATAATATTTTTTTTGAAAATGGTTCTAAATACATGATAGTATTTTCAGGTAATTCATTCATTGAACAACACAGTAAATGAAAAATTACTTTTATGTCTTTGAAAATAAAATGTAAAATAAGTGGTTTTGAAAACGTGGGAACTCCACGTGTAAGTAATTTTGAGTCAGGAATAAAATTACAGACTACAATAGCAGATACGCCATTATGAATTAATACGCTATTTAATTATCAAGTTGTCGTGTGGAGAGCGCCATTTTGTCATTAAATACAATAATTATAATTTTTTAAAAATTACAGGAAATAATTAAAACACGAGACAACGATTTGAACAAATTGACAAGATTGCTCTTTAAAACAATTTTTATTACACCTGCGTTGTTTATACAAAAATTACTTTACAACACGCATTTTCCACTAAGCGGCTAGTGTAATGTACAGATTTCTCGAAAACACTATTCTCTAAGACTGTTCTTGCAGTATGCCAACTCCCCAGCATCTCCAACCGAAGACACTTTCAGTGTGCACTGACCCCAGTTCAGTTTCGTGTGGCTGCATCTACCGAACCAACACGGTGCAATAATATTGTGGTGTCTATATGTGTGTGCCCATGGCACCCGCGACAGAGGGTTTCCCTAGGGAGGAGCTATAAGTGTGTGCTTTAAAAAATAAAAATTAGCAGCAGTATAACTCCTTCCAGTCACTAATGCTCACATTACTGCTTTCTGGTTTTGCAACGTAATGCTGCTGGTGAATCTACAGGCACATGGGCCTTGTCAACTTTATGTCTCAAGGTGACCTTCAGATTTTACGCTATTAAAGCTCCGATTGGTCTGCGACTGTTAAGGGTAAACGTGTCACTTACCACTAGGCGCACAATTAGTTCACCCCGTAACTTGATATCATAAAAAAATTAGAAACTGTACTCATGATCAAACACACTTTAACATAAATGTAGGGTTACCTATCAGTAATCCGAAATGACATTGACATGAATTTGACATTAATAAGTTCGTAAGGAACTTCAAACTTTTTGAGGATAATTTACTTTTACCCCTAAGGTATCTAAGACATATAGCTAGTTTGCTATCTTTTAATATTAAAGACGCTGTTATAGAAGATATAACACAGTCCCACGACAATGCTCCTACTTTAAGTAGCAATCGTATACTTTTTACTAACCATAATTTAAACTGAAAAACACGACAACAGAAAAGTCTAATCGTTTCCATGTAGTACATCAAAATATTCAAGGCTTTTCTGGCAAAACATTAGAAATAAGTCTTTTTTTGCACGATATTTCCGTTGACGTGTTTTGTGTTACAGAACACTGGCTGAAAGATTACGAAGCCATTAACAATATAGAAAATTATGTAATAGTCAGTTCGTTCATAAGAAAGAGCTTAAGTAGAGGCGGATCCATGATTATTATTAAGCGTAACTTAAAATTTAAAGAGCGTAAGGATATCACAAATCTTTCTACTGAACGAACTATTGAGATTTCATGTGTGGAATTGGATCAGTTTGTCGTCTTATGTGTATACAGGCCCCCCTCTGCTAATTTTAACGAGTTTGAATTAATTATGGAAGACAGTTTAAAGCGGATTTTTCCAACCAAAAAAAACGTAGTAATATGTGGAGATTTCAATGTTGGAAAACTGTTCTACTTCTGTAAGACTCATTAATTTATTTCAAAGTTTTAACTTGATTAATCTTTTTTTAGAACCAACTCGCATTACTGCCTCCTCTTCTACTTGTATTGATAACATCTTTTGTAACACAGACGCAGTGTCTAAATCAATAATTAATTGCTTAAGATCCGACCATAGTGGCCAATTGGCTTCTTTTAATTGTAAAATGAGCAAGAAGGTAGACCAATTTCTCTGCAGACCGATTACCACAGAACGAATAATTAGATTTCAAAATAATATCGGCAATAGTTTAAATTCCCTATCCCATATACCGGAGGATCCAAATACTTTATATGTATAACACGATATTTGGTTTAATTAAAAATGAATTTGACAATATATTTAAATCGAAAACATTAACTTTCCATAGAGAGACTAAATTCAACGACTGGGCAACAATAGGTATTCATAAGAGTAGGTCTCGTTTGTATGAGCTATATGCTATGAAAACTTATAATAATAATTCCAATTTTATAGAATATGTTAGAATTTATTCGAAAATATTTAAAAAAGTTTGTGTAGCTGCTAAGGTTAAGTTTCACAGCGACAAAATTAGACAATCGATAAATAAATCTAAAACTACTTGGAGCATAATAAATAAAGAGTCAGGCAGGGTTAAACTACACGATAGAGATATAGTTTTAGAATTAGACAGCAAACTTATAAAATCTAAAGATAAAGTAGCCCAAGCTTTTGAATCGTTCTTTTCGGAAATTGCTGTGAACACTACAAAATCATTAAATTCCTCCCCTTCACTTGCTATTGATCTCCTAAAGGAAAATGTTAACGTTTGTGGCAGTTTATTTAATTTTTGTCATGTTAATCCACAAGACATCATAAAAGCTTTTAAGTCAATACATGTTAAAAAAACTGAAGATCTCTGGGGCATATCAACTAAAGTTATAGACTCAGTTATTAATCTCATTTCCCCACAGTTAGCTGTAGCTTTCAATAGGTGCGTTGACGAAGGTGTTTTTCCCGATTTAATGAAATACAGCAAGGTTATTCCCTTATTCAAAAGCGGTAGGAAAGTTGATCCTAGCAACTATAGGCCCATTTCAATTTTACCAGCTTTAAGTAAAATATTCGAAAAGGTTATGCTAACTCAATTACTGTCCTTTTTCGGTAGGAATCATATTTTTCATAGTGAACAATACGGGTTTACTAGTGGTAGATCGACTAGCGATGCGGGGGTAGCGTTACTAAAACACATCTTTGATGCTTGGGAAAGGTCCCAGAACGCTATTGGTGTTTTCTGTGACCTCTCAAAGGCATTTGATTGCGTTGATCATAATACTCTTATTAGGAAGCTGGAACATTACGGTGTAAATGGCAAGGCGTCGAAACTTGTCTCGTCATATCTCAACGGTAGAATTCAGAAAGTAGACATAAATGGAGTAACTTCTTCGGGTTCTCCAGTAAAAATGGGTGTTCCGCAGGGCTCAATACTTGGACCTTTCTTATTTCTGATTTATATTAATGATCTGCCATTCTTTGTTAAGGACCATTGCGAAATAGTGTTGTTTGCTGATGACACATCCTTGATTTTTAAAACAGACAGACATGACATTAACCATGACCGTATTAATGATACCCTCTCTAAGGTAGTTTATTGGTTTAATGCTAATAATTTATTGCTTAATGCCAAGAAGACAAAATGTATTGTGTTAAATTTGAATTACCTAACGTAAAATCGACTAGTCCAAGCATAGAAATAAACGGAGAAAAGTTAGACCTTGTTAATAAAGCAGTCTTCTTGGGAGTGACCTTAGATAGTAAACTTCAGTGGTTTCCACATATATCGTCCCTGGCCAGCAGATTAAGCTCCGCTGCATACGCAGTCCGCAGAATACGTGAGCTTACCGATGTTAGTACTGCTAGACTAGTTTACTTTAGTTACTTCCATAGTATAATGTCCTACGGGATTCTCATGAGGGGTAAAGCGGCAGATATTCAAACCATATTTGTATTGCAAAAACGAGCGATTCGTTCTGTGTACCGTCTAGGCTCTCGGGTATCTCTCAGAGAAAAGTTTAAGGAGACTGGTATCATGACTGTGGCATCGCAGTACATTTACTCAAATATTTTATATGCCCGTAAAAATATACATAATTTCAATAAGAAAGAAGATATCCATAATATTAACCTTAGAGCTAAGTCCAAACTCATGGTACCACGATTTCGTTTAACCAAGGTAAACAACTCTTTTATGGGGAACTGTATACGTTTTTACAATAAGATTCCGGAGCATATATTAAGTTTATCATTTCCTAAGTTTAAAAACTACATTAAAAATATTTTGATCGAAAAATCATATTACAAAATTGAAGACTACGTGTTAGATAAAGATGTATGGAAAGACGACATGGCTCCAGAATCCACACAAATTTGATTCAAAGTGTATTCCATAGCATTTAAGTTTATTTGAAAAGAGCAATCCCAAGAGTTTCTTGCTCGTTCTTCTCAGGGAGGTCAGCGTAGTGAACGAGCAGTAGCTCAAATGTGACGTTTTCAAGTGTAAATTTATTTTACCTATGGAATAAATAATCTTTGACTTTGACTTTGACTTTGACATTTTCCAGAAATAACGTTTGGTCGAAATTTCATAACCTCGAAAGTAATTTTGAGAGGAAAATGTTTTTTCTTTTATACCTAACTTAACCTAACCGAACTTAATCGTGTCTTTGCGATAAATATTTAACATATCCTGAAAGAACAACTCTTTCGTTATATTTCGGTTTTCGGTGTGATGAAAATTCGAACAAACGTTATTTCGGAAAAAAAAATTCGACTTTGTGATAAGTTACCAAATGTAGCTGTAGAGTTCTTTGTGAAAGAGTTCGTTCAAGGAAGTACTGCCACCTTACTTGGCGAAACAGTTCTGCCGCCAAGCAGCAATGTGACCATTACTACGACGTTCCGCTTTTGAAGGGCTTGGAAGGGCAATGTCAACTTATGTCTCAGGGTGACGGGCGTAGAGACAGTGCCCCTTAAATCTTTTTGATTTAAATCTCTGAGTGGCACTGCAACTGTCATAAACATGCGTCTCGCTACAATCAGGCCCACGACTTGGTCGTTCCGTAAAAAATGGATAAAAAAATTGAAGTATGGTTGCTTTCAATTCCTAGCGCTATACAGATACAGATATACATACTATGACTAATTTCTAAGTTACGTACATTCGTGGGCCTGTCCCTAATGACCCCTACCCGCAACTCTTACAGTATCTTTAGAATGGCACTAATTAAAAATTAGGACTTATTTAGTGCGATTTAAAGTTTAGAATTTGTTGTTTATATTTTTCATGTAAATGAGCGACATATCGAGCTAACAAGTTCTTCGAACTCAAATATCAACCCAACAGTTCCTCGTTTAGCATACGTATACGTTCGTAGACATTGGCCTGCTCTTGACTGCCGGTCAAATTTTCCACGGCAATATATTTTCGACTAACACTTCACATATTGAGCTGGCACGAGCTGTCAAACTGGTTTTATCAATGAGTTTTATACTCGTATATAAAAAAAAGACGCCACGGTTGTTAGACTTGAGTGAGATTTTTTAAAGGACTCCTGCCTCCGTAGCATAGCTACGCATGATACACGCGACGCGCGTGATAAATAAGCGCACTCTATTGGCTGTCTCAATCAGATCTAATTTACATAGGCAATGGCTTGCGCATATTTCAATTTTATCACGCGTGACGCGACTATCATGCGTAGCCATGCTACAGGGGCTGGTTTATCGTACCAGACTGGAAGTTTTATCTTATGATATCAAGTTACACATAAGCATTCTCCAAACTTAACACCAGTCTATCTCGTAAATTTATTAAGCTCAAACGCCTAGAACTGTTCACTCTAATTGATGATGTAACGGGTAATAGTCCACATAATAAACACCTGTTTAATATAAGTATAATAATCATAACGAATACACTCGGGGTTTTGCTAGTGCGGGGCTAACATAGCATAACATATATCCTGACATATTCATAGACAACCACAAATGACACGCAAACTCACGGGAGAAATAAATGTACTATAAAATAAATATACAAATATTTCTCCCGGCCCGGGAATCGAACCTGGGACCTCTGCGTGGCAGTCCGACATGGTAACCGTTTGCTCACTAACGCAGTATCACAGACAGCCTGCTAAGCATATGGAGGGGTAGAAAACGGCCGTGTATAACCTACTGCAATACTCCGACGTGGCCAACTATAAGGCGAAGTACGTTGTAGTGTTGAAGTCGCTTCCCAAGGTCTTCAGCAAACCCCGGAAGGTGCTAAGATTATTGGAGGAGCTAGGGTGGCACGAGTAGTACACAAAGTAGGCGTAAGGTGGTGAAATTACTGGCACATGGGACTTGTCAACTTATGTCTCAGGGTTACGGGCGCAGTGGCAGTGTCCTTCACATCTTTGCGATTTAAAGCTTTGAATGGCACTGCAACTGTTATGGACAGGCGTGTCGCTTACCTCTAGGCGCACAACATGTTTGTCCCGTCAGTAGGTATCATAGAAAAGGGGGCCTGGACGTTCGAGTTGCGGTTCGCGTTCCATTTGCATTAGCCCGTTAACCCATATCATATTATTATCAAGACACGGGACGGACTCAAAGCTATAAATTGCAAATATCAGAAAGGTTCAGCGATTGCACCCGTCACCCTGGATCATTAAATTGAAAAGTCCCTTATGCCTGTAGTTTGACCAGCACCCTTACCCTTCAAAATCGAAACTCAAGTGCTCAAATTATTCCGTGGACGAACTCTTTCACAAGGGGCTCTACTGCTAGTAAGTGAGGCTAGAAGTCAGGAGCGGATTGTCGCGGATGGTAGATGTCGATGTAAGAGAGAAGATACTCGAACTTACAGAGCAGCAGCGGTGGAGGTAGATACATGAAGCCATGAGAAGGTTGATCTGGGAAGTTCTGACATTTTTGTCGTACTTTTTACACAGTTAAACAACGACTTTACGATTAGTCAGACAAGACATTTCTTCCTCATGGACATTGTCCTTGTCCTTATAGCTTACAGGGTCGATCCATTTGTTTTCGCATTTCATTTTATTAATGTTGTGGTTCTAGTCGTTGTTTAGTCTGCATACGATGAACGCTCGAGTCACGTTTGTTAACATGTGCGTGAATCGAAATTATTTGGGAAAACTTTCAGTTTACTAGGTGATGTGATACAGAACTAATATGGCAAACCAAAATTGATACTTGGAAAAAATATACATCTTGTGCTTACAAGCATTAGTCGCCCAGTGAAAGTACGATTGAGAGATAAGTTTAGAGAAATTAACATTGTACTAGCGTCGCAGTGTATTTTGGAAAATATAATTTATATTAAGAAGAATAGTGTTTTTTTATGAAAGATAGTGACAGACATAACATTAATACGAGGAATAAAAATAAACTAGCTGTTCTTGACAGTCGTCGTCTTCACAAAGTCACAAATTTATTTAAGGGACTTTAAGTTTCCATTATATATTCAAAACTTGTCATTCACGACATTAACTATAGTGTAACAAAAATTTTATACTAATGGTTTATTATACAGCTTCTGCGTACTTGAATAACAAAAATCCGTTGTAGTTACTCATTTAGCTCTTGCAAGTTGTCTCGATCTATTGATGTTTTAAATAAATACCTATTGTAAATGATAAATGTATTATGACCATAGTTTATTTACAAATAGTAAATCCTTAGGGCGCATGTACACGCCAACAAAAGTCACCGGGTCTATGTAAGAATTTATGTCGTTTCTACACACGAACTGTGTACACTGCCGGACAAAAAAAATCTTCTCTACCCCCGACACGACCCGCTCTGCTGCCATTGTATGGGGCGGGGTGAGATGCATTGTCAGTAAACGAACGTTTATGTGCGTGGATGGGTGTTGCTTAGTAGTCTACATATATAACAACATGTTTCTTACCACAGTCGGTAGTAAAACGACAGGTACCTGGAAGATTCGTAATGCACTGACACATTTTACACACGTCTGTCCGAAAGCATTCGTATCGTGTACATACTCATAATTTTCTCGTCTGCAACGGACACGATATGTTTTCGTGACTAGATCCGACAAAGTTCTTGTGGTGTACAAGACCACTGTCATCTTTTCTGTAGCAGACACGTCGAATTTCTTAGCGTGTATACGCGCCTTTAGAGTTTTTTACTCATTCGTGTCATTTTATGTGTCATGTACATTTGGCAATCTTCGCAAAGTGTCAACGAACCATTTAAATTGATTCAGGTCTGGGTGTTCCGAGATGTGCCCGCACTAATCTGGTATATATAGTACAGGAAATTTCCTTAGTTTCAGACCAGGTAATCGAGTTATTGTCTGGCATAAAAAAATAAACTATATTCAACGATGTAAAATGTTTTGTTTTTTTCCTACAAAATATACAGACTTTCGAGAATTCATTTGACATTCTAATTCAATCCAAGCGACGTAGGTGGCACGTGAACTGATTCCATTTCTTCTTTCGATAAAGTTCTACGAACTGAAAATGTATTGTAATCTTTGATGAAAATGTAGAATTTTGGATCATTCAAGACATGCGTATCTCACAAAGAAACAAAAACATTGAAAATTGGAAGCGGAGATAGGCAACTTAAAACGAACCATACGGTTGACCTAGTTCCCATTCCATTTATGATTTATTAATACAGTAGATGGATCACACACTCCGCCACTTCCCGTGTCAGCGCTGCTGGACAAGGTCCTTCGGCTTTCCATAGCCGGATAGGGTTAATCAAGTGATGTTTTACTAACCACCTTCAACCACGTCGACTACGAAAGTCACCACACTTGTTAACATGAAATTGGCTTGAGCTAGTTTGAAAAAGCCTTATGTCTCCTTCTATCTTAAATTCCGAGAAATTCAGTGGTTCGAACCCACGCTCGGTCTGGTTTTGAGAAACGGTAGGTCAAACCACTAGGGTACCACGGATTAGAATCTAGTTCATTTTAATTTATTCGAAACTAGATATCCTAGAAATACGGCCTAAATTGCGATCATAAATCAGACGCTTCAAAAACTTACAATGTGCTGCTTACTCTTCAATATTATGCTATTCAATATTATCGGACTATGATTACTTTCCGATATTAAATTTTAAACGTAATAAATTTTTATTTGCTATAAAGATGCTTTGAAGTGAATAAAATTTTTAACGTCAATCTATTTTTATATATAAATAATAATATAGTAAATTTCGAAATACAAATACATTAAATAAAAATAAAATTACAAATTTCTTCTGAAAAAACTCCTCTACACAGTAAAATACATCATTGAATATAAACAGTCTAGTATTCAGTAGAGTATAAAATATTTTGTCGTTTATATATGCATTCCATATGATCGTATGTACGTCTGTATTTGATTAGGCACAATGGTGCTGTGCTTATTTTGCTACTGTCAACTTCTATACCATCTGTGTTTTCACAAACAAAATATGACCTATGCATTAAATTATAGGTGCAGTGTGTTGAAAGATGCGACCGTGGTCTATGTAAATAAGCGTCTAAGGCCAGACTACATCAATCTGAGACTGATGTGATTTTTAGATTGCAGCAGGCCATGAGCTGCAATTAGTCGCGCCAGACATCGTTGCTGTGGGTGTACTTGATGAATGTGACGGGAAGCCGTCGAGTAAAATCTTTATTCTCAAGATTCAAGGTGGAAGGAGGCCTGGTATGAGAATGACGCGATAAACGTCTACTGATAAAAAATAAAAACATTATTGCTTTTTTATTTCTTGATTTTCATCTAGGCTCAATAACGTCAGTAACAATCTTGAACGGTTTATCTGTATTTAAACTTATACTTACTGGTTTATTGCGATTGTAGCCGACTATGTCAATGGGGTTCGGGTGGGTGGTATTAAAGAGTGAGCAAGACCCAAGAAAATGTACAGTTTATTTAACAAACAATCCACAGCAATCAACCAAAACAGAAACAATAGTGACAATAACAAGAAAAGACGCCAAAAACAAGTCCATTTAAATTTAGATTTTCAATATAAAATTAAACTTGAAAAAAACTATCGTGCAGTCAAGGGAGCATATCTGGGGCAACCGACTAGCAGAAGGCCGGTTGGACGTCCTAGATATCGCTGGATCGACCAAGTCCACAAAGACCTGTGTGAGCTTCGAATAGCCGATTGGCACTAAGATTGATCAACGGAAAATCTTCTTTTCCTTGGCTACCAAGAAGATTCGTCTACTGATATTTTGGGTAAAAACACCCCCAATGACCATTAGTATGTATATATTAGTATATAAGTATGTACCATTAGAATACTAGATCGCTGTATAAGGCCGATGCGTTTAAAGTGAAGATAGCTATATTGATTGTCAACTTTAAAAGCTAATGCTACCACTACGCTCCTGACAAACCTCTTTCGCCTCCTACACTCGCATCAGTCTATTCATAAATACCTTTTATTCTTGGTACTTTTAACCTGGCCTTTTTAAGGGCATCCTCAATCAACGTCAACGTCTACCTATCCTTAAGTTTCAATCCACATTCGCTCTATAAATATCTGCCATCAATCTACTAACTCTCATTTTTCTTAAACGATCAGACCATCGAAGCATGTTCTCGAGAACACGAGCACGGTCTTTTACACCAAAACCCTCTTTTACTACTAGATAGTGTAGATCTCTTACAATGCACGCCATTCCGATCTTGTGCCTTCCTTATCCAATTTTATCCCGCCGCTTTGACAAGGCCGTTAGCTCAGTAATCCTGTTCCTTTCTCTGAGTCATCACGCAAGCACCCTTCTACCCCGTCTGTGGTCTCGTCTACGACATATATGTCCAGCCCATTTCTACTTTCTAACGGCTAACACCTGGACTGTGTCGATTAGATTCGTTCTTTTCCGGATATCTACGTTCGTGAATCGATTTCGAAGGCTTAGTCCATTCCATAGCTCTCTAGATGATTTGTAGCTTCTGCACAGTCTGTCTTCTCGGTGTACGTGACTCAGCTCCTAAGACCGTAACTGGAATTAAAAAAGAAAAATATTTACATTTCCTATTATCAACGTGGATATCGGCCTGCACTTATATAAGCGTTTTGATGCTTCTTAAGCATGTCATGCAAACAGTTAACAATATTGCTGTTTATTACCCAAGGTACAGTTTTCTTCATATTTACTAGATGACCAAACTATCGCAGCATTTCCTTTTCTATTATTACATCATATTTCACAACACTACGTTATCTTATTACATTCTATTTTTAAGAATAACACCACACCTACTGTGCGTATTTCCTTTAAAACATGTTGTTATCCCAACCGATTCAACTGACGTCACACTAGTTTGTCACCAATCTTGAATACGATTGTTAACCTTCGAGAATATTGAAGATCAGCTGTCCAAACAAGTCATTGAAATACAATGAGCGTAATTTTTATAGTCTCGTTAAACAAGCTATGATAACGTACTATGAGCTGTCGTTAGGTGATGAAAAACCTACTGGAAAATTTTGGATGATTTATTGGATATGAGTAAGTTTATATTGATTTATTAAGTAATAGGTACAATGAGAAATATAATTATCACATGATTTTTATTCTGATTATCAAACGAGCGGTCATTATTGAAATTCCTTTTGTAGCTGCATGCACCAATAACTTTACCGTTGTAAATGTCTTCCACTATTGAAAGTTCTGTGAAAGGTTCGCAATCTTCAAAAAACCAGTTTAGAAAAGTACATTTCCCAAAACGTACAATGCAAATTGTTGAGTCATCGACTTATCCGGACCACTTAAGCATCCATTTCTGTTATCATTGATACAAACATCGAACAATACAAAGAAAAATTCTTTCGACTGGACTCGAACCAGCGTCTGTTGCCACACCGGGGCCACCGCTCTTACCAATTGAGCTACAAATCGAGTCAAAAATTCCTTCAAAAACAATAGTGACATTATTCTCTATTTATGCGGTATTAACGTCTTGTACAAGACAGAAGTTTCCTGTATATTAACCCGTCACGTTTCCTATAAAGTTTTTCACATTTTTTCACGCAAGGTCATTATTGAACGTCGCGCCAATAGCTGTTACTACATAAAATTTTGTATAAGTACAATACGTTAATGTAGTAGGTATAAAGTCGCTTAGTAACCGAGTGGTAATTACTATATGTGTAAGTCTGTATATATAATACATTATGTTATGTAATACATACAGTTAGAATCGACAATTGATTGTATATCATTAAATTGCGAGTAGAGGAATTCTGTTCAATTATAAATGAGACCTTGGTTGATAGATTTGTATATAAAGGAAATGGTGTTTTTCAAAGAATTTGAGTTACTATGAGAATTTTGATGAATTAATAGTGTATTTTATGTATAAACGCCGGAAGCCTCATATTTCGGTATGTAGATAAGCAAATTCATGTTTTAAGACTTTTAAAATATTAGAATCTCGGCAATCGTAAAGATAGTACTATATGTTTCATAAGCTTAAAGTTCAAAGTATTTAAAAAAAAATTATTGTGGGACAAGCTGTATGTATAAAAAATACATATTTTAAAATTAACTTATAAGTAAACCTATAGTTCCCTAAATAAACATTCAATAAAACAAAAGTAGGTGAACAGACAATCTCATAGACAATACACAGCTACAACATATAAATAGCCACAGACATATAGATATAAGACATGCAACACAAAAAACTCTTGCACAGGAACAAAGAAACAAAACAAACATATTCAGCAATATGCGTGTTTCGTATTCCCAACACTGCAACAGTGCACACAGAGGCACCTATATACCGGGTTATACGTACTTTTTAGTTAAGGAAAACCAAATAAAATATTAGAATCAAAATTTACGTATAGTAGTACTCTATAGTAAGTTTCAGTCTACATAGAACTTAAACTTCAAGTGATAATTTATAAAAAGTCACAATACCTCTGGTATCGCGGAATAATTAAAAATAAAAGGCAAAAGTAACAAAATACACGCACTAAAAGTGTCTAGGAATTAAATTTATTTTAACACCAATGGCACAGATTACTTAATAGTTACTTACTACGTAACAGAACATCACTCTCATACAAAATCGAAAATACCTAGGCCATAATAGCCTACTAAATCTGACTACTGACACCAGACGCTCACTACAAGTAAAAAGGTACCTAAGTTCGCGCTCAGAGAGGTGAAAATAACGTTGCCCGCAGTGTGCAGTTATGCGGAACCGAATGCTGGGGTTGTACAAGGAATGTAATGTAAACGAAAGACGTGTCTGAGCGCTTGCGCTATCGGCGATACACTTACCGGCAGGTACTTATCGCGTAACCTCGAGCGAGAGACGGAGCCCTGTGAATGGTTTTTGGTCAGTTTCATAATTATTAAAAAAAACATAAAAATGTAGAACAAAATGCAAAACGGTAAGTCCTGGATTTGACGAGTGAGGTATTAGCTACTTGTGGCAAGATAAATAAATACTAATAAGTATATATTTATATATATTTATTACATGTTTATTAAAAACAAGCGCAATCAGTCTTAAAAGGGATAAAAACAATAAGAAAATAATTAAACTCAGCGTAATATTCAGTTAATAACCTACCTGCTTATACACACACTACTCGTCCACTTATAATACAAATATATAAGTATATACAAATAAAAATCATAAATAAAGTGTATGTTAATTATTACTCCTGATTATACTAATAAATTACACCAAAATTTCTAAATCCAACACTCTTTTACATACGGACTATTGTCCAACGTTCTCTATTTCTGTCTACTCTATACTTAAGTCTCACGATAACACGATGTAGGCCATACTTTATCACACTTTACCTTCCTCGCCAAGACTCGTATTTTTCATACAAAGTGTATTGAATTTTTGAGTCCTTGCTCATAAGAATGACACACCTGGTCATTGTTACGGATACGTAAGATTATCGCTTGAGGAACGCTATTGCAATGGCGGTGACCTAATAAGAGCAATGCTGATATCCTTGTAAGTATTTGTGGGAGGTATAACTTGGTTTGTCCATTTTAAACAGTTCCACAAACAAAAATGACCCAGAGTTATTCAGTATTTTTTTTCAAGTTTTGGAATAACACTTAAATCAAAATTTAAAAACCCCCGCTACATGATAGTGTACTTCAATAAAAAAAGTCACCATCTGTAAGCCAACTACTTGACGAAACCAAATCAATAGCCGGCTTTACACAGACACTCTATCGCGCGTGATACAAGCAAGAGAAGTTGGAACGAAAAGGGAAAGACCGCGCGATTGCACACATCAGTCGCGCAATTGCGCATTCCAACACGCGCCAGTTTCACGCGGTCTATTCTGCGCTATTAGCCTTTACAGGACGTACTTTCCGTTATAACAAAAACGAACACGATGAATCGCGCGCGAAAGAACGTTAGCTTAAAACATTTCAAACAGGTAATCGCACGCGATTGCGCGTGCAGGCTTCCACGCGCGCAATCCTGTACGCTTCTGATCACGCGCAATAGAGTGTAAAGGGGGCTAATGAGTCCAAACATGTCCTCAATTCGGTTGAATGTTAATCAACTGGAAGTAATTGCGTATTGCGCGTAGTCTCCAGGCTGTCCTTTGCAGCTTTAGATCAAGGTTAATATTATTCTTATATAAATGTAATGTCATTGAGTTTCAACAGTATAACAAATTACAAATCGATTGGACAAGTGCATGTAATAGTACATTGTGTATTAAGGGCGCTAAATAAGAAAACATTGAACGAGAGTTTGTTAGAAGAGGGTCTAATTACTCAAGATTGGTAATTTTTATCGCCCGTGCTATACACAATAATTTTATCACATTTGCTGAGAAATAAATACAACGGTAATAATTTCTTTTTTATATGTATAAATATCGCTTCACAATAAACTTTTACGGGTTTTACAAATGGCGAGTCTTTTTGGTTTTAAATAGATTGCCAGCTATTCTTCCATAGATAATACAATTCGAACTAAAATGTTATTAAAGGAACAGACGCATGCAGCCCCTAAGTAAGAATTAGGTATAAAAGAAATTAAATTGCAAATGTTTAGATTTTTCTGTATTTTAAATATAGCGAAGCTTATGCGAAATACATTTAAATTTTTGAGAAGTGCAGTATAAATAAAATTAAAAATACATTACCGCTCTAGGCCGGTAATGTAATGAAACGGCCCGTGAGCATAATTTAGGACATTACGATCGACTTTGCTCGCATATCATGATAGTGTTTACGAGCAAGTGTGATTAAAAATAAATATTCATCTTATGACTGTGATCCTTAAGGTGACTGGGAAAAGGACTGATGATCTTTAAACAGGAGAACAGATGTTCATCAAACATAAAAGAACCCTCCTGATTAATACAAAAAGCTGCCTTGAGACTAGTCCACCCACTTGGAAGATGCCATAGACAGACAGATTTACCGATATACAGACAAAGCGTTCAAACTTATAACTGCCCTGCTGTACTATTGCATTAATCAACAATTGCTTGCTTCCGTTTCTTCGGCCATCGGAAATTGTACCTAAACTTCAGGTATTTGTTATCTTAAATCCTTTAAAGGCAGTCACTATCATCATTAACCCTTTTATACGTCCCGCTGCTGGGCATGGGTATCCTTTCAGACGATGGTTTATACCATAGTCCGCCACGCTGGCTCAATGCGGATTTTGGACTAGCATGTTTTCTGAGGGTTGTGAACCTTCTTCAACTCAGAGGTGCGAGTCCGGATTCAAACCCACGACCCTCTGCTTGAGAGGCAGTAGGTCAAAGCATTACCACGACTTCAAAGCAAGTATTAATTCGAAAATAAAAAAGTGGCCAAATTGCATTGAATTTCAAACACGACTAACTAACTAACGAGACTTTCATTTGAGAATCAGAAAGAAAAAATACATAAACGGTATATTTAACTGGATTCGTATAACAATGGGCCATAGCAACAGACAGAGATCCCAAAAGCCAATTCAAGTTCTTGGAAATGCACACCCATAACGCTTCTCTTGTGCCCAGTTGCCATTATTAATAACCCTGCAAAAATCGAGGTGACCTACAATACAAGCGTTTTGTATTCAAGGACCTACAAACCGTATTAACACGGTTTAATTTTCATTCGAAGAATATCAAAGATAGTGACAAAGATAACTTTTCAATTCTAAAAGTGAAACTTCAGATACCGTTGAAACGAAAGTTGATGGAACAGAACTTTTGGGTGCGGCAAATGGAAATTTGTTAAAGTCTAGCTTTGACGCAAGTTTGGGCGCAAGCGAATGGCCTGACCCATTTCTTTCGAGGGTTATCCTCGCTATGACGTGAATGTGATGTAACATGAACAAATCTGATCTATAATGAAGATGGGCTTGCGTAATAGAGTCCAAATACAATTATGAATATTCGGAATAATAAATATTTCTTTAGAGTATGTTTATATTGCTCTAGTAAATCACGATTAAATATATCGATTGAGTTTAACGGTGAAACGTGAAACATAAACTGAAATACATAAATCTATTAAAACCAAATGGCGTTTTGGAGAAACCATTTTTGCGTACGTATAACCATAAATTTGTCATGATACGCTTAAGTGGATTTGCCTCATTATTATTGAAATCGTTTTTTCGTGGTATAACGTCTGGAAATTTGAAAGATATTTTGATAAAATTTATTTTAATTGTGCATAAATGTAATGAATATAATGTATGTATTTTTAACGATTCGTCTTGTTTCTACCTGTTGTAATAGAAGCAAGTGAACATGCTGCTCTTGAATTATTTTCGTCACGAATTGACTATTTCAAAATATGCAAAACCATTTCACTAATTTCAACAGTCTTTGAGTCAGCTGATGACACTCATCTGCTGCAGCTTGTTTCAACAAATTTACATTTGCTATTATCTGAACACGTTGTCCGAGCAATCACCTCTTTATTGTTTTGCCGATATACCTTTCTGTATTTGCGTGAATATTTTTCGACAGTACTTGGAGTTTTGTCCCGAGAATATTTCGTCCCAGACTTGCAAATATAGTTTGAAAAGTACCTATAGAGAAGTGTCTGGTTATTGCGTTTGGCAAACTATGCAATTGGCCCTCATTCAAGCGAATTCTAACTGGCTGGAACAAAAACATAAACATCGTGTTTGTCTCATATTTTGTACGGTGGGATATTCGTCACAAGTGGTCTCGTAACAAAATACATGTAAACGAAATTCTAATTTTATTTTGGCTGAACTGAATACATCATTTAAAATGGTCTTTGTATTGTAATTATAAAGGTTTCTCGTGACGTCAGCGGTAGCACTGATAACTCTTGTTTCTTTCCGTATACCTCAGTAGATACTACATCTGGACTCGTTATTCCTCTCAAGTATTGAAGAATCAAATTACAGTCTTCACAACAACATGAACCGTAACATTATTTGAACGTAATTATGTTTCTTTAGAAAGTAACTGTACATTACGAAATGATTTCTAAGAGTAAATTTTCCTTAATCAAATAGCAAAAATACGTGGAATTAATCAAATAATATCACCGTGCTAAAACCCAAACAATAACAATTACAAAGTTTTATCATTTAATCGATTTTGTACGGAAAGTAATTGTGTTGTATTCGTAGAAAATCTAAAACCGCGAAAAGGGGAATATCCTCGCAGAGACCATTTTAATATTGCCGCTAAGTAATTGTTGCCATTTATGAATCAGACGTTGTAAATTAATTTTATCAACTACATTAGGTAAACTGGTGTTGGAGTAAAATATTCCACGAACACGTGATGTCGGTCCCGCGTCGGGTCAAGAATCTAGGGGTCCTCGACTGCCCTTGAGTTTTTTATGGAAACAACGGTCTTTGGTACCGCGAAATCCTGACTGTTACTTCGATAAAATGCTCGTTTTTGTAGCTTCAAGTTAGGATTACCTACAGCTAAGCTATCGATTTGATATTTATAACAAGTTAAGTTTGTTTAGACGCTGTTATTTAGATCAGATTATGGGAGAATATATACATTTAAATGCTCTCTCTTAAGACGGTGAGTTAGTTAGCCTTTGGCTAAGGAAGCGTGCTATATGAGGAGAACTGTAAAGTAGAAGTAACGTTTTTACATCAACTGATGATGCATGTCGACGAAATGAAAAGATATATCAGTTATAGATGATTAGTGGAGTTACACAGTTTCTTCCTACCTCAATTGGAGTGGTTGCCGGCACATTAAAAAAAATTGTAGATAAATATGATGATATGAACGTGTACAAACTATACAAAAATTGCATAAGCGCTTATATTTTTAATGAAAATATTTCATAAGATGAAGTAAACTAAGTGATTTTGGACTATTACAAATAAAAGAAAATACCTTGAGTAAGAAAACACATTTATTAACAATATCCTCCGTTTTTATCGTACGCAGCATAGAATTTAACTGAATTTCAAAGTATAAAAACGTCTTTCTGTGTAAAAAAAATCAAATCCCTCACAACTAGAAACTTTGTATTATAGAGCGACCAAACCGTAATAAAAAAAATAATTTAATAACATGGAAACTTGCACGCGATAGTCTGGTAAATAACAGTGTTTTGTGACAGTCGGTGAAGTTATTGTGAAACATATTTTACATTGGAACAGATGGTTCTCGTTGGTAACAAAAGTTACTTTTATCGATACACCCTTCACGTGCAACGTTACATTTGCCAAGACGCACATATTATGTAGTTTAAATTCTCTTTGAACCATTTCATAGTCGTTTGAGGTCTTAAAGAACGGCAGTAAACAATAAAAGGGACAATACAACGTCTGGAGTGCACAGACATTCGTTTGTTCTTTGTTTTTTTTTTTTGTTTTTGGTGCATTTATTCCCTCTACACAAACGAAATTTGAGCGTAATTTGTGCTCAACGTAAGTATTTACATCCACCTTTAGAGAATGCTAGTTTTATAACTTCAGTAAAGAGTGCTAAAAATCCGACCTCAAAAGTCATTCATCCTCTAAGGGTGGAAAAGTAGAGGACTTTGTGAGATATGTGAACCAATTTTGACGATTTTTTTTTCTTGAAAAGGGATACCCGGTGTTATCGCGTAACATTTTTGTATAAAAAACGTACAGTCGAATTGAGAACGTGCTCCTTATTTTGAAGCCATGTGAAAACAGATCTGCGAACGCGCTCTATATAAACGAAGCTTTACCAAATTGTCCTTAACGTAAGTATTTGCATCCACCTAAAGAGACTGCTAGAGTTTAAACATACCTATCAATACGCGCTGTAAAAACTAAATTTTACCGTATTCTCCTCTTTAGAAGCTATGAGTGTTAAGGCAGTTCTAACTACACGTTCTATCAAACGAGAATTGTCCGTAAATGTCGTCGAAGTATTTAGTATCCATCTTTAGAAGCTACTAATATTAAGATAGTCAGTCATTGTTCTCGATATAAGTACTACGTATATCTTTAGAGACTTCTGGAGTCAAAAAAGACATGTGAACGTATTCTATGCATACGATGCTTTCCCGTAATTGTCCTCATCTTTAGTATCTACCTGTAGTTAGTACGCTGTGAGTGTTAAGACAGTCGTGACAACGCGTTCTGTACAAACGAGGTTTGACCGTAATTATCCTTGACGTGAGTATTGTATTAAGTATCCATCTTTAGAAGCTATTAGTGTGAAGACAAAAATCTAACATTGGAAAACGTTGACAGTCCCCAACCAGTATAGGACCAAACGTTTTCTTTAGAGCACAGTTGAGAAGATTCGTACTCAGCAATAAAACGGATAAACGGTTGATGTAGGTGATGATGGTGATTCCGACTCGACCAAAAGGAGAACACATTTCGTGTTTTCTCCAAAACATTTTTTTTTAACTTCTAATAGTTTCAATTGGATCTCTTGAATAGTTTGGATCTCATCATCATCCATAGGCATCCTCCAAAGATTGCTAAACTAGTCGGTCAGACGCGACTTGCATCTATTACCAGGTCATCCGTCCATCTAGTAGGGGATCATCCCCATGAACGACTACCGGTTCGTGGATTCCATTCAAGAACCTTTTTGCCTCAAAGGCCGTCAGGTCTACGAGCTATGTGCCCTGCCCACATCCACTTCAACTTGCTAATCCTTTGACTGGTGACTTTCGCTCTTCTACGGATCTGCTCGTTTGTGATTCGATCACGTAGACGTTCCATAGCTCGTATGAGGCCCATAGTAAGTGCACGTCTCAGAGCTGTAAGTCATCACTGGCAACACGCACTGCTCGAAGACTTTTGTCTTCAAGTACCTCAGTCCGAGTATTGCGGACGAGAAGACGTCCCGGAGCTTCGCGAAAGCTGCCCAACTGAGCCGGATATAACGACGACCGAACAAAGAGGTGGAACTACAGAATCGTGAATATAATACTTGTAAGTTCTAAAAGCGTTTGAATATAAAATACTACTTTTAATATGGTCCTTGGAATGTGTTGATAAAAGAAAGTTCTGTATAAAGAAACTCGTTCGAATAATTACCGCAACAAACGGTATAAACAGAATTTCCCTTGGTCTAGTATTTTGCTAGAATAGTGAGAAAGAAATAAACCATCAAGTTACGGTAAGCCTAGCGTGACTATGATTTTGTCCCTCAGAGCGGGACGTCTGTAAATTTATTATTGTTTTAAAAATAAAACACATGTTTGTGATAGTTACGAAATGTTTGACGAAAGTTTTGCAAATGAAACAAATTTGCAAGGAAGAACTAATTTTGTGTAGTCTAGTGTGTTGGCTTCATGTATTTTTCGCTTACATGCCATTTAAAAAAATTAATTGTCACATATGTTCTGCTTTGTCACATTGGGACATTTAGACAGTCCCGCTCAAAGCGGGATGTGTGGTCACGTTAGATATGCCTACTGTTATACAGCGCCCGCTATTCATGAAGTTCATTCGGGACGGGAGTTCGATGCCCGGTTATGGCCTCGGCGGCGTCTGAGTTATGTAGTTAATGTTAGTGTTATTACTTTATAATCATAATCATTTAATAGTAATTTTCATTACATGTAATTAAGTACCATAAAATTATCATATAATGTAAAATATACAAGTATATTCAGTTGTATTAATAAGTAATGATAAATGAAATTAGAAAATGAAATTTTTTTTTCCAATAGTACTGGATATGGAGCTCTGAAAATGGCTTTTTTTGAAAACACAAACATACGCGATTTAGTTCCGAAACAACTGTTTCGTTGCAAATATGTAGCAAATCCAAAAATGTAAGAAACCGAAGAGAGCCTACTAATCTAAAACTAAAGGGAGACGTGCTTAGACTAAATATTATATTGATTTTGTCAAGAAAGAACAGGCAGTAGTAGAAAATTAAACATATTTGTAGAACAAACGTAGTGGGAATCTTAGGGAAATTACGACATCTGTGTACACAGATGTCGTATCTCATGATGCTCTTAAAAACGACCAAGAGAAAACACCAAGAAGATCCTTGAATAATGACTGCCTCCGTGGCCGAACGGTTACCATGCCGGACTGCCACGCAGAGGTTTCAGGTTCGATTCCCGGGCCGGGAGAAATATTTATATGGCCTACATTTATTTCTCTCGTGAGTTTGGGTGTAATTTGTGGTTGTCTATGTGTGTGTCCATAGCACCCGCGACACAGGGTTTCCCTAGTGCGGGGCTATGTTGAGTGTGTGCGTTATTATTATTAAAAAAAATAAAAAAAAAATAATAACCTTAAATAAGACTGATGTAGGAAGCGAAAGTGCGTTAGGAAAAATAATGGGCGGGTTTTCATAGTCTTTCTACCCCAGTCGAAATCGCTAGTATAGTTCTTTATTTTAAAATTATTTTTTGTTTAAATTTCCATGAAATTTGTGTAAATTGTAAGTTTTTATTTTGAAACGCATTGTTGTTTTGTAGTCTTAACAGCACTGCCACTGACTTCGTTTGCTCTCAGAATTAAATGTGCTCGAACTGCTAATCAGACTATATATTTAGATACAACAACAACATGTGTAAGAAATTGTATTGTACACATTTTCATCATCCATGGAAAAGGAGGGTCCAGGTACTTATAACTTTATTTCATAGGTATTTTCAACTATTTTTGTCATATTTGAACTTTATGTAACAAAAGTTGGTCTAAGGGTGAAGTCACACTGAAAGAGCAGCGGCTAGAGGAGCAACTTTGGTGCAAAGTATTACTTAGCACTTTGGATTTTATTTTCTAAAAAACATTTTCAGGAGACTTAGTGTAAGTTCTCAATTAAGTGACCTTAATTATCGCGTTTGCGTTAAGACTTTAATTTAAACTTTATATAATTAAGATCTAATTTTAACGCAAACTGCACGTGGGGTCTGATTAATTTGAAATGATAGAATGTATATTGCGGCAGAGCGAGCAAACGCGAGGCAGCGGGAGACTAGCTATTAATTCACCGTGCCAGCCCCTCCTGCCAGCCGCTGCGCGCCTCTGTTCTTTCAGTGTGATTTGACCATAACAATGATACCACGCCTAGACAAACAGAGTATCGTACGTCAAAGTTAGTCTACAAAAGACACAAGTGTGAAATTGCATTGTCTTAATTTTTTTTGTTTTCCGCAAAATTAATTTTTCGCATTGTCCTAATGCTAACAAGGAATCATTACATCATTTGATGTCATTGTACGATGTGGAAATTTTCAACTCCATTTAACTTAATATGTTGGTTGGTATGGTTATAATGATATGCTCGAGTGACTGATGTTTCGCACGAAACTAATTAGCTACGTGCTATGAACGATTGGGGACAAATACTTTTTTTGTACCAGAATTCAATTTTAGAGTGTATAGAAATACAATACTTCTGCTGTGTAGACACGGCCTAATAATCCCCGCACTATTACTGTATCGCGGGTGCCATGAACACACACATATAAAAACCAGAAATTACGCCCAAACTCACGAGAGAAATAAATGTACGTTATACAAATATTTCTCCCGGCCCGGGAATCGGACCTGGGGCCTCTGCGTGGCAGTCCGGCATGGTAGCCGTTCGGCCAAGTAGGCAGTTAAATACATATATAGAAAAGACAAATTGAGTCTTAAGGAAAATTGAATTTATTTACCTTACCGTTGAATTATGATCCCATAGCAAACACATCAAAGGGTAACGGAAGAAACAAACATAAAACAAACACTGAAGATGACTGATAACAAACTCTGGTATTTTCCCCCCATATTAGTGAATGATGATAACAATAACGTTGCAAGTTTATAGACATGCTACTTTCATGCAAAGAATTTATAAGTATTCCTTATATCGTCTCTTAAAACTCTAAAAGACGAAACTTACATCGTTGTTTAGCATAGCAAAGACGACTATTGCAGCCTCACTGCGGGGTCCTGACGAACCTCTCAATCTTTTCATACGTGCCTTTCTATTCTGTTCGCTATACATTCCAGGTTTTCTAAGAACAGTCCCGATTTGAATTTGAATACGCTCTTCATCGTCTTTGAAGTCAGTTATCACTACTACTCTATTTTCTGTCATCCGCTTCATGTACCCATTATTCTATGTGGTGAGAACACAAAATCATAATTTTCACTTACAGCTACACTTATATTTATATTAAATATCCACCTACATATTGAGTAGGTTATTTTAGATGTACTAGTCGCACTTTATTACACTTATTATTTCAATGAACAATGTCACTACCTTCTACGAGGGATTAACCCTCTCGTTGGTTCTGGTTGAAAACCAGCGCTTTAAGAAACTTAGGCACATACTGAGTCAGCGTCCAAACAACAAATCATTAAAACTTTAGTTTGCAATTATAAGTTGTAAAAACTATTATTGTTATCACAGCAATCATGATTCTGTAACTAAAAAGTTTATTATGCGCAAGAACATGGAGGGAAATATGGGGAAAAGTTGACCTTGTCATAAATAAACAGATTGAGGACATCCTTAAGGTTAGCTCAAATGTAGAGTAACATGCACTTGACGACAGGCTACATTGTATATACCTATGCCAAGACCTTAAAAGTGGTAGATTGCTGAAATAGATACTTGTCGTTATCTATGTAATTGAAGATCTCGTAAAAAACTCATGTGACTTGTCTTCACACGTTATTTGATCAAAGATAAGATGGCCTTCGCGTGCAATACAAGATGAAATACGAATGACAATCATTCGTTCAACTAATGGTTTGGAAAAACACAGCGTGACTTCGAAAGATTCCTTATTCCAATGTCTATAGAACTTTATTCAGAGATGCACTATGATGTTTTTATATGATAATGTTTTAATCTCGTAGTAGTGTAATAGAACACGCAACGGATGTTGAAGTAAATTAAAAATGAGGTGATATATTTACACAGCATATATTTGCACTGCTATTAAAATAGTATGTAATAATAATAACGTATGTAACCCAAAAAATATGAATTTCAAGATTATACTATTGCTGAACGTAACATTTACCGGTCGCTAGAATATTGTGAGAAACAATTAAAAAAAAACTCAAAATGAGACAAACTATTTGTGAGCTACTTCTGGACAATACAGTCCTTGCTCAAAAATATAAAATCTGCTCAGTTTACTGCTTGGCGGCAGAAATACGGACACGGATATCTACTGTTACGATAATCATCCAATTAAAAGAGTTTCAGACAGGTATACCACGTTTCGTCGTTTTTTGCACGTTTCCAATTTGCGGGTAGGTTCGCAGAACCGGAGACCAATTACTTGCGGATTCCTCGTTGCGAGTTTGGTAGCCTACCTTATCGAACTAAACGGATATTTCCCGCGTTTAACATTGTTCGGCATTCATCTCCGCCTATACAACTTTGTAACATAAAAATACATGAACTTTAAATAAGATGCTATTATTTCAAAACCTGTTCACTCTTCGGTAAGCCGCATGGACGTGACTTCTGTATGTTCCATCTTTGTGTTACTAATCATGCACTCTTAAACCGTGCACTCTTTTTTAAAATGTTTCTACATCTAAATCTCTTCTTGCCAATTATCAGTCTCAATCGGTTGAACTCAGTCGCCTGGTGGATTGCGGCGTTGACAGGTGGCTCCAGTTATACGGAGATCTGATCCGACCACCGTTTGGGACTCCTGCCTCTAGGTCACTTTCCTTCCACTTTCCTGTCGCCATCAAACGCTCCATATCAGCATCTATACGTGCAACGTGAACAAAATAGCGCATCACACGCTGTATGCCATTTCAAGACAGACGCTGTACATTGTCTATCTTGAACTCCTCAAGTACAGAGATATTGGAGCGGCGGGTTGTTCACATTATCAACAGCCTATCGCAGTCCACTGCTGGACATAGGCCTCTCCCAATGCGTGCCAATTCGCCCGGTTCTCAGCGCGTAGCATCCATCTGCTGCAAGCAGCCCTTCGCAAATCGTCACTCCATCTGACCAGAGCGTGACCTACACTACGTTTGCCGAGTCGCGGCCTCCACTCAAGAACTTGCTTCTCCCATCGGTTATCGGTTCTTCGACAGATATGGCCAGCTCACTGCAACTTCAGCTTGCTCATTCTACCAACTTTGTCGATGAGCTTGGTACTCTTGGTACCTTGTCCTTCAAAGAAAAGAAGGGTTGCCCACGGTATTCTTAATATTCGGCACCAGCACCACATTTTGCATGCCTGTCGGCGGCTTTATGTGTGCCTGTCTATGCACCATATAAAGAGATGTAGAAGATAATCTAGATCTAACCATATTTGTCGTCTGTATCTAGCCACAAAATAATTAAAGCAACCTAAATTGTATATATTTGTGTATTAATTAACAAAAGTAGCCTAATTAATTCGTAGTTTGCTTAACCAATTCATCTTCTTATCTATATACAACACTATCTTGACACGTGCTCTACTACATTGTTTTGATTTTTTTTCGTGAATCATAAAAGTTTATCTAGCTCGGTTACGCTCGTAATGTAGTAGTAAAATGCCGCAAGCGCATGCGCCATAGTCACTGCAAATATTTACATTCTATAATTTTCTCTGGATTTTAAATGACACTTGTAACTTTAAATTGAAGACGGTGGTAAGTATAGATAGTTAGGTTCACGAGAAAAGTGCAAAAAGATTGTAATAATTAATACTCTACATAGTAAGTCCTAGTATTAGGAATGTCTAAAATACTCTTGAACCTACTTGAGCGTCACTTGACACCGACTCATTATGTGAGGAACGCTCGTGGTCTTGGAGACTGCCAAAAGTTAAGTAAAATAGGGAATAATAATAACGCACACACTCAACATGGCCCCGCACTAGGGAAACCCTGTGTCACGGGTGCCATGGACACACATAAACAACCACAAATCACACGCAAACTCGCGAGAGAAATAAATGTAGGCCACACAAATATTTCTCCCGGCCCGGGAATAGAACCTGGTACCTCTGCGTGGCAGTTCAGCATGGTAACCGTTCGGCCATGGAGGCAGAATGAACATAAGGAATTAGGTATAATGGACTATTTTGTAAATTAAAAGTTATAATATGTTCCCTGCTTACTACTTCCGTCTCACCTTTCACAATGGGGAGGTAGTTACCTATGCAATAAAGATATTTTTGGATTAGGAATACCCTTTGATAAGGGACTAATAGTGCTGTAAAGGAGACTATATTCATTACAACTGTAGGCTCTGATGTCGATGATTACAACAGTCTGATTAAGTCGTTCATAAAAGTGTCTATGGTTCACAATTTTACCGATTTCCTCCCACGGCTGACGACCATCGACAGCCACACACCGGCCTCGCCCATTTTTGCTATGCACCATTACGGAGGCATATGTTTTGTCACGGACAAGCCTCTTCCCTCGTGCGAGGTAATCGGTGAAGTTGCGGACTGTTGCCGCATGAACAAGTGCCGTAATAAACTAAATAAAAGAACTCGAACTTACAGTACCAATCTCTGTCAGTCGATTAGCCATACACAGCTGGCGTTGAAAAAAAGGTTACAAAAGGGTTTTTTGCTTTAAAAATAAGCACACTGTGCTATCTACCTAAGCGAGATAATACATGATTTGTATTGCGTGAGGCTTTTGATTAACATTACATGTTATAGTTCTAACAGGTCACCCTTTAGTTTCAGTCGAAATGTACACGTGCAGTTTCATGTTACTTTCAACACGAAACGTCTGGTCTGCGATTTTATTATATACATATAATATGAACATTAGTATTGATTATTATGTCGTTTTGTGGATCACCCTATATGATTTACGCTTCATCATCATCGACTTATATATGCCCCACAACTGACTGTGACGCTATAAGATTAGATTACCGATATTTTAATTAGTTATGTGCTAATAACTTTGACTTATTTCTCTTTTTAAATAACTATTTCGTCTCCTGATGTCATAAATCTTGATATCAAAATTAAATCCAAGCATCGTCATTTCAGGCTTGAAATTCCAAAAGCAATATTTGCCCTTACAAATGTACTCAATTATCTATAATAAATAATAATGGTTAAAGATTTGATCCTTGTGGAACCCAAATTGAATCTTATATTGTACAGGACTCCGTGTGATTCTTGGCAACCCAGCGGTTATCTACAATTGGTTCTAATCAGGTTAACTATGGTCTCTATTCAAGTACAATCTATTACTTCAATAAGTCTAAATATACCACTCTATTCTAGGATAAAAGTTACTTTATTTGTAGCCGAGCTGCACTAGCGTCTAAAGATAACTATTGAGCCACTAAAAAGACAATAAAAGTGAAGCACGCATGTTGCTTGGCACTGTATAGAATCCGAATGAATACATGTCCTCATAGTCATGATAAATCAGCTGTAAAATTTGAAAACCACTCAAAAACAGTAATAAAAAATATTTTCTTTCAGTTACTAGCCTTATGGGAAAACGGTTGAATCTCAATTGAAAAGCTGAAACGGTTCGAATCCTTCTAGAAGCATATTATACCTGTGACTTTAATTTGAGATTTCAATTTTAGTTACGTATGCTTGAAAATCTTTAGCAGTAATACCACTGCTAACAGTCCACGGGAACACTGTGATGAAGCTTGCATGTCAAGGAGGGTTCATAACTCTTGGAAAATATGCAAAGTCCCCAAATCGCATTGGGTCAGCGTGGCGGACAATGGACTAAACCCTCGCCTGAGAGGAGACTCCTGCCCAGCAGTGGGACATGTAAATAGGTAGATGATGATTGTGCGCGAGCACATATTTTTTGATATAGTTTGTTTTTTATTATTTTAAATTTTGTATTCCTTTTGGCGTCTATTATTACTTAATTAACTTAAAAAAAAAGGAGGTTCCCTATTCGTATTTTGATTCTTTTTTTTTTGTTGGACAGAGGGTATACATACTCCTGAATTCTCCTTTCCCCTCCGTTCGAAACCACTAGACAAGCGTCTCGCCAACAATGATGGTGAAGTGGTTTTCACAGCAAGACGACAAGAAGTAATCTTGTTTTTGGCGTGTCGACTCTGACGTTTATATTTGAGAGGACCAGTACTTAGTGACTGAGATAGCATTATCAGTGGCGTTCTACAGGTCCTCGCGTGTGCAAGTGTACGGACACGCAAGCCAGGACAAAAGATGTGCCATTGTCTGGAGACACCACATAAACATGCGCTCTCCGAGCTGTAACCCCACCCGTACATGCACTCCTTGCTTCGACTTAGGTCCACGGCCTATTTAGAGACTTCCAAGTTTGTCAAGGTAGATCATGCCCAGTATGGAGGAGAAGCAAATTATTACATACAAAAGTTTTCTTGTGTTGAATACAACTTCTTATGAACATTCATACGGAAGTGGGGTATTAATTAGCATTTATATAAATGTATATAACCACTTAGTTACTGCAATAGCTTACGTAATTGATTTTACTTGAACTTTATATGCCAATGTCGGTCGTGGATTTTTAATCTAGTTTCATTACTCGGTTACTGCGAAGGCTAAAAGGTGATTATGTTTTTCACTGCTATTGATTTATGTAAGCTTAACTCTGAAATAGGTTAAATTACTTTTTTTAATACCAAGTAATGGATGAACAAGTCGTGCGCCTGTCACCCTGAACATAAGTGGACAAGTCTCCTGGGCCTGTAATTTCACATGCTCACAGTACTGCTAGGCAAATAGGTAAGGTGGCAGTTGTCAGCCCTGAACAACTCTTTCACAAAAGTAGGTTAAATAACGAAATCTTAGGTTTTCGCGATTGTTACACATAGGAAATGAAACTGTTTACAGGTAACCTGTAAAGGGCCCGAAACGTCGGTTTGTTTGAAAAAACAAATATACGCGATTTAAATCCGGAAAAATAGTTTCATTTCCTATAGGTTAAATAACTTTTTTTTTATAATAACAAGTTTAGTGACGGGACGAACAAGTGCGTCTGGTGGTATGCGACATTGCCTGTCCATAGCAGTTGTAATGTCACTTGAGAGCTTTAAATTGCAAAGATTTGAGCGGCACAGCAAGCCGGCTTGAGACTTTTCTTCGATAGGAATACTGCACTCTCATACTATTAAATTCGTTATTTTTTTTAAACATGAAAAAATATTAATATATGTAATAGTCTAATTTACCTTGATGATCCAATGTGTGAGTTCGTAGATGGTGATCCTGCAAGACAGCATTACTGTTATTTCATCAAAACTGGTAACCCACTAAACTTTACTTAACTATTTCTATTTATGTACAAGTTTACCAAGTTTCTAACAAGGGGACACGCCGACAACATAAAAAGCATTTTTGAATGATATTTACAATATTACATGGTGACGGTTGCCTGGTTAACTGTGACCATAGGACCTGTAAAGGGCACGAAAGGTCGGTTTATTTGAAAAAAACAAATATACGCGATTTAAATCCGCAAAAATAGTTTCATTTCTTATGTGTAACAATCGCGAAAACCTAAGAACTCGATATGATATTTACAATATTTAAAGTTTAAAAAAATTTCTTCCTGAACCTAAACTTTCAATTATTAGCATAGATCGTAATAGGCTAAGTGTGTGCATATCGGGTTGATAATACCTCCCTCACAAATCCCGGAATCATTTACTTTTGTATTTCTTATGTGTAACTAGCAAATATTTTACTACGACCCTGTATTTGGAAGAATAGTTTTGTAATTGTAAGTAGAGTTTTATGAAGTATTATTTTCTCTATGAATTATGACTTAAAGTTTAGGTAAATATATTCTGCCAATTCTGATCTTTGATTATCAGAACCATCTTATATAATATGTTTAATCTTTGCCATAGCATGCTATAATCACGTGTCAAGTCAACATCACACCGTCTACGTGCGTGGTCGTTGTACCATATCCATCAAGCTTAATTGGCGTTTCGAGATAGCCTCTGAGAGGTTTCAGTTACACGAGGCCAAAGTACAGATATTGCCTTATCTAAAGGGGGCCATTCATGTTGTGTGAACTGTCATGTGTAACCTGATGTAGACGTATTCTTTTATGGTTGTTACATGCCTTATCGTCTAATTAATAAGAGTCAAGCCTTCCGTGATCTATTGTTGATACACTATGTCGATTACAGATAGGTTATGGCGAGATATTACAAGGGGGTATCTTTGTAAAGGGTTTTTCAACAAGTACTTTGTTTTGTAAATCAAACTAGAACAATAAATTTAGGTGACAATGATACAAATTTTTATTGTATTAAAAAAACGTAAGGTTCGGCAATTATGAATGAAAAATGATATCTGATAAATGTCCGCCACGACCACAGTTACAGATGTCCATTCTTTCATCAAAGTTTTTAATCACTTTTTCACAAAATGGTGGGTCTATTTCGTTAATATCTTCACGAATTTTGAGTTTTAAGGCTGCAATCGATTCGATTGGCTCAGTATAAACTCCAAATCCAGCGGTGTTAAATCACATGATCGAGCTGGCCACATAACGGTTTAATTTCGTGAAACTATGCGATCGGGAAATTTGGTTTGCAATAAATTCATTGTTTCGGTGGCTATGTGACTATGTGTGAAGAAATCGCGAAAACCTAGGAACTGAATATACTAAAAATCATCAAATCAAATACTCCTACATCTGCGCAAAAACTGCTCAATTAAACACTTAAAATATTGGATGTTAAAATTATGAATGTTTTCCTTAACATCGATTGATTGTTGCAAGAGTTGTATATATGCAATTTTATGGTTTATTTGTAAATCCGTATCACCTTTACGAACGTAATGTCCATCATCCACAATAGGTCGCGGGACAGATCCGATGAATTAGTTTCGCTTTTTATTAATTCAATGACTTGTTTAAATGCCATGACTAATAATATTTTTTCATATTTTCAGGTAAGTACTTCCATACACGTGGCAGTACGAATTTCATTCTCAAAGCACTCTTAAGGTAAAATATATATTATATGAATTTTCTAGTGGCTACTAAAATGTAACTTAATAATACTCTGTTTTTCTATGGATATTAACATTTGTCAATGCGAATATTATATAGTGCGTGGTTATTGTACTAATTGGTCATAAATGTTTAAAGTGCAAAAATGCATTACAATTTAAAGGTTTTTAAAGATTCCCACGAACAATATTACAATGTTAGTTTGTTATAAACATAAAAGAGTAGAGTGTGCAAAATATATACCTACTTGCAATATTCGTGCGAGATTGTTGACTTTATTTTCCGTAGAATAATCATTACCGAAAATTATAAAATTAATTGGAAAATAAATGTGCAATATCCATAAATTAAAAATAAAATCACGGGAAAGCTTTTACACGTTTGTTCGGTGGGGCAGTTTTTATGTCTCAGGGTGCAGAGCGCAGTGGCAGTGTCCCTCAGACCTTTACGATAAAAATCGCAAATCGAAATAAAAAAAAGCTCTGAATGGCACTCGAACTACTATGGACAGATGTGGCGCTTACCATCAGGAGCACGACTTGACCCATTACTTAATATTATTAAATTTTTTAAATTAAATTTAGTACGTATTTAAGACTGTAGATGACAGCACTTGGATAATGTATTGTATCTCGAAAATTTCAGGTGTCATACTAAATAAAAAGTTTAATATATAAAAAAGAAATGCAAAATAATGTGAACAACGTCTTAGGAATATTGAAATTGAAATTCATTTATAATTATGAAAATTGGTGAAAACAATTAACTGTCGTTGAAAAGATAACAAATAGAATGTGTCTCAACTTTTTGATTTGTTAATTTCCAATCAATTGCATAGATGGCACTTTTTTGAATTTATTCGCGAAACTAAGTAACGTTTTAGCACTGACTTTTTATTTCAAATATTACAAGTAACAGCTGCCATATGTTGGCCTTTTTTATATTATTACAGTCGCCTCTCAGGTTTATTTGGTAGCGTCTATTCGATCGATCAGCGTTACGATCAGAGTTACGAGTGCGACATTTCTTTCTATGAGAGTGTGTATCTGTGCTAGTACAGTATTACAATTAATTAAATCTCGAACCGGCAGACTAAAGCACATAAGTCAAATTCATTTGTTACTTCATAACTTCCAACACTAAAAACAACACATAAAAGTATTTAATTATACATTAATAAATTAAGCACTTTTTTGACTTATGTGCTTCAGTCCGCCGACCCTAGAATTAATTATCTGTGATAATACAGTTTTCAAGTATTAAACCCAACGACAATGTAATGCTGCTGTGCAAGACAAATAAAGTATCAAATTTTCACCAGAAATATGACACAACACCTACGTAATGTTGCATGGAATAGTAATTTTAAACCTGATTACCGATCAAGTCCCAACTACTGACCAACTCGAAGTGGTCACGTGGGACAATATCTTGACAAGGTAAATTATATCTCCAAACAGACTTCGAAGAATTAATTATAAAATATAATTGAAATATTTACGATTTCTACGAAGACCAAGGATGGTAGTCACACTTTAAATCGTCTAAAAAAACTTACAAAATATTCTTGTTATTCGCGAAGCAGATCTTTCCGAGAAGAACGCGTGAGAAACTATATACGGTCATCATATAGTCGGTGTTTTGAGGCATTTTAAAATATTTACGTCCTCTTTTAAAATTGGATTTTGGTTTCAATTAAGTTTAAGTTTCAAAATTTAATTTAAAACACGACGTAAATATTTTAAAACAGTCGTGAAAACCTAAAACATGCTCCATTAAAAAACCGACACCGACGATGTTAGTGTTGTGGAAGACATAGTTGCTATGTACCTTTCTGTCACCTGCTTGAAGGCATTTTTAGTTATTACTCAGTATCTACGAACCCGTGAAAAATTACTCTCTCAAATAGAACGAATGTTTCTCTCAACTTTTCTAAATCGTTTCGCTCTTGAGAAATGGGATTGCTTTCAAATTTCACATCAGAAGCCACAAGTTTCTCACGCACGTGAAGCCATGGGTAAACAAAAACGAAAGGAAGTTGGATCGATTTTCCTTGAGCGAAAACAGCAGCAGTACCCGGACAAGCGTCGTCTATCGTAAGAAGGTATCTCGTAAAACCAACGAAGATTACTTACATCACGAAGAGTGAAATACAGATTGCGATCGAACGTAGAAATGAAAGGGATAAAAAAAGAAAAACACTTGTCGTTCGTTTGGTTGTTTTCTCTTGTGATAAAATTTGAAAACTGAACTGTCTTCTTTATGTATTCCGGATTAGAGATCTAATTTTAAAGCAGTACGTTTAATTTTCAACATTAAGATTTGCATACTATCTTCGAGAGATTTTGCAATGCTCTCTTTTTTTGCCGCTCGCCAATTGAACGCACTAGAGCAAGTGTAACGTTCCGCTAAATACAGAATTTCCAGTACTCACAGTAGCCATTAACATTAAAGGGTAATCGATAAGTTCAGCACTCACAATATCGAGTGGTTTTAAAATATGTACTGCGCATTCCGCACTAGCCTTATTGAAAACGTGACTTGGTACAGTCTCGTGAATTGAAAATGTACATGTAAATCAAACGTAGTTTCCGGTTGACACTTTTGTGTATTCACTTGAGTTTAAGACTGGAAAAGCAATTTCAAGACTGGAAAAACTGGAAAAATGTAACTCATGTGCATTTACATACATGGGCGATATTGTTAATTAGAGAGATTATGTAGCCTTACAATTGACTGACGAACAAGTCGTGCGCCTGATGGTAAGTTACACGCC
The DNA here is from genome assembly GCF_003589595.1 of Hyposmocoma kahamanoa. NCBI lineage: Eukaryota > Metazoa > Arthropoda > Insecta > Lepidoptera > Cosmopterigidae > Hyposmocoma > Hyposmocoma kahamanoa. Next base: position 3,484,136 of record NW_020653854.1, on the reverse strand, counting down.
TGTCCATAACAGTTGCAGAGCCACTCAGTGCTTTAAATCGTAAGTGCACGCGTCACCCTGAGACACAAGTTGACAAGTCCCATGTACCTGTAATTTCACCAACACCCTTACCTTTCAAAACCGGAACGCAGTAGCGCTCACATTACCGCTTGGCGGCAGAAAGAGGTAAGGTGGCAGTACTTCCCTGGACGAACTCTTACACAAGGAGCTCTACTGCTACTATATAGAAAAAAATTAAAAAAAACAAAAGTAAAAGTGGCGTATGCAACGCTGCTGCGTTGTGATGCTGGTTTTCATAGACCATAAAACCGAGTAAATACCACACGCTAAGTGTAATTATGTAATGTTAAGGTAATAAAACATTACATAATCACACATACGTCCCTCCAAAATTCTGGAATGAATAACATAACGGTAAAAAATTGTAACAAAATTTCAGACAGGATTTCATAGGGTGTTTTATAACTTTTAGAAGTTTCGGTAAGATAATCGGGTCACTGCTAATAAGTTACAACTCTACAAAGTAGAAAAGAAATTATGAACGCTTACGTAAAAGTTCAACATATCATAGGTATTATGTAAGTGTCCACGGAATCATAAACACAGCTAAAAATACTACTTAAAATATCAATTGTATTAATTTTCTATAATTTTCTCAAGTATCTATTGCACAATGTTAGAATTATATGGAATTGCACGTTTATTCGCTTATCTAATATTTATTTATAGGACAACAATGTTGTCACAAAAGCTATTTCTATTACACGAGTAAATCCACTTTAGTTTATTTATTAATTGTCTATTACTGACGTATTTGTCTTCTTTAGTTCCGGATTTATAAAACCGTAGCAATTCTAGGAAATGTCCTTAAACATTGCAATACAGGGTTTTTGTAAAATATTCACCGATGCTGGACAGGTAAAACGTCTAACGTGCATTAGGAAAATATTACCGAGAGAGATGTAAAGAAATTTTTGAAGAAAAAAAAATCGTAACTAAGAAACGAGAAATACTGCCACCTTAACTATTTCCGCCGTCAAGCAGTAATGTTTACATTACTGTGTTCCGGTTTTGAAGGGTAAGGGTGCTGGTAAAATTACAGGCACATGGGACTTGTCAACTTATGTCTCAGGGTGACGGGTGCAGTGGCAATGCCCCTAAGATCTTTGGCTCTGAGTGACATTGCAACTGTTATGAACAGGCGTGTCGCTTACCACCAGGCCAACACTTGTTTATGCCGTCACTTGATATCGTAAAAAAAGAAACAAAACTTGATATTTTTTTGACAGGCGTATAGTTTACTATCAGGCGCACGACTAGTCCGTCCCGTCCCTTGATATTATAAAAAAAAAACTTTCAATCGCTCTTCTATAATATTTTCCAGATGCACGTTAGATGTTTTACCTTTCCAGCGTGTCGTAACAAGTACGCAAGACTTATGTTACTAATATCATAAACAACAACTTTTGGTCGACGATTTTTAATAATTCATCACGTTTTACTTCCTTACAAAAATAAAAATATTTAAATAAATTATCGCTCTAACTGATGACAACACTAAGCGGTGGTAATTTCGCTTCCACTAATCAACTAACTAATTACCAAACATAGCTTTAAAAAGTATTAGATAGTACAACAAAGACATAGAACTTTACTTTTGGTAAATTAATTATGTTTTGTAAAAATTCACCCTGAATATTTATGTATGTAAACGTGAAAGAGGCTTTAGATGCCCTGCTGTACAATCCGTAAAACAAAAGCGAACGCACTTGTTGCGTTTTGGCAACAAATATAACATAATGGTAAACTTTTTAAAAAAGTGGATTATTTATACAACTTTTATTTAAAAAACTTGTAGGTGTTGAAATCTGTGGCTAAATTCACCTACAGGATGGCAACAATTTTAGAATTAAACGTTTATAAAAGAACGATTCTGACCGAAGCTGTGAATGGCTATTGTTTCAGAACGATGATGTTTGATAGAGAATGAACGTAAACTGTCTGTAGGGTAAGTTTGAGTGAAGCTAGAGTCTATTTATCTATTTCAATAGAGTAGAGGCAGCAGTTTTGAGTATGGGCGAGATGTATGAATGCGGTCGTGTGGCAGTTACTGTGATTCGGTGGCCCGGCGTGACAGGGTATTGGGCCTTAATATAAATAAATCACAGTCACAAATTGCGGTCTTTCAGTTACTCCTAATGCAGGGGGTCTACTCTCGACCTCCATCCGACATCTGTCCGAAACAATTACTGCCAAATAAGCAATACTTGACCACACGAAAAGACGCGTGATGCGAATGAAGCTTTATACTTGATACTTGTCTTTTAATTTTGTCGAATATTACTTATTTGACAGTAATTGTTTCGGACGGAGAGTAGACCCCCAGACTTAGAACTTATTATAGGTAGTTACTATTGTGAGATACAGTTCTTAAATGTGAAAACTGTCAAACGGCTGTGTTTAAAAAACGTTTTTAAATTCTGAATGGTTTGATTAAACTGTTTTAAGGATCAGGGTGTGGAAGAAAAGATTGAATGAAAACACAACTTATTTGTATAGTTGACGGTGGAATTGTCTTGTTCAAAATATTTAAGATTTATTTATTTATTTATTCAGGACATTCCACATAGAAAAACACTACACATTAAATATCGAACATAATAGCTTAAAACTAAGTGCTTCTACACTTAAGGAACATCAGAGCATGCAATGACAACAATATGGTATGAAATATTAACAAAATTTTTGTTGTTTTAAATTATGCGAATATATAATTAATCTATCTACTTATAAAATCGATATACACAAACTGATTTAAAAATTAAAAATATACATTTGAGAGAAATTACTAAGTACTATAAAATTCATTGAAATGTAATTTATGTATTTATAATATCACCCAGCCTTCTTTTGTAACTGTTTAACCCAAGAGCAATGTCCAAATCATGTGATTTAGAAAGCGAATTATACGTCCTGCAGAGCCTTGGCAAAATAGTGAAATGACCGTGGTTCGTTTTTGAACCTGGTACGGCAAAAAAGTTGTAAGCACTTTTCCTGGGCAACCTACAAGGAGTATTGAATAGCAACATATTCAATAACTCAGGGCAATCTAATGAACCGTTAACAAGTTTATGTAGGAACATTAAATCAAGTCTCTTTCTGCGGTTGACCAAAGAAGTCAAATTGTAATGCTTGAGTCTATGTGAGTACCCCGGAAGTCTCCTAGCCCTAAAATCGCCACATGCCAAGTGATATAGAAAGCATTTTTGAACACTTTCCAAACTTTTGATGTATACTTCGTAGTGTGGAGTCCAAATAGCACTGTTGAATTCTAATCCAGGTCGTACTAATGCTTGAAAAACTTTTATTTTTGATGAAGACTTCTTGAATTGAACAGTACGAAACCCATCATCCCAAAACCCTTGCTTACCGCTTTTATAGTATGTGAGTCAAACCTCAAATTTCTGTCTACCAAAACCCCCAAGTCCCGAATCTCGTCTACCGTCCTTAATTCATGTCCGTCAATATTGTGTTTTTATAAGTTGTTAAATTTATTGCGTGAAAAACGTTTATGAAGACATTTAACAACATTTCACAAGATCTTGTAATAGGTATTACTGACTACTTTTTTTTATATACATTTAAGGAGCTTTCTCTGTTTCTCTTTGTCTCCGAGTCTCTTGATCCGAACACATTCCATCAAAACGTGGTAAACGTCTTCAATGACGCCGCAATTGTTACAATAATATGGAGTTGGTGCAATGTACCCATCAATAAGGTAAACTTCTTTGAAGGACTGTGCCCAGAAATATTGGTATTAAAACAGCAAATTTTTTTGTTATTTTCACAAGAAAAAGTTTTTCTCTTTTTGCCAATGAGTAAGACGAGTTACATAATTTAAAAATGGCGTACAGACAAAACATCCTGTATAATTAAATTACGTTTTTGCAGATATCGAAATCACTTTAGTGGATAATTATTTATACGTAATTACGACGTATTATACATTGTGAATGATTAGTTTATGGTCGAATGACCCGCGTTGACTTATGAGTCATATTCAAGTGTTTATAGTTCAAGTTATATAGCTAGTTTGGTATTTTCATTACATCCTTTTTAATGCAATTTAGTAGTATTTTTATTATTAAGTAAATATTGTTATGGAAGCTACACTACGCTGAAATGTTGCTGGACTTAACAATGTATGTTATTTGTTTTTGAATTCGGAATACGTTTCGGACGTATTGCAACGTCCATGGTCTCGTGGTCTCATGGACTGAAAAGGCGGGTGTCAACATCTTCTAGCCGTGCTTATTTTTTTAAACTTTTGGCTCTAATGACAACTCGAGCGCACAAATACATAATGAAGATCAAGTGCGGGTTGTTAGAAAAACTTTTTTCTTATTTACTTACGAAAACTGATTCGTAAGACTGATTCCCATGGGAAGAGTTAAAAATTCCATATTGTTGGTAAATAGATATTTGTTATTATTTATCACATACCTACACGTTATATAAAAATGAATTTTTCATTATTATTGATCCGATTGCGATAAAAGATTATTTAAAAAAAAATCTGTTATATTTTAAAATATCAAGTTGTATTTCTTTTTTTATGATATCAAGTGACGGCACGAACAAGTGTTGGCCTGGTGGTAAGCGACACGCCTGTTCATAACAGTTGCAATGTCACTCAGAGCTTTAAATCACAAAGATCTGAGTGGCATTGCCACTGTGCCCGTCAGAGAGACATAAGTCGACAACTCCCATGTGCCTGTAATTTCACCAGGACCTTAACCTTCAAAACCGGAACGCAGTAATGTAAAGATTACTGCTTGACGGCGGAAATAGGTAAGGTGGCAGTATTTCTCTAGACGAACTATATCACAAGGAGCTCTATTGCTAAGTGGGTCAATTATTGTGTCTAAAGTCGAAAAGGCGGTTCTTTTGCAGATACCTACACAAAAAACTTTTTTTTATTTCAGACGTTCAGAAAAATTACAATTATTATTTAGAAATATAACAGACATTTGAAATAGATGTACATAGCACTCACTGTGTGTAACTAATATTACAGAATATATACTACTAATTATAAATTCAAAGATCGAAAAAATTTTTCTGATTCGCAAAGTTATACCAAAGTTTGTCATTTCATAAAAAAAAACATTCAAAAGATTACCTTTATCCTTATACGGTGTTTATGTAGGTGTATCTGCTTTAATTATCCTTCTGCACATAAAATAATATTATTTCCTTAAAATTATTTCCCTGGGTTTTTTCACCTGATGTTGCGTCTGAAGAGGTAAATGTGCGATATCTAACTGCGTAAAAAGTTGTTATTGAACTAGAGCTTGTGGCCATTATCTGACGCATCAATCTGGATAAACAGTTCGCTATAAACCGTTTAAAAAACACTGGAAATCAATAAAATCACTAAAGGAAATATCAACTTCCGGATAATGGTCATTAAACTTTAGGATAATATCGCACCCCTCGTGGAAGAATGGCATAAGTCGAGTTACGTCGTCAAAAATGTTTATTTGTATACAGAAAAATATAACCACAGCCTCTGTAATTTTTGTAAATCTAGCGACTAATATTGTAGACAGAGTTACAAGAATTGGAGAGGATTTGGGTTATATTTTTCTGTATCTAATGGAGCAATAAACGTGGTTGACGTAACTCCACTTATGCCATTCTTCCATCACGGGTGCGATATGGTTAAATCGGACGAATTGTGACATTCTCGTCATAACGAATCATATGAGCCCAAACACAAGGTAGCTGCTGTTCACTGTTGAGGAGATCCTCCCATCTGTCTGCCATTTCCATGATCAGATCAGTTTTAATTCATCATAATAGTTTATTTTCTTTGGCATTACTTCTTTGCGCTAAGTTTTATTGAAATCGGTTAACGGAAAGTGGGAGAAATTCAATAAACCGGATTCATCCTCTGATTTGCCATTCGTAGAGGTGGAATTTTCTTCAAATTCGATAGCTACTGAGGTAGCCACTTTTCAACGTGGAAGTACTCGTGCAACACACACAAAAAAAATCGAATTGGGGTTCCCTACTTGAGATAGAATGCCGTTTCGAAACCCTCATGCTTCCAATTATCAGTTATTTATAGAACAAAAAGTCTTACCGTGATAATGATAACAAACATGTTAGTTACAGGTTTACAAGCAAACTATATAGATAATAATTTAGATTATTCTTGACAGGCTATTGTTAAACAAGTTCGTTCGCCTCTTTCGTATCCAATCCACCATCGAACAATTAATGAGACCTAGATAAAGACGTTTCTAGGAAACAAGGGCAATATACTTCCATTTTTATCGCGAAGCAAATTAATGTCACTTACACACCAAAACACTTCTACAGTTAGCTGAACTACTGGACTCGAACCACAACCATTATACGATGGTCAATGACAATTTGTTTAAAATGAAAATTCTAGCTATAGTATGCTTATTATAAGAAGAAAACACACAGTTCATAATTGTTTGGATGCCACAAAAGTACATTAAACAAACTTTTGAGGCTTGCCGAAAGTGATCAATCTCAATCAATCCTCTTCAGCTCGAATAGACGTCACTTACAACTTTATGTTCTAACGTAAAAATAAACAACATTCATTTTTATTCAAATGGTTCTAAGCTACTTATTTCCATGTTTTTTTAAATCAATTTTGTTGTTAAATCAGTCTCCGAGACAATTTCCTATAGTAATCAAATTATGATGACCATTTGCTGAAAAAGTAGTGGGATAGTTTATGATTATAAGTTTATAAACAGACGAAGTGACATTTACTGTTCTTTTTTGTAATATTATTACGGAAATAGAATTCAGATAGATGAAAGTCGAATTGCGGACACCAGCCCCTTACACCAAGTACCAAGTAGTCGAGTTTTCAGCTGCATGCGTTTTTAAGGGTAACCTATCACTAACTCGAATTTATTTTTTCCGAAATAACGTTTGTTAGAATTTTCATTACCACGAAAACCGAATTATAATGAAACCGTTATTCTTTCAGGATACGTTGGATGTTTATCGCAAAGACACGATTAGGTTAGGTTAGGTTTAAAAGAAAAAACATTTTCATTTCAAAATTACTTTCGAGGTTATGAAAATTCGAGCAAACGTTTTGTCGATTCGAGCAAATGTCATTTCGGACTTCTGATAGGTAACCGTTTTTAAGGCCGTATTAATACATATGTTTCCAGTGCGGGTTCGATATTAAAATCTTACTTGAGATTAGTGCCTTCATTGATATAATTAACGTCTCAAGATCAGTATTAATTATTAATCAATCAAATTCAGGGTCTTGGTCTTGATAAGGTATCGTCTGAGATGCCGGTAATATAGTATATTAATACAGGAGAGCTTGCTTATCCCGATTTGAGTATCTTAACTTAAATTCATTCTAAGGGCCTCACCAAATTTATTCACATGAAACCGCATTAAGTTGATGAAAAAATCTTTTGTAGTTTTTCTTTTTATAAAAATATCAAGTGACGGGACGAGCAAGTTGCGTGCCTGGTGGTAAGCACGTCTGTCCATAACAGTTGCAGTCACACTCAGGGCTTCATATCGCACTGCCACTGCGCATGTCCCGTGAGACAAGTTGACAAGACAAGTTATTTCACTAGATGTCCATACAATAACAGCGAAAAAGCTCTTGGATCGCCGACGCGAAACACATAGCGTCATTCTTGCTCGCGGCCATAAAGATTTTTCAAACCGGCTTAATGCGGATCCGTGTCGAAAAGTGTGTTGACTTCCTAATATTTAACAATCGCGAAAACCTAAGAACTCGATATGCAATTACGAGCATTCATACACGCTTGGGTTAAACATTATAGATATAGATATGAAAGAAAATTTCCAAAGGATTAGTACACGTTCAGCTGAATGGTTATTTGTCAGCGATCAAGTTTTAGTGGTTGTTGTAATGTAACTAACTGGGCTTAGGGTACAGTTCAGGGAAATAGCATTAACTGCTACCTGTATACTTATAAGTATTTATAGAACTGTGGTTCATTTACTAACAATAAGGGTCATTGTGTTCGTGTTAAAGTGCTTTAGTAACCTGGTTATCAAGGAATGTACTCGTATTTGGTTAATGATAGTTTTAGAAACCATTTAGAGAGCTGTTTCTGTAAAGTGTTGGTAATCGTTACCATTATAACACTTAAGTAAGTTATGCACAAGTAGTACATTGTCCCTTTTCTTCATATTCCTCAGTCCTCTGATGCATCTTATAACTAAGATATTTACTTCAAATCGTTTACTGTGTCTGCTATCCGGCTACGGAATTCTCTACCTAAACCTAATCCTCTTCTTTTGATTCCATCAAATTCTTTAACTCCTAAGTTCCGTTTTTTCTCTGCAATCCCTTCATGTATTTCCTTATTATATAGTGTTATAATTTTCCTTTGTTTCTTTTTTCCTACAAAAGTACGTCATTATAAATATGAATACATTATTAGTATTCAATGTGTAGTGTATTTATTTGTGCTCTTCTTTCCAACTCTTAAGTTTCTATCTTAAAATTGCCTGGAAGAAATTGATACTTAGCAATATCACCGCCTGTTGTAAATTAGTTCAGTCTGTGATACGTAACATTTCTGGTCTGTTTTATAATTGTAATTATTTAAATTGCAATAAAGAATATTTCAGTCAGTCGTTCAATTCATTCCTCGGTTCTATGTCACCGGTTGAAAGAATAGAACGTTCTTTATTATTTAAAAAAAAAAATTGACAAAATAATGTCGTCAATCGTTTTTTATTTTCGATTAAACATTCTGCCACGTATACGGTCAGTGGTTTATAGAATGTAGTTATTATAATTCAATCTTTTTTAACTTCCTCTAAATATGTCCATGAGTATAATAAACATAGATTGCAATGTAGATTTGTCTTGGAAAATAAATGAAAATAAAAGTTTTAAAGAAGTAATCTGTGTTGAGTATCTCAATATTCTTACGTACCAATCTGCAAGGTTGCATTTATACGCGACTCACGCCGGAATCTGATGCTTTGCTCGACGTGTGAAGCTTCTTTAAATTTACTTTACCTTGTTCGATCGAAAATACACCTTCCGACAATAGCAAAGTACTAAACTACGGTATTTTTTTTATTATGATAAATATAGCTTAACAACAAAACAGAAGTGGCCGTTTGTCATTCTTCGTTGATTCCAATACTCTTTGCGCCGCGTTACCTTGGCATACTTTATGGCTAGTAATTTCACACAGCTGCTCCTCCTCGCGCCATCGTTTAAGATCTATGACTAACAAACACTCTGAGAAAAGTGTTCAGAAATCTTTCTTTTTTATATAAAAATAGACGAGCTCTAAAGAAACCAGCCCGCAATCTCACGGCAAACAGTGTGACACAAGGATACAGTTTTGTAATTTGTGCAAGTGGTAAATAAACAGTTATTGTATTTATAACGTACGAGTACGATCGTGAAAGTAGACCAGTAGTTTCGAATTAAGGGTACAATGTTAGCATCAATCTGGTTGATCATAGTTAAAGTGACCATCATTTTATTCCCGCAGAGCGGGTCGCCTGAAACTTTATTATTGTTTTACGAATGAAACACAATGAGTATGATAATTACGAAATATTTCATGGTTTAAAAACATTAAAAAGAACTAAGAATTTTCAATGATCACAAAATTTAAACCAACTACAAATCTTGAGTACTAGTTTTGTCACAGCGGGATATTTTTATGTTTTTTGGGAACAGCTGGCACGAAACATAAAAGCAGGACTGTCCCGCTCAATACGGGACGTACGGCCACGTTAACTGTAGTGGAAAAAATCACTTGCTATGCCAAATATTTGTAACTACCAATAACAACAACATAGACGTCTATCTTTCGAGCATCGCAAAAAATACCCTACCAAACGACCTTTAACAACATTATCGATTTTTACCAATACCATTCCAGGGCCGTTCGAGGCTTTGCAAAAACAATTAATAATGCATCTAACGTTATGTAACTCAATGAACCTGAAATTCTATTGAATTTACTGGACCTGATTTAGTTAACATACACTTATTGAGGTCAAGGCTAGCTTTAAACGACGAGCGTGTATCAGGCATTGATGGGTTGATGAGGCGAAAGATTTGTGTCAGGATCGTAGCAAGTGGAAGGCTCTCTACCTGTATGTATCTATTTAGGCTTTCATCTCAATCTCGCCTCTATTCAACTGTATTTTTTTGTGCGGTTGCGGCATTTATGAGCCAATTTAGATGGTTCTTTTTTTGCTGGAAAGGGAATACAGTAAAGACCATTTCCATTTCTAAGATTGGCAAATTAAACTGCCTCCATAATCGAATCGTTACCATGTCGACCTGCCACGCAGAGGTCACGGGTTCGATTCCCGAGCCAAGAGAAATATTTGTATGACCTACATTTATTTTTCTCGTGAGTTCGGGTGTAATTTGTGGTTGTTTGTGTGTGTCCATGGCATCCGCGACACAGGGTTTTGCCTAATGAGTAATAAATTAGGGAATGAAACTAGCGTTTATGAAGAGACTGATGGGACTGGAGGAGGCGAAGGAGGTTTCTCAGGTGGAGGTTCATGATCTCTGTCTGGTGGGACAGAGAGAGACATGCGCGATGATATCGCTTCCTCGTGGAAGAATGGCATAATTCTTTGAATTCAAAATTGACGTAACTCCACTTATGCCATTCACCCATGAGGGATGTGATATGTGCGTACGTATGTAAGTGCCCAGTACGAAAACCCTATTTCACGCGGGTCATGCGTACTAATGATAGAAAGTAACTACCTGTCCACATCATTTATAGTAAAAGGTATAACAGTAGGGAACAGGTCAAGGAAAAGAAAAAAAGAAAGGAAGAGGCTGTAACAAAAACAATGGTATAAAAACAGGTACAATAATTTAAAAGCACTCTTCACAAATTAGACTAACGTATGTGAACTATCCCAAAAGGGATTGTATTCGTATGTAATATATTGCAGCTTTATAAGCAGTTAAGGTTCACATTGACGGTCTTTTCTCCTCGATAATGTTGATGGGAGTGGCGACGGAACGAAGAAAAGTAAGATTGACGAAGAAGAAGAATTAGAGAACGAATTAAAATTTCAAAAGTAAGTGACTAGGAACCAGAGAAAAGGGTGATAAAAAGTGGGATGACAATGAAAGAGGTCACATCACCTATTTGTGAAACAAAGGAAGTCTCGTTTTTCCCTGCATTTTGGATACAGCACTGTTAACTGCCTCCGCGGCCAAACGGTTACCATGCCGGACTGCCACGCAGAGGTCCTAGGTTCGATTCCCGGGCCGGAAGAAGTATTTGTATGGCCTACATTTATTTCTCTCGTGAGTTTGGGTGTAATTTGTGTTTGTCTATGTGTGTCCATGGCACCCGCGACACAGGGTTTCCCTAGTGCGGGGCTATGTTGAGTGTGTGCGCTATTATTATTATTATTACTGTGTTTCGTTTTTTTTCACGGTACGCGGAAATGCAACAAGATTGAATTCCCTAGTATGTATGTATTTGGATTATGAAGTCCAACAGTATTCAAAATATTCACGTTCACGTCCAGATGATACATGAAATCTAACTGCGCATTCGCTTCATAAGCAATCATGACTAATACGCGTGCACATTGCAACAACTGCCCCCAATATTTGACTGAACTTGACATCTATAGAGTGTTTCGTTTGGCCCTTTGACACACATTCTTGTATTCATTAGCGTGCCTTCATGTGTTTGAATAATTTAGCATTAGTCAAGACTAGTTGAATGTTGGAGCGAATTGGGCTAGCACCTTGTTGGGATGTGGCCTCAACATTTAGACGTAGGTACATGTATAGATCAGTGAGTAAAGGCAAATTAAAAATGGACCCTGATCGTGTTGCTAAATCTTAAAAAAACAACTCCTAATAACAATACGAATACCGATATGAAAAGTCGTACTAAGGCCAACATTTCCAGGTCTAACGGAAATTAGTCAGTTTTTAATTATCTATCTATCGTTCAAGACACTAATAAGTCACATTATTAGTGTTAAGGCATTTGTTTAAGGAAAATTGTCTTAAAATCTACCGAGATGTATTAGAGAGTTTGATAAAAATGGACAAATACAATTTTAATTGTAAATAAGATCACCTTTAATTGTAATTAAGCTGCTTTACATACATTTAAGATAAGTGTTGAAGTTTCTCTGCGTAAGGCACTGACTACAGTAAGGTACAATATGTTCGCTACACAGCTAATAACCAGGTAATAAAAGAAATAAAGACAAATATGAGGTAGTCGAGGTATTTTTTGAAAAGTTATTGTTGCTTACTACCGTTAATAGAATTAATATAGTTAACACTCTCTTCAGCAATAAGTTTTTGAATTTTTACTTGGAGATTTACGGCGATATGCAAAGGCAAATTTTTTAGTTGCAATGCCACGGTATTAGCAAATATTTGCATTTGGTCACTGTCCACTGGCACTTCAGATTCTATTTTTATGACAGGTTCTGGTTCGACTTCATTTTCTGTGATTTCTATTTCAGTTTTTATTTCTTTCTCTGACTTAATGTCCTCTTCAAAAGCAATATGCGATTCAACTGATTTATTTTTTACATATGTTTTTGTTGGCTTGTATGGTACCAGAGGATTTTCTACAATGTCGATTTCGCCTTTAGACGGGGATTCTTTCTTAATAATCACGTTCTTCCTGTTCTTGATTTCTGCATTTGCCTTTTTCTTGTTTATTGTATTTTGTTTCTTTTTCGTTACCACTTTCTTGTTACGATCTACGATTTTTGTCTCAACAGTCTTGGAAGAAGAAGAAGTAGAAGGCTGAGGCGTCACTGTATCCTAAAACAAAAGATGCGTGTTTTATATTGATATAATAAGTATTTTGAACAGTCACCCGCCAGCTAGTGTTTAAATAAACATTTAATTGGATTAGTTTAGTATATTTCCAACATTTTCTTGATCCAGCTTAGCAGGAAAATGCTTAGGAATAATAAAAATATTTTATAAATTTTATACGGAATTGCACTACGCGATAGCATTACGTTATCTGCATAATATATATAGTAATTTGTTTGCTTTTACACCACGTGAGATATTTTACGAGATCCGTTATATTTATAGCAGAAACGCTCATGGTAATGCACCAGGGCCATGTGATTCACTATTATTTGGGTTATCTTCATCAGACAGATTACGCGAAAATCTGTGTGAACCGTTACAAGAGTAATTAGCTTCTAGTACTCTTATATTGAGTCATGCATCGTCGTACCTGTTAAAAATACACACCTATAAGGGTATCTTATTACATGAGTGGTTAGTCATACTGTGGTCATGCATAAATTGAACGCGCGTTAATATTGCGAAATCTTGATTATTTGATGGTAATACGTTGATAGCCATAATATTATGTAACACTGAGTCTCAAGCCTTTAATGAGAGAGAAGTAAAGTATTCAAACATAAATAATGTAATTCGCATAGCCAGGAAAGTGCTAATTTTAAAAAGTCATAATACAAAGTCCTCCGACTAACGGGATGTAAAATACAGTAGACACGCACAGCTATAAAACAAACCACAAATAAAAAACCAATATAAATTATCCTTTATCGATATTGCTCACTACGGCAACGATTTAAGGTTGGATTCCCAATGGCGAATTTTGGCATACTGTAATATCAGTGTGCGCATTAACTACCACTGGTATGGCTCGATTTCCGTCGCAGCTGTCAGGCGCCGGCGCCGTCAAGACGAGTTTGATAATGTTGTAACGAGGACACTGAAACTGCACTAACCAACTGCTTCAATGTGTAAAAAGTAATAAACACGTACGAGTTGCATTTAATGAATATCGTAAACGAAAACGAATGGATTGAAGATCAGAAAAAAGGCAAAGTTCAAGTAGTTGTAATGGAGAAATATAAAAACACAGTTGGATAGAATTTATATTCGATATAAGACACTGTTAATTTAACCGACCTACGTCATAAAGTAGAATGCAAAGATGCGTCCCAAAGTACAACTGTAGGTACAATATTATAACATTTACGTATTGTTTACTGGTTAATACAACTGAAACTACAAGCTAACACAAAGTCGAGATAAATAAATACGATGAAACGAACAATGACAAACATTGGTCTGCTTTATTCTTAAGTCTTTGTTTTGATAACAAGGGGAAATACTGTATTGTAAAATTGACAAGGGAAATTTTCGAATATCGTATATTTGTTTAGTAGTGACACTACTGTTGAAAGTAATTAACATTACACTACAAAAGACTGTGCGGTATAGAAAAACCCCACGTTGTGACTGCTGTTGTGAAGAATAAATTCTGCGAATCATAACAACTAAGTATGAAAGGTGGTATGACCTCACTTTATATCACATCAAAATAAGCGACTATGTGTTTTTTTTCGATGAACGAACAAGTCGTACGACGACTACCCCACCCACAATAGTTGCAGGGCGGCACTGATCGTCGATATGAGCAATAATAAATCGAAAAAAGATGTGACTTATGCCTGCTATTTAAAGTTGACAGTAATGTGCACATTACCGCTTAGCGGCAGAAATAGGTACGATGATGGCACTACTTTTCTAGACGAGCTCTTGCATAAGAAGCTGTACTACTAAATATATATACAATGTATCTACAAAGTTCGAGAAAAATGAAAATATAAAAGAACTCTCTGAAGCTCATACACTTGAAGCTAGAAGTGTGTTAAAAGCAGTAATGGAAAATGTCAATATTCCACAAAGGATGCTTTATAGGTACGATAACGGTAAACATTCAACGGAAACATTAAATTTAACAAAAAAAAAGAAAACAGCGGAGAAATCGCCGAGTTCAATTTAAACGGATGCTGCATCCGCAATAAGAGACAGGTTTACAAAAAAAAAAGCAATTGACGATCGGTTAAACGCTTGTAAACTTTCGACGTTCCCTGTCCGTTGATATATACACAATACGTGAGAATACGATACCTATTGTTACAATTACTTTAGTTTTTTATGATACTAAGTGACGGGACGAACGAGTCGTACGCCTGGTGGTAAGCGACATGCCAGCCCATAACAGTTACAGTGTCACTCAGAGCTTTAAAAGATCTGCCACTGTCACCGCACCCGTCACCCTGTGACATAAGTTGATAAGTACCATGTGCCTGTAATTTCACCAGCACCCTTACCCTTCAAAATCGGAACGCAGTAATGGTCACATTACATAAATAGGTAAGGTGGCAGTACTTTCCTGGACGGACTGTAGAAACTAGGCTGCTGTACTCCTACTAAAATTCTTAAATATCGTCGTTTCGTCAAAATTGTATTCACTACAATGGATATAATAGATAGTTTATGAATTTATTTTCTCGCTTATTATTATACCCAAAACCTACTTTAAAATAGACAAAGTAGTTTCGAGTTATTAATGATGTTACTGGATATAGATGTTACTGGTTACAGTATAATTGTAATTTCGGGTATCCATAGTATATCAAATTTCAAGTTGATCGGACATGTGGAAAGTGAGTTCCCTACACGAACTCAGACAATAACCAATGATCATTACATAGCTGTACTGACATTCATTAAACATAGCTAAGAACCGTCCCAATTAAAGCTAGCCTTGAAATAAATAAAAAAGCGCTTAAATATATATATATATATATATATATATATATATAATAGTCCATCTGTATGGGAGCTATGATAATGTTTGATGAATAAAATATTTCAAAATTAAATAACTAATCTTTCCCCAAAGTAAACAGATTTTAAGAGCCATAAACAAAAGCTCGTTTTAACTAATGCGCGACTCGAATTATTTTAAAATCCAACTTCGGCTTTCTAGGTGAATAGCATTATCCTATGATGCAGTAAAACAATTTCCACAAATCCGGAATTCGAGACAAGTAATTAATTAATATTTTGTGGTTTTAACCACTGCATGTCACTCCTTGTATTTATATGTAGACATTTATCCATATGTATATTTGGAACACACTATTCCGACCATTGGTCAAGACGATAACTGTAGTTTCTTGTTTACTAGCTACTGATGTCGCTGTATCAAAAGAAGTTGTTAGGGCTTTAGACAGACTTGGTGTCAACAAATGTACGTAAGCACAAGATTTTGAAATTCCCTCTAAGGGTATTTGTGGTGTTCCTAGAAGAAGTAGATGGCTAGCAAAATTCGTCCCTAAAAACATTCTTTGTGGTTCCGCCGTGAACTACTAACCATATCTCCCGAAGTAACTGGCGATGGAGATTTGAGAGGATCTGTTATATCGTAATCATGTCCTTCATAACCTATAGCTTTTAGGAGCACTTCTTGTTCAAACGTTGCCATTTTTTCTTGTAATTTTTTTCTATTATACCATGCTCTAAAATTTTTTCGGTTTCGCATTCGAATTATTTTCTGATCGTTAATAGTCCTTTCCGAAATTGGGAACAACTTCTTTTCTTTTTTCCTTTTCTCTTATCTCTCTTTTTCCTTTTCTTTCGATTGTAGATACAGAATTGGATTATTTTTTATGCGCTCTCGCCGCTGGCGTGCTGCAATTTTCTTTCTTTCTAAAATGTCCACCTTCGTCTTTTTTGGATTCTCCATTCTGTTAGAAAAAAATCTTGATTGGTTTGATTATAAGGTCTAATTATCTAGAAATCTTGTTTGTAACATATTATGTTTGCTATTTTATCTTGAAGCGACATTGTTTGTTATACCTAAAACTTTTTAATATTATCATACTACGGTAATTTAAAAAAAAATAGGGTAATTAGACAACCAACGGTAATTAGTGTTACGGTACTTATGATAGGAAGTGATTAAAAATAATTGAATATTACGTAATGCATGGAGAGAGGCCTCCAATTCTCTCTACAATTTCAAAATGAGTAACAACAAGTTTCATTAAAACATGGAATTCATAAATAGGGGAAAGGGAATTAGATAATTCGAAAACTAATGCTACGGTAATTAGAAACTTACGTGAACCGCGAGCGAATATTCCGGCACCGTAACACCCACACTGTTCGAGTGCCACGGCACGACTGTTAGCTCGCGATTCGTGTAACATTGATTTCCAAATATTTCGCTGCGCGCGTCGAAATGGATGGCGATGGTAATTATACCTTTCGGGCCGGAAACCTGATATTGATGGTATATTTAAAAAAAAATAGTCTTAGTGAGTTATATTTTTATGTGAAACCGGTGATCGTAATTGAGAAAGTTAATTTAGCCATCTAAAAGTAACGCGGAGAGTCACTTCTCAAATCCCGGGCCTCCTCGGAACTAATTCTAATTGAATATGCGTATCATTTATTAAAATTTAAGTACACAACATTGGCATCAAATTATTATTTCATTTATAAAGTATTTACTACACTTTATTGTCTCAGAAACAATATTGTGGTTGTGTTTCTATGTAAGAACTTACGTATTTAAATATTTTAAACATTTAAGATATAAACATGAGAACCTATATTTTGGAATGTTTAGAAAATAAACAGTAAAAAAATAGACATTTCATACTCATTGATGACGAAATGGGTATGTCCATAACAAGAAAACTTTTATACTTTATCTCTGATTTCCGATCATAGGTGATTTGATTACACAAACATTATTTCGCCACCCGGGATTTTGAATGGCACTAAAATGAGACGTCAGTTTGCAGACAAAGATGGCGTCCGAATAGGCTATGGTAATTGGAGAATTGAAAAATAGAATGAGTAGGTATTATAATTCAATAGCAAAGCTTAAAACTTATGTCTTAACTACCTTTGGATACAAGTATTAACTATATTTTTTTAAATATTCACAGTTCTATCTGATGTTATTTAGGGACAGCCCCATATCTTTCAACATAAGTTTTGTTTATTGTGACCGTCGCTATCAACCTCTTGGTTATGCGGGAAGGGTACTATAACTGACAGGGACCTTTTCAGTCAGGTCCTGACCCCAGATCAGCCCGTTAGCACGGACTTCATCCGGTTCCCAAGAGGCTAGTGCCTTGGATGAGCTTAGATGAGTTATTCTGGTACTGTAAAAAGTCAACACGTGTAAAAAACAATGGCCGATTTATTACTCTGTAAGTATAAAGCTATACACACGTACGTAAAAGTCTCGTACCGATCATTAAACATTTTAAGTATAGTTACATATACATACATACATACATATACTTCACTCCTTTTTCCCATCGGGGTAGGCAGAGACAACATTCTTCCACTTGCTACGGTCCTGACACACATCTTTCGCCTCATCAACACGCATCAATGCTTTCATACTCGCTCGTCGGTTAGGGGTACTCTTGACCTGGCCCTTCTTTAGGATGGCCTCAATTTGGTCATGATAAGTTCTCCTTTGTCGGCCCATACCAACTTGCCCGCTCACACTCGCCTTATAAATCTGTTTCTTCACTCGTCTTTCATTCATTCTCTCTACATGTCCGAACCATCTAAGCATCCCTTTGTCTATTTTTGTCACTATATCTTCTTCCACGCCGCAACGCTCTCTTATCACACTGTTCGTAATTTATCCATCCGAGTCACTCCAGCCATACTCCTCAAAGCTGTCATTAAGTATAGTTATTTTTGTTTATCTCACTATTACGTTATTCTCAATTTAAATTCATTGCTCTTATTCAAGGTGTAATGTTTATTTAAAGCGTTTCCATGTAAGTTCAAGACGCATAAAAAATGTTCGCTTTATTTACCCAATTCGGTTAATAGAATTTGTTGTCGTTTGAGTCAATTCTATTTTAAGTTTATTTCCAGAATACATCGACTGCATGATTATCGAAGATAATGTTTTAAAGAATTTTACTGTGTGTTGTACGTAAATACCCTTCACCTTTTCAACTGTACATTACGTTGTTATAAAAAGACCCGAGATTCGAGAGGCCGACCTCGACAATTCTTTAGACGTAATCCTTCATCACAATTGTATTTTTAGTTTCAAATGTGTTAGATTTCTTTGTATTCTCTTTGTTACAAAGTTGTTGGCTTTAGTCTGACAGGATTAATGGAATCATTGTCCTTTGCTCCTACCTCAGATTGACAGCAAAGATTACAACATAGAGAGGTTATTTGTTGCGAAAAACACCCGATCCAGCTTCAAAATTAATAATGCATAGCTCTGGTCCATGCGACGTGTATAAAATTTATAACAATCTTCCCTAGTGCATTAAAAATGAGGTTAACAATAAAACCTTCGTTAAAAAACTTACAAAATACTTGGTCCATAAATGTTTTTGTACGTTGTAAGAGTTTTTCGAGAGCACAGACTATAAATAATATATAAAAAACGATGTAATAGTTATTACAAGAATGCATAATTAATATTTTTAATTTTGATACAATCGTAACTTATATTATTAAGACTTTAATTATTTAAATGACTTTTTTTTACTAAATTTAACAATAATTTGTTATAGTATTTTTTTTAAATTTTAGTTTAGTAAAGATGAAATTTATTTTAGGTTAAATAAATTGTGGTATCCTGCAGGGTATGGCAGCCATGTATGGCTGTACTTTACATTGTTTTAAGACCTTTTATATTACCCATGTAATGCAATAAATAAATGTATATGAATATTATTGGATAATATTACAATGTACGTTTTTATAAACGCATTTCAATTTTTACCATTGGCACTTTCTGTTTAGTTCTCTGCCTCAAAGGTTGTCTGGGACAACATTCTAAGTAGTGTATGTACCGATTTTGTTGTTTGTGGATGAGCAATAAAGTGTATATCTTATCTATAGATCCAAAGTATAGCATTTTACTGAATAATCTTATTACGTAATATTATGTTTTTAAGCAAATAGTATTTTCTGATTAAAACACCAAGAATTAAGTATATTTTTAACCGACTTCAAAAAAAAAGGAGGAGGTTCCTCAATTCGACTGTATTCTTTTTGTATTTATGTTACGCGATAACAGATTTTTATTATTTATATTATGATTATTTGAAAGAGGGTACCTCAGTATTTGTCCCATTTAAATTTGAAGAAAATATTCCACCTCTAAGGGTGGCAAACTAGGGGATGAATCCAATTACGTGCACTTTCCGGTAACCGATTTCAATAAAAAATAAAACTTGGCAAATAGATGTCATTCTACGAACTTTTGAGGTCTGTGTTTTATAAAAAGTTATTAAAGAAATAGGCGTATGTAACATAGCATCATTTAAAATACTTATTTCAGCGCAATCTTCATTTTTCATCAGCCAGTTCATTGTGTTTACAAATCACTACCCATTTTTTTGGCCCCACTTTCGCTTCATTTCACACTTTCATTTGTAACTGTGTTAAGTATACTGTTTTATTGTCACTTTCATTTAGTAGGCGTGGAAGTAAGAAAGCGCTGTTTCGATTGACTTCATTAACTGTACAATAGATTTTAATTTTACTATCGCTCAGCCTTGACCTTCAAGACGCATCAAGGCATAAATTACAATTTATCCTATTGAGTATATAGTACTACTACATTTTTTTATGTAATAGCAAAACATTGCTAGCTATCATTTGGTAACATTACATGTTACGGCCTCTAAATTATCCAACCAACCATCCATCTATCATCGTGGGGATAAATACTGGAAGTATCTGTTCAGTGAGTATGATTTGAAAATCTTGCATGGTGCAGTTTTGAATGTCAAAAAAGTCTTTATTTTCTTCTATATAATCTTCTATTTCATTAACTGTCTCGTGAGCATGATGTTCCAGGATGTGGTCTTCGATAAAATGTTCGTTAAAAGTCCTGTATAACGCTCTTTTAGTATTCTGTCCTTTATTGCTACACTCAACAACGTGCCATAACTCTTATTATCTAAGCATTACGAACCAAAATCGTTACCGTCTGAATCTGCGTTTTTGTCAGTGCATACCAGTGTATACTTGTTTTGGCGACAGTTTTAGGCGGACAAACTTTTAAAATAAACGAACTGTAAATTATGATAGTCTGTAGCATCAGTTACAATCATCATAATAATTTTGATTCATGCGTTTTAAACGAATCCCTTGATTGCAATGGTCACGCAATATAGACATTAGAACGTTGTTCTTGTAGGAACAATTTGTGATGTACGATATGGACTTCATTTTGTGATCTAGAACATAACATGTTCTCGATAATGTCTATTTGAATTGTAATTTGGTTTGATCTATTGTTTATGATCTAACTGCGTCCGTGACCGAATTGTTACAATGTCGATCTGCCACGCAGAGGTGACGGGTTCGATTCCCGAGCTGAGAGAAATATTTGAATGTCCTACATTTATTTCTCTCATGAGTTTGGGTATAATTTGTGGTTGTCTATGTGTGTGTCCATGACACCGGTGATACATGGTTTCCCTAGCACAGGGTTATGAGTGTGTGCGTTCTTTTGTTATTTTTTTATACACATAATTTATTTAAGAAAAGTGCAGGAAAATAGAGGCTTGTTAAAGACAAAAGTAAACCGAAGTGGAAGGATTTTGCGCAAGAGAGATTGTATACAGTGTTTTTTTTTATTTTAGTTTCATTTACTGTATATTATGTGTGGCAAATAAACGGTGATTACCAATACTATTAAGAATTATATAACACAGGTACGCCATAAAAACAGCGTTTCAAATATGCATAATTAATGAACAGCACGTATTTTTTTGAATAATACATGTTAAATGTTATACAGGTTTGTATATACTTATACAAATGGACACGTTTTGTTTACTAACAAGGGTTTTGTTTGTGTTAACCTTGAACTTATGGTTAATATGCAACATATCATTAATCTAAAACTTTGAACTTAGGAAAATTGAGTTATCTTAGGCTTATACAATGTAACAGGTAATACATTGTTTTTGTTGCATAACATCCTCTTTGTAGTTGTAATAGTATTTTATTTTTTATTATTGTATTTTTGAACTTAGTTCATCTTAGTACCTAACTAAAACGCGCTTGGATGTCCTCGTCAAAACGAATTTCAACATTCACAAATACTGGAGTTGTTTATGTATACATACAAAAAAAAAACAAAAAATACAGTCAAATAAAGAATTTAGGAATTCCTTCTTTTTTGGCGACAGTCGAGTGGCTTGCACATTGGTTTTCATCGTAACGTCATCTCTGAGGTCCTGGGTTCGATCCCCGGTCGGGTGAATGTAGAAACGAAATTTTCTACATTGTATGTTTGTGGTACCGTCGTTGCTTCCGATTTCCATAACACAAGTGCTTTAGCTACACTCACTTTGGGATCAGAGGAGCTTTAGACGTAGTTTATTATATTATATATTTATTTACTTAAACTTAAAAATTTTTTTTTTAAGTTAAAAATGAGGGTCACCTCAAAATGATCTTAAAAACAATCTCGTATGTACAAGAAGTCGTAACAAAACAATTGTTACTTAATAATGAATTGCACCATTTCATCGAATTTTTTTTGGAACACTTAAAAATTCTTTTTCAGCTGTTGATATGTAGTGTTGTATGTGGCACAATACAGATTTTTTTTTTATTATCGTCATTGTTGTAAAAATCGATTAGCATGAGCAGCAGTGCGACTGTGCGCCTTGCATTGCGGCACGGACGTAACAAAGCCCTTGCAAGGACAACGGAAAAAACCCCAGGATGTAATAGGACCCTTAAAGTACCCACGGCTAAACGACAATACACGATGACCGACGGTAACCATCGATCGGTGAAATTGTAGGCACATGGGACTTTTCAACTTATGTTTCAGGGTGACAGGTGCAGTGGCTCTGAGTGGCACAGCAACTGTTATGGACAGACGTGTCGCTTAATAATCTCAGTACAGAGTACTGAAAAACCGAGCTCAAAACTCATTTATCCCCTAGTTTGCCACCCTTAGAGGTGGAATATTTTGTTTAAATGGGACCACTACCGAGGTATCTTCTTTCCAACAAAAAAAAAAGAATCATCAAAATCGGTTCACACATATGTATTAAAAAAAACATACAGTCGAATTGACCACCTACTCTTTTTTGAAGTCGGTTAAAAAAGATTTGTCTACGTAAAAAGCGCATTTTGAATATCAACGCGTTATCAGCGAAGATGCTAAACAATGCCAATGTCATATCGTGTAATTTTGGTCAGGTGCGTTGTTGATCAAAGAAGTTTCTTCCTAAATAGATTAGATACGTGAATTTAAACTCATTTGCGACACACCTGTGCCCACGCGTAAAGAAATAAGACTTTTAGGAAGCATTTTTTTTTGTTTATACTTTTGCAGTTGTCATTTTGCAATATTAACATGATTAGCGGTGAAATACCGTCGTGAAGAAATTAATGCGTTAGCCATCGTACGTGACGTTATAGTAGTTGTATGTATAATGTAGTTTAGTCAAACTTGACTCAGAAAATATGACTATCTTCTGAGTCAAAGTTGCCTAAATCAACTACCTATGTTGAGTATAATAGTGAATCAGAGATGCGCTGGTTGTAAATTGGTATTCATATTATCATTTGGTTGAGTATTCATTGCTTTGAACAGAAAATAAATACATTTTTGCCCGTTCTAGTCCGGGTGTTCTGGGAATTGTCCAGAGTGAATTCCATTTCTCTGGTCATATTAATTGCCTCTGTGGTCGAACGGTTGCCATACGATTACCACGTTCGACTCCCGGACCGTGAGAAATATTTGTGTGCCCTCATTGGCTTACAAATAAATGGACGACGGGTCTAATACAAAAACCACGAAAAAAATGTCCCAAGTCAATCTATTTAAACGTAGTGACATGTAAAGGAATATGAAAAAGCTAAAACGTTGAATTTAAATTGTAATGTCATCGCAGTACTGTCTAATTTTGCTTGCTTCGCTGTCAGAAGAAACAAACGAAGACTAAAGCGTGAATGACGCTCTGTATACGATTTTAACGCCCTATAAGTTCGGACACTTTTTAGCGCTGACCCGACGTCCATATAATTGTAAGTCAATGTGTGCCCTACATTTATTTGTCTCATGAGTTTGGATGTAATTTATGGTTGTCTATGTGTGTGTCCATGTGACAAGATTGAACAAAATGTACGCCTGATGGTAAGCGACACGCCCATTAATAACAATTGCAATGCCACCCAGAGCTTTAAATTGCAAAGATCTGGAGGGCATTGCCACTGCGCCCGTCACCCTGTGACATAAGTTGACAAGTCCCATGTTCCTGTAATTTCATTAGCAACTTTGCTCTTCAAAACCGGAACGCAGTAATGCTGACATTACTGCTTGGAGGCAGAAATAGGTAAGGTGGCAGTACTTTCCTGGACGTAATTTTTTCTATGTATTTGTTACAATAGTGTCAATAATAGTATTAGTGGAGTATTTTCACAAAAAAATATTATGAATATCATGACAATAAAACACCATGGTATTCAATAAATAAATATTTTATTTTCTTGTTAAAATATATCTACTAAAATGTACTATAACATCAGCCAAAACTTAGTTTAAAACATGACTAACGCTTTGTCCGGGGCTAGTATGACATTCCCAGACACGTTCTTTGTCTTTTTGCTCTTGTTACGATCTCTCTTTAGACGGCGTTCTAAGCAGAAGGGCTTTGTGCAGAGAAATCGAGTTTTAGTCACGCTTGTATTTATTGTCTGACAGTTTAATGCCATACAGAAAATTTACCCGTGAAACAATTTTTCAGAAAATGAAGCGTTAATCAATAGCTCCAAAAAAACAACGACTGATATGATACGAGTAATGCGAGTAGAGGTAACGAAAATGAAATGTCAGAAGGCTTGACCAAAAAATCTGAGCGGTGTCGAAGTAAAAATGAAAAACATTTATAATAATTAGTAATTTGTGATAGCTGAAATGAACCAAGCATGAGGGACCACCTTGAGAGATTCAAACAAAAAAAAATTCAAAATTGGTCCACAATTGATGGAGAAACCGATGAATTCACAGACTTGCCAATAAAATTTGAGGATTTCCCTCGATATCCATGAGATCCACTCATCAGATTCTGACTTGGTGACAATTGGACCACCATGAGAGTGCACCCTTTCAGGGAAAAAAGAATTTTCAAAATCAGTCCACAATAGGCGGAAAAGCAGGAAAACATATATGGAACCTAACGTATCTGCTCCACCTTTTTTGAAGTCTGATCTGATCTGAAGAATCTGGGTAATTTACTAAGACTCGCTAAAAGCTCTAAGTGTCGCTTGATTGTCTCTTCCTTAACAAAGTCATGTCCATTCGAAGAATTGTGAATCGATCGGATCAAGTGACAAGCTGAAGGGAACACATCCTACGTAACTGCAACAGTTTTTGACGGCTGTGTGTGTTTTGGCATTATAATGACGAAATACGACACCTTAACGATTTACCAGTTCTGGGCGTTTTACATGAATTATGAATTTAAAATTTTCCCTCCTAGTCATAACATGCGTGTTAAAATATTATTTTTAAAATGACATTAGACAGAAATAGAACAGACTTTTGGCCAACCCATCACCCATGACGAAAATAACTCATCAGCACGTATCTGAGACTTTAGAGGACCTTTTGAATATGAGATAGACAACTGTTTAATTGAGAAATCATAATTAAACTCCAGGAAATTCTATTCATAATTAACTAGAAGATTATAAAGGGCACACAAATGCTGTGTTGCCTATCAATGACAAGGTTGTTGTAAACAAATATTATCTGAAAGTTTCTGACAGTTGTGACGAAAACAGACATCATATTAGATCCATATCATTGTAATTTCCATTTACATACTTTCGAATAACGAGCATTCTATAAAATGCATACGACAGTCCTAGCTTTCACTGGAAGTGGACCGAACTTCCGTACATAAGCATAATAGGCTGGACGTTACCAGTGAAAGTCGGTTTCAAGAACATTACTCAATAGTTACCGAACCGGACTTATTATCACAGTTTGCTCTTAATTCGTTCGATGTCTCTTGTTTATACGACGTCAATTGATTGCAAAATTTATTGCCGCGCATAGGAAACCAATCTGCTTGTAATAAGACCTAATTTGCAGGCTCCTGAGCACGAAGCCTCCTCTAGTAGCCTGATGCGTTGTAGTATGTGCTTTATTTGTTAATGTTTGTGTAACGTTAAAATTTCAATTTCTTTCTCATTTTACTTTATAGCGTCTTTTTAGATTGACGATAGTAAAGTGAGAATGTTGCCATTGTTAATTTAAATAGTTAATAATTAAAATCCTTAGCATATCTGTTACTTTTACTATAAGGATTGTGCTGTAAATATTTATCACATGCCTGCAAGAACTCTTCATGTGGCGTGTCGTCCCATTCATTCAGAATTTCAGTCGCTATCGTTATCGGTGCTTTGCTTTCATTTTCATTTATCAAAACTTTTGGTAATTTCAACGTAGGGATAGCACCTTTGAGCAAGTTTCTTTTTTTGTACATAAATGTTTCAAAATGTAAGCTGCAAACGTGCTTATTTTTATACAAGTAATCTATGTCTTTCTTCCTTAACTCAGGTCTTCGACATGCCTCTATCCATGTCGGTATTCTGAAAACGAACAATTTTTATCATCATTATTTTCAACCCATTACACATGCTACTACTGAGCAACTCTAAAAAGAGGTTTTAGTCTTTAATTCGCTATATACTGTTGGATATTTTATATGTTTTTCAAAGGTTGTGAACCTTCTTCGACATGCAGGTTTAATCACGATATTTTCCGTCGCTGATGCCGAGAGGTATTGCTATTGAATATAAATTTTCCATTTCATCAAATCATAATTTTTATAGACACCTGATTTTTTTCTGCAGTGCTAACCTAGTTAGTATAATGATTGTTCTACATCTCCCACCAGGGGCTGGCATCAATAGGGTCTATGGAATCGTAGTTTACGAAAATTATCAATCGCTTAATTCGAAACCATTGTGATAAAACCTGGATGTAATGAAAAAAAAAAACTAGTCGACGATATATTTTGTCACCAATTGGAATAACTTGGTAGCCATGGCCTTGAATCTCTTGATTTGTTACTTGTTGCGTATATAAGATCCGGACTGTCATTGAAGCAAAATTTACATTACCTTCCAAGATTGCTCTTCATTTTGTTAAGTATCTTATTTAATACTACCCACGTATAGTCGAGATGTCGTATGCATAATCAATATTATGCTTATCTTTGCGGATTAGTGTGTATCGAATAAAGGAACTCGATATTACGGACACCTACAGTGTCAAAATAAAAAGATTTAGATTAAGAAACTTACCTATCGTCACGCGGAAATCGATGAAATTTTAAATTCTTGTTACATTGACTCGTAGACATACATTTAAAAACACAGCAAGCTCTGCCTACCATTTTTAATCTACTAGAATTTGTCGCAATACACAAAACGCAATAACATAATGTACGTTAACCTTGAATAAAGCGGGAACGCAGACTGACTGAGTTTGCGGGTTGTAGGACAACGCCCAACCCTCCCTCTCCCAGTCGTACCACACCCCATTGTCTCGTCCTTTGCTACGTTAAATAAATCGCCCTTTATAAAGAGAGTAACGTGGCTATAGCTGGTCACAAAAGCGTCAGCAGAGACTTAACATTTTTAGAAGGGTTTCAAAGGAGCGTTAATAATACCAGATAGAATGCATAAAAAAACTTCTTGATCTTGTTGATTTTTGCAAAATTTCGCCCTGTCATTTTGTATAAATAGCAACACGGTCTGGCGCAGGCGATTTCTTTGTCCTTTTAAACACAATAAAACAAATTTAATCCTAAGATACTCCAAGCGCTTTTGCTAATGTAAAATCGTGTCGACACAATGTTTCTTCGTAAATTGGTGTTCTTAGAAGTCTTTCAAAAGAATTATCTTTTGTTTCTCCGCTTTCATCACATATTGTTTATTTTTGTTGCGATAAAATTACAGCGACAATACAATTGTTTTTGAAATATTTGTCAAATATCCACATGAATACTTTTGATGTCATATCGGCTCTTTCTTTTAGAATTTCAATCGTTGCATATTGCCTATGTTTGATTTCCTCATAGTTTGAAAGAGATCGGTGAATGTATTCGATAGTCACTTCTAATTTTAAATACTTTCAGTGCACAAATAAAAAAAATATTTAGAAAAAGATTTTCCTTTTTTTTTTTCAATTTTTATAACAATATTCTCACAATCTTTATGGATGTAAATATTTGAGATAACAAACCACTAATTTACGTGCAAAGGTATGTCATAATTTACATCGCTGTGGAATGTAATGGAAGCTGATCTCGCACTGGCACTGCGCACGGCACAACATACGTCACGATATAAGTTGACAAGTCAAGTGTCCTGTAACTTCACTAGCATCCTTACCCTTCAAAACCGAAACGCTGTAATGCTTACGTTACTGCTTGGCGGCAGAAATAGCTAAGGAAAGTACTGCCATTACTTCCCTGGGCGAACTGTATCACAAGGAGCTCTGCTGCTACTAAATGAACTACGGGAGAATGACCTGTTTTTTTTACTCGTGTCTAGTCTATACGTTACACGATTGATATAATAGATATCATGTTATGGTTAGACAAACTTGCTTCCATTCCGTTCCACTGTAATGTGGAAATTGAACCTTAATATCCTTAAAACCCGAACACGTCTCAGTTCCTATACTAACGTCATGTGATCAATACTGCGACGTTCACCAAATGATTGGCGGCATCATAAAAAGTTATCAAAGAAATTATGATGATCGATCTGTAAGTTGTTATAAATTTTAGTTATCAACATACCTAACCATGTTTTAAATACGTGCTATCATAACATTTTTCAAAGCGTGACAAATTGTGGTCACATGTTTTTGAATCACGTGTCATATGTGGTCAATGAATTGTCTTATAGATTTCCACTGTACCACCTCAGTCAACCGTGACTATAGGACCTGTAAAGGGCCCGAAACGTTGGTTTGATTGAAAAAACAAATATAGGTACGCGATTTAAATTCGGAAAAATAGTTTCAATTCCTATGTGTAACAATTGCGAAAATCTAAGAACTCGATATGTTTATTATACATAAATGCTACAGTTATATTGTGTAGTGGTGAGAAATAAAGAAATAAAAAATGAGATTTAATTGCATTACGGTTTAAATAATCACCACAGTAAAGAGTTTGGTTTTGAGACATTTTTAATAATTTTATTATCTTTGAAATTTTAAAAAAATTTGTAAACAGTATCACTGTTCCATAAAATTACGTAAAAAAAGCAATTAACTAGAGTATTGAAATTCCCGTCTGAACTTATTTGCAATACGTGGAGAATCACGTAGAGACCGGGCTGTCTTGGTAACTATACATGGACAAGGCGCCACATCATCATCGAATTATGCAAGATCGCGTATGAACTACACGTGTGACCTTCTTCCGTAAATGGATGTACTTACTACGAATAAGCCGTATATAGAACTACAAGGTTCTCTTTGCCGATCGACATCTGGGGACTTGACACTTTTTAAAGGTTTTAAAACTACTAGCAGCAGAGGTCCTCTTGAAAGAGATTGTCGAGGGAAGCACCTTACCTATTTCTGCCGCCAAGCAGTAACGTGAGTATTACCATGACTGCGTTCCGGTTTGGGTAACGGGGGACTTGTCAACTTATCTCAGGGTGACTGGCGCAGTGGTAGTGCCCCCAAGATCTTTGCAATTTAAAGCTCTGAGTGGCACTGCAACTGTTATGTACAGGCGTGTAGCTTACCACCAGGTGCACGACTGGTTCCTCCCGTCATTTGGTATTACAAAAAAAGAAAAAGTCTCCGACGTACAGGACTCGTGTTGATGTTTTCCTTCGTTCATAAATATACGTAACTTGGAAAAAAACCGTGGTGGCGTAACCTACCACCTCTCAAACTAAGGCGTGGGTTCGAAACCTCTGAATTTCTTGGAATTTAAGTGCCAAATTTAATTTGAAATTTACCATGAGCTTTTTGGTGTAGGAAAACCCTCGCCTGAGAGGAGATCCGTGCCCAGCAGTGGGATGTACAAGATGACGAACTTTGAAAGCAATCGTTCCCCCATCGGGCTACCACATCTCTTCTGAAATATCTATGGGCTATTCAAAACAAGGGTGGTGTGATAAACAGGGATAAAAATGTATAAAAAACTTTATAGTTTTCGGGTATATAGGGTAGTGAGTTATGCGAAATAGCTATCGAAAATTTATCTATTTCTTTCTGCAAATAAAGTGTTGTAATAACAAACCGCCTATAAAGCTTCTCATCTTACAAAAAAGCCGCGTTGATTGCAAAAGGAAGTTGTGATTCAGCGAATTGGTTACTGTGAAAATTATTTTATTTAATATCATAACAAATTGTCCTTATCAAAGAAAAATCATGTCTTTATCACAGTATTAACTACGTAATATAATAACGCACACACTCAACATAGCCCCACACTAGGGAAACCCTGTGTCGCGGGTGCCATGGACACACACATAGACAACCACAAATTACACCCAAACTCACGAGAGAAATAAATGTAGGCCATACAAATATTTCTCCCGGCCCGGGAATCGAACCCGGGGACCTCTGCGTGGCAGTCCGGTATGGTAACCGTTCGGCCACGGAGGCAGTTAAATAATATTTATTGGTGAAAACGGGCACATGGGACTTGTCAACTTATGTTTCGGGTGACGGGCGCAATGGCTGTGCCCCTAAGATCCTTTCTGAGCTTTGGCACTGAAATGGCTAGAAGCAGACGTGTCGATTACCACCAAGTGCACGATTTGTTCTTTCCGTCACGTGATATCATAACATAATAATAATGTATTTATTTATTTCAGTCACAAAAGCAATGCAATTTCGTGATATCGACCACTAAGTGAGTGTCTGGCGCTCGTCGTAAGTTGGAAAAGTTTGTTTTACGAATCGCCAGACTGTCACGCCTCGAATAAGAAAACTTTTTTTTACTGCTTTGATTAGCTCAATTTTAGACTTTTTTTAAAATTTTGATATTCAATTACTTAAAAATAGAAAGAATTACTTAAGAGTTGATACAACCTCAAATTCCGCATAACAGTCAAAGTGTTGAATCGAGCACTTTGGAATAAATATAGAGTAAAATTGAGGATATACTCTGATTACTATACGAAGTGAAAACATTAAAAATTTTCACGATAGAAAAAGAAAACACAAACTTACCTCGAAATTGTACAAGAAAATCTCTGTATTTAACATTGACTTACAAATAAATAAACGACGGGTCTAATACAAAAACCACGAAAAAAATGTCCCAAGTCAACCTATTTAAACGTAGTGACATGTCAAGGAATATGAAAAAGCTAAAACGTTGAATTTAAATTGTAATGTCATCGCAGTACTGTCTAATTTTGCTTGCTTCGCTGTCAGTCGAACAAACGAAGACTAGAGCGTGAATGACGCTCTGTATACGATTTTAACGCCCTATAAGTTCGGACACTTTTTAGCGCGGACCCGACGTCCATATAATTGTAAGTCAATGGTATTTAATATGTATTTTACATATACCAATTTTTTTAAATATCAACTAAACTAAATGGAACACGTATACGATAAACATTTTTCAAATGGCTTCCGTTTGTACAAAAATAAATTTTGTAAATAAAGCCTGTTTAAATTTTGTAAATAAAACCTGTGTAAGTTTTGTAAATAAAGCCTCCCGACACTAGTCGACAAGCGCAATAGATTTGAATTCGAGCTGAGGTAGTATCATTTCTTAAAGAAAAATCGCGAAAAAATTTAAAAAAAAATATTTGAAAAATTGTAGTGTTTTTTGAATCGTAAAATATGTATTAAAAGTCCGTTACATTTAAATAATAGAATGTTATATTACTATTTAATTCATCAAACATTTTTCCTTGCTGTGGTTTCCTTGAATTCAGTGTAGTAATGTCATTTGGTCAGTATGTACGTCACTGTCACGGCTTTGCGATTGGCTTATGTATTAATACGAAGGTTGGTAATAACTACGTTTTTACGGTTTATTGCGCTTCATTGCGCCCCGAAAACTTATATATATAGTTACCAGAAATGGGAATAGGCAGTGTATACCGAATAGTCGATGAAATAATACACATAGAGTAAATAGTACCTCCCTCTGAATTACCGATACTCTTGTATTTTGTTGTGTAATTTATTTAGAAAAAATATTTCGTAATAATTGTAAGTAATATTTAATTGTAAACAATAAATGCAACTTAATGTCTTAGGGCGACGTGCACAACTCCCGTCAGGTCGTTGCGATTTAAAGCTCTGAGTGACACTGCATCTGCTAAAGACAGACGTGTCTCTTAACATTAGCCACACGACTTGTTCGTCCCTTTACTTGGTACCATAAAAAAAGTATTTTATTATCTATTTTTTTGCC
Organism: Hyposmocoma kahamanoa; assembly: GCF_003589595.1. NCBI lineage: Eukaryota > Metazoa > Arthropoda > Insecta > Lepidoptera > Cosmopterigidae > Hyposmocoma > Hyposmocoma kahamanoa. The sequence goes on along the minus strand of NW_020653854.1, from coordinate 3,451,781 downwards.
TTTTTGTTCTGTGTTTTTTTTACCAACCTGATTATTCAGGGCAAGCTGTGTTCCATCTATACGTAGTTGTATCTAATCAGACTTTTATATAAAATGGAATATGTAATAGATGTAACAACTGTTGATGAATTTTAAAAAAGAAAAATTACAAAAAATGGTTATATGGTGTTATCTACTTTATGTGTAATACTTGAAGTTAAGGCAAATCTGCCTTCACCGATCTCTGGTAATAAAAAATGTCTCATATTTTTTTATTATTATAAACCTATGATACATCTAAACACCAAACTTATATAGAAGAACAGAAAATAATTCTACTTTTAAGTAATTCATCTCACTATATTTAAAACCTTCTAAATCCCTAATATGGTTTGAAAATGCACATGTCTAGAAAAGAAAAAAAAATCTAAAATCACTAAGATTTCAATTGTAGGCAATAGTTCAAACAACTAAGGTTATGTAAGACGGTAGTTCACATATATATCATATACACCATTAAGTGCTCGACCAATAACCCCGCGTGTCGAGTGCAATGCACCTGGATACCTGATTCTCGGGACACCCAAGTAGCATAACACGCTTGATTACTATATGGTTAGTGATAGCGAAAGCGTCATTTTGAAAAAAAAATCCATGTGAACATGTTTTAGGTTTTAAGGACTGTTTTCAAGTATTTACGTCCCGTTCTAAAATTCAATTTTGGTTTTAATTAAGTTTAGGTTTTACAATTAAATTTAAAATAGGACGTAAATATTTTAAAACAATCGTGAAAAATTAAAACAAAAAGATTTTGAAAAATTTTTCGAGTTGGCGGTTTCGCCCTTTCAACATAACGTCGATAACATTATACTAATATATTATAATAATAGTATATAAGTATGCATACCCACATTACGCAGTCTTGATCTTGAAGATTGATCAGAAAGATGCTTGTGGAACATGCGCTTGATAGATTAAATATGGTCCGACTTTGTTTTACATGTAGCGGAAACGCGTTCCATAGTCGGAAAAAAACAGGCCAAAAAGCCAGTACCTACGGTTAGAAGAAATAAGGCATATCGAACCTCGCATCCCAGCCGAACGGTTTGAAATTGAAATTAACATTTTAGGTAATCAGATGTAGCCGGATTGAACAAAATGGATAAGAGTGGTTAAAATTCTTAAGGACCTTCGCAACGGCGAGGTGACTTCTGGACTTATTCCTTATTGGGTCATTTATCTGCCCGATCGGAACGAAGAACTGTATCATCAACAAGCATTTGATTATTTTGACATCTCTAATCCGCTTTGCCAAAATAATTATAGTGAGAGACATAACATTAGTGCGAGGAATAAAAATAAACTAGCTGTTCTTGACAGTTGTCTTTTTCTATAAGAAGATTCCGATTGATATTCATTTGCCATGTACGAGGTCTGAAACTTTATTGAAACAAAACTTTGTGCGATTATACAGCTTCTGCATACTTTGATGAGAAAAATAAAAATCAGCGGTAGTGACCCGTTTACCTCATAAGAGCTATACCTATAAAGGTAGTCTCGATTTAAGTTGTTTAAATTAAATATTGTAGTCATAAATATATTCAAAAATATATATTTACAAAGAGCAACCCATAGACTTTCTTGCTTATTCCTCTCACGGGAATCTGCCTTACGAATAATCAGCAGAGTTTATTTAATATGGCGATTTGACTTGACATTGCTTAAGTACCAATATTCTGCAATTAACATCTATAATACAATCTTGATAAAAACAAGGAAGAAATACATATACAACGTCTATATTGTAATCACCCAACATTTATACGTTTATTTATAGGTTAGAAAATGACTACGGAAGTCAAATAGAAATATAAGGGTAAACACTCATAATCTTGAAAGTGGCATAATATGTCACTAGAATAGAAGGAATTTCCTGTAATAAAGAATTATACACTTGTATCATTATCTATTAATACTAGGTACAACTTTATTGAAACTCGTATTGCACAATGAATATTAAATTATTGCGGGAGTTCGATGAAAGAAACTAAAGAATAAGAATTTCCAAGTCCAAGTGGATTAATAACAGTATTTCTTCCAATTCAGATGTTATATACTTAGGTGACTTTTTCTCTCAATATTTTAAGATGTCATTTTAAGCATAATTTAGAGGGGCAAATAACATGGAGGTAAGAACATTAAGTATAACCGTACCCCTTCGAAAACAAAAACCAGTCGTAACATAGGTACTCCCAAAAGTTACTATATTTGTGTATACATATGTACAATGTGGAAAAATCGGAAACTATTGGCCTTTTTCAGAATAAAACATTCTTCCGATACAATGAAATTATCCATACAACAAACTGAGTCGATCAGCATTAAAAAAGAAAGTTTGTCAATATAATAAAACTTCTACGCACAACTCACGTTTCACTACAAAAATTGCCATGTTGAAATTATTTTCACAGAAAAGACCTTACACTACTACGATTCTGGTCGTGTACTCTCGTTCTGCGTCCGACATTCGTCCGAAACAATTACTGTCAAATAAGTAGACACAAATTACACCCAAACTCACGAGAGAAAAAATGTAGGCCATACAAATATTCCTCCCGGCCCGGGAATCGAGGCTGGGAGTCCTAACCGTTCGGCCACAGAGGCAGTTTATTACATACTTGATATTGTTTTTATTTGGTCGGGTATTACTCATTTGACATTAATTGTTTCGGATGAGAACAAGAGCAGACCCCCTGACATATATCTTAAGCCTCATCAATAAGCATCAATGCTTTTAAACACGTTTGTCGGCGGGCATTTCACACCTGACCTTACTTAAGGACGCCTTCAAATTGGCCGTGGTAATTTCGCCGTGGTCTGCCCTTACCAATACGCCCCTCACAGTGGCCTTATAATTCTGTTTCGTAAATCTTCTTTCATTCATCCTCTCATTTTCATTCTCATTCATCCATTCATTCTTGACCTAAATTGGAAAACTAACTAGATGAATATATTTTCTTTGCATATGATTATGTTCAATGTCATATTGAGGAAGTCAAAACGTACTTTACTAGGAAAAACCGTTAATTGGGAAACTATATAATTATGTGTACCATTATGTAATTGTACAGATAGTAACCATGGAACGTCATAGTTAAAAACAAATGAGTCATGCGTTGGCCCCCTCCCACTGCCAAATCAGTGAGAGGTCTTCGCAGAGGAGTTCATGGAAAAATAATTTGCCAAAAGTTTCAGAACATCGGCAGTGACTAGATAGCGACCCTTAAAATCTAAAAAGCTACTTCCTCCTCCTCACATCCTATTCCTTTATTACTTAGGGTCGTGACTCCTCTGGGGAAATAATTTCTGCATGGCGACGCCGCGTTATCATCTTTGAAATAGCGGAGCGCATGATCGAGACACAAATCAAGCTACTTAGTACTTTGTAATATATTATACGTACGTGTTACTTGTATTTTAAAAACGACCAGCAGGCAGGTTTTAATTCAAACTTGAATCAATCCGATCGGGTAGCCTATCCGAGTTTCGAAATCAGATGGGTTTCCGAGCGAGAAGATGAACCTGATTCCTACTATATCTTTTTAATTTGTGAGTTAAATCGACTATTGTTCCGATTTCAAATGTCAAAAGTTTCCAATCGGCCAGTTGTGAATCGCAATTATGCGCCTCCACTCGGAAGAGACGCAGTTTCCAATCGTGAGAGGTAATCAAAAGCAAGTTGCAGGGGTTACTTTGGCACTTGTTTCCAATAAGCATTTCGTTTGCAGGAACTATAAATCCTTTCAACAAAAACTCTTCGTAAATAACTTAAATTATGTTTACCACGCATACGTATTTTTCCTTATCGTTTCCGAGCATTGCAAACGTTCGTTTTTGTTTTTCTAAAAATGCAACGGCCGTACAATATAATCTGTTACAAACATCCGTTTCTGCGAATCGTAACTGAGCGAAACGTCCCTATGATAATGGGTATCTATCGATAAAGCTGTTACTAGTATTACGTTTGTGATTTCTATGTTGTAATCATCAAAACAACATTATTTTATTTGTTTATTACGTGTTCCGTGTTTTTACCGGAATGTATAATTAAATAAAGATTCGTTATAATATGATGATTCGTTAAATACAATTAATTTAAAAGAAAGAGAAGAAAAATGTAATGTAGTTCTTCAAATTAAAGACCAGTTTTCACTGTATCTACAACTGGTAATGGTTTCTCTTTAGTTCAACTTATTCTTTGGCAAAATGGTTTCGAGATTTCGTAATACATTAGCATTTATTTATTGATTCTGTAAATTGACTGTTCGGGAAACTGTTCATTAAAATTACGAACAACACTGTTCATCAACTGAATGTTATGATTGTAATTAATTTCATATTAATTTCATTTAATTAAGTTTATAGTTTCAGTGGCATATTATTATGTTTAGTGTTTTAGATATTTTAAAACTAAGTAACATTAACAAATTCTTCGTATTAAAAGTACCAAACAATTACCGTTACTAGAAATAAGTTCGAGTAAACTTCACTACGTTAATATGATATCTAAACTAACCACAATGGCATTTCCATTGAAACAGAAATAAATTTCCAATCATTCCTGTAATATTTATTTCCTTATACATATATATAAAGCAATGTTTTTTATATAAAGTTTATTAGTGTTCATGTAATAAAAAGCCTTGTAATTCGATTTTTTGTCATTGTCACTCGTATGGTCAGTAAATTCTTTAACATAGCGGTCAAAATCAAACGTATAATTCTTTTAGGTGAATAGGCTAGCGAGCATTCCCTGTACAAATGAACTTGGAATCCTATTTGGATATATAATCAAACTTACGAGATTTCATAGACACAAAGTAAAACCTTGGCTCTTGATTTGACCGGCTCCAGTTAAGTCTCGCAGTGCCATTTTTATTAAGTTGGAAGGTGATTTGGGTACAAATGAATGAATAAAAGTGGAGTGACGAAAGAGATCATGTAAAACCAACGTGGAAGGGAATATTGGAAGATGAAAGCTACGAAAGACGTTTTAAGATCGAGAATGTTCTTAAAAAGGCTGGAATGTGTATTGAAAAAATAGGAGGGCTTGTATCAATAGATGAATGTAAACAAAACAAGACAATTTGTTAGAACAGACAGTTGTGCTAGAATCGTACAAAATGGCACTCGATAATGTCAGCCTGGTCCAATGGGTATCGAAAGGCATGAGTACATTGTACCATTTTTGAATTATGGCCAACACAACACTAGACATATCGATCTGGTATATTCACAACCTATCGATTGGCAAATTAAGGATGCGGTACAATTGGTGAAGTGGTTCGGGTAACCGTTAACTGCCGCAAAGCAGATGTAGGTACCTACCACATGCAATACAATAGAAGTTTTATAGCGGTGAATTGGCTGTTTAATGAATATAAAATTTTTTGCGGTACTGGCCGTTCTTGGAAGAAAGGTCGCAACTGGTAAAATAAATTGAACAAATTCAAATTTCAGAAAATATAGATTGTTTAGATTGCACTTCATACTGCTGAAAAGGTTAGTGTGTATTTTTTGGCTATAATGTCAAACGTTGATTGGATTATTAACAATAGGTATTTCATTTAAAATGAGAGAATCAACTCAAATAAAAATGCTGAAAATGATCCTGATATTTGTTTTTCGATATTCTCAACACATACGAGAGATGGTAATGGATAAAATAAGTACTGAAGGCATTCAAGGCTTCTCAAGTAAAATGATCTGCGATGAAGCTAGTATGGCGGTATTATGTTGTCATGTTATAAACAGGTATTGCCGTTCCTGATCCCTAATTACGGATTTTTAAATGTCTGAATACGTTTTTGAAATCAAGTCAATAATATTGTTATGTATTTCAAAATGTAACATGCTTCTGAAACTAAATAAAAAAAAACAAATAACTAGGGAAATCAAATTAACAATGTCAATGTGTGTGTGTATCAAATAAAATCTTATCACTATTGACTTCAGCCAAATGGTGTATACCGCTAGTGCCGTGGACGTTGTTTAATTATTTTGACAGTTCCTCCAAATTTTTTTTATTACTCATTCAATTCTTCTTCTTGACTTATCGATAGCATACACTGTAATGCTTGCCATCGTGGTGAAAGGATCTGCAAACTGCATCAACATTATGATGTCGATGGCCAACTGGCTTAAGGTACTCGCTGATTATTATCCAGGGTGCGCCAAGACGTACAGTAAAGGAGTGGAGGCTCTTTTCGTGCACTCTAGGGTTCAATTAGGAGTAATTTTCGATACTCGTCAAATAGGTACTCTATTATACACCTTCTACTAGAATAAACGCAACATACTAATCCATAAGTTCTCTCAGAGTCCCCAACGTTTGAGTATCTATAAAATGTATCATTTAAAAATGTTTTTGATCTGGTTGGTATGGGTACAAAAATTTGAACAACATAACCGTTATTATTGTATGAATATTATGTTGCCGACATCTGCCTGTAAGGGTTCAGTGTACCGATCTCTCTACCTGATAAAATTCCTTTTTTTTTACACGATCTTTTGATTCGACTCTGCCATATGGCTTGTAAAAACCATTGGGGTACCCGGGGTGCCTAATGAAATGCCGACAAGAGCCCGTCCTTTAGAATCTGATGTGATGGTATTCACTTTTGTTATTATCGTCGAAAAAAATATTTCTTTAGTGTTCCACAACGTGGGCACGGCTCTGATTGAACTGGTCATCCTTTTAAGGCCCACACTTATTTAAACTTAGTATTAAATTATTACTGGTTATAGGGGGTCTACTCTCAATCGATGTCGGAACATCCGTCCAAAACAATTACTGTGAAATAAGTAATATTCGACAAAATTAAAAGACAAGTATCAAGAATGAAGCTTCATTCGCATCACGCGCCTTTTCATTTGGTCAAGTATTGCTTATTTGGCAGTAATTGTTTCGGACGGAGATCGAGAGTAGACCCCCAGGTTTGTAACGACACACGGTATAAGTTATTAATTCACTGATATTTCGGTAAAGAGAACAGAAATATCTGTCTACCCTCTTTCAGAACAGAAATATCTGACTACACTTTGTCAGCGACTACCCCCATCTCGATTTTTTGCGGCGTCACCATTGTCACTCACTTTCTTCCGTGACTATAGACCTTGTAATCGTTCTAAATAGTCAAAAATAAAAAGTAGTACCGTGGTTAGAAACCAATTTCAAACTTTGTAGAATTTAACTACTACGACGCAGTTATTACTAATACAATGAGTTCATTTAAAATATCAACCACAGTTGACCTAGTCCCTAGCGAATGGGTAAAATATTTGTATGGTAAATCATAGTTCTTCCTATGACCGCCAGAGGCCCTTTAACTTTCTATACAATGTTTAACCCCGTTGCTGGTGACGTCAATACTGTAAACTCATGGTAAAGACTCAGCAACCCATACAAACACTCAAACCAATAACTGAGTGAGGTAAACCAGAGATCAATGACACAAAACGTATGAGTCAAAAAGACATGTAATGAAAAAGTTGTAATGAGTTCAACTGAGCGTCATAATAGGAAAATTTTTCACGTGGTCAATGAATCGACTAGTGAAAAAAAAGTAATAATTGAGGCCCATTGTCTACCAAAGCAAAGTAGAGAAGAGCTATGTACCTGACTGGATTATGTTTCAGCTTCTTTGCTTCCAGCTTGAATTTTTGAGGTTATTCCACGACAAGTATTATGAAGATATTAGGGATAAAAAACCTTTTTAATTTAGGTTCTTAATTCGAGTGTTTTTTGTGTGTATATTACGCGATATACTTTTTTGTTGGAAATGGGATACCTCCCAATGGTCCTATTAAAATCCGAAGAAAATATTCCACTTCTGCGGGTGGCAAATTAGGGAATGAATCCAGTTTATTGGCTATCACCCACTTTCCGTTAACCAATTTCAATAAAATTTAACAAATAGATGTAATTCTTCGAACTTTTGAGTTCATAGGACATTAATTTAGCTAAATCGCACGCATATATCAGAATAACGAAATGGCGACAATGACTAATGAGTAGACAATGGGCCTATCCATTGATGAGTCGACAGTAACCTAAGCTCAGTATTAACTGTTGAATAACTGACGGAAATAAGCTTGGTCTGCCAGGCGCCTTGGAACAAAGTCCAACTAGAACCATAGTAACTTTACGACGAGAAACGAGCGAATTTATAGTACCGGGAGGTCAAATGTCCTAAGTTGCAAATCCGATGCATAATATCTGTCCCAGAAACTTGACAATAGCCTATAAAGTGAAAGGTATATTCCATGTACCTGAAATCGCGTTACAGCATTTTAGGAAAACAATTACCTGTACACTATTTATTACCTGTTAATGAAACATTATTTCGGTTGCGGCATTGAAAATGGTCTGTTCATTTTTACCTGACTACAGGAAGCAAAAAGGAGAATAATGCTGTTGATTGATTAAGTGTCTACTAACGTAACGCGTAGCGCAGCCGACTTTTTGTGCCTTGGGCTAAGAATTCTTTAATAGTATTTTATAACTTAGCTATTGCCAAGACCGGCCTCAACCATGTGAGGTGAATGCTGTTCCAGGAAAGTGGGAACCTATAACGGAAATATTTTCTAAACCATTAATTTGTTACCATTGTTTTCTTTGCTTTTTTTGTCTCTAACTTTGAATTGGAAATTTGGTTAACTATTTAATAATAAATGGCTCCAAGGATTGTGGGACCTTGGGACCTGGCCCCGGCAACCTTTTATGGCACCGGGTGTTACTTCGGAAATAACTTGACATGTCGTAAACTGGCACCATATTTGACGCTATTTAGTGTTAGATTCAAAATCTAATTTAAGCAGTCTATTTTTACACAACTATACAATTACTGTGGTGTAAATTATTCGTGCAAACATGACAAGTTAACGGAGAACCTCGTTAGAACGTAACATCATATACGTCACACATTTGGCATTCGATCATTTAGGTATTTCAAGTAAACATACGAACAGATTTAGAAACACCTAGACCAATGTAGAAACTATGCTGTTGCCATAAAACCTGAGATTAAATTTTCATGACTTCTACGGCCTTCGTCTGAAATTCACGTGAGGTTAACGTTACTAGCGCGTTTATATCGACCCTCTACTCACTAACTAATGCCGAGAAGAACGCCAGTTGCCGTAAAAATGGAAGTAAATTAGTTAATTAATTTTTGTTAACCAACCGTCAAAAATTTGTTAAAACGAACACCAAAAATACATTCGACACGTGTGTTGCCTCTGTACACGGGATTTTCAGGAGTTGTTGCCCAAGCCAGTTGTCGTTGCAAGCCACTTCCTGCTTCGGGCGTTTTTAAGTAGTACAATACCATAATGCCTGTCTCACACTAACCGTAAACCTCCACTTGTTAACGCTCCTGACAAACCTCTTTCTATCTCAGCCACTCGCATCAGTCTCATGATAATATGCCCGTTCATTCTTACTGCTTTAACTTGGGCTTCTTTAAGGACATCTCCAATGTGATCGAGACATACGTCTGCTTCCCCACGTTTCTATTAAACATTCGCTCTATTCGTGCCGTCAATCTACTAAGATCTACTTTTTGTACATGACCAAAATGGATCTAGCATTGGGATAATTTTTAGTTAGTTAGTTAATTTTTTTTTGTAGCTAGTGTCAGATTCGTTTTTTCAATGAGTTATGGCTATTTATAAAAAAGGTAGACATATCACGTTAAACGAAGGATGTTCGCTTTTGAAATCTGAGTCAGATCGTACACCTTATATACGCACATGCTAGGAATGCTAAAATTAGAATTATGAGGAATGCTAAATAAATATATGAGGAATGCTAAAAAAAGGCTGAACTATGATAACAATGCTCATATGGTCGCATACTATAATGACTTCAATCGTCTTTTGACTTCAATAAAAAATTCTGGTACATATGGCCAATGGTACATATTATAAACGTCGTTATCATAATTCAGCCTTTTGTAGCATTCCTCTAAATATGTCCACGAGTAGGTATAGTTACGACAAAAATATCAAATACGCCAGTTAATGAGGAGACCAGACTCTGAATGAATGCGGTAATTTAAAAAAAAAACAAGTTCTCAAAGACAATTCCCAATGACACATGCCCTTCTTATGTCATGAGATTTTAAATATTACGACTTGATTCAAATAACATTCCTTTTCATACTTCATAATTCTTTATTGTCACGAGCGATTATCTAGTTTTATGTAATTTACTTATTAGACTTTATTAAAACAAACATTTTATAACAAAAGTGTTATGTTATTAATAGGTGGACATCTGTAGTTGTTACGTAGAATGTGAATTAAAAGTAATTGTATAAAATGACAAATTGTAAACATAATCGGCACGCGTACTTACTTACAGCTGGCAGTAGCAATAATTCAATACTTCGGGGTAGAAAGGGCGTAAAAAAGAGAAAAAAAGAAATATTTACAGTATGGTTCATATATTTTTTTGCGTTTTATTTTCTACATTTAAGTAAAAAATATATTTTATGCCGAATAGCCATGAGCCGACATGTCGAAAGACTATTTTTTTTTTTTTTTTTGATAAAATTTACTTTTACCTTCTTTACTTCCCCGAAGTATTGATACGGTATAGATACCTACAATTTTATGGCTCAAATTACATACTGCCCTGTAGGTACTTCCGTTAAAACCGTCACCATGTGGTCACACCTTGCTACAAAATAGAAGGAAGCGCGTCCAAGTTAAACTTTTTAGTTGTACACCACTACGCGGATTGGACTTCACATCCATATCGTCGAAGAGTTAACGCTTACTAAAGTTGTTTGAGTATTAAACTCTCTTCGAATTTAATACTGGACATATTCTGACCAGTCGTATTAAAAGGAGTCCAAATCATCCCGCCATTCGTTGTGGGGCTTCCGCTCCGTGATTATCTTGGCCCACAACCGCTCGGCATGCGTCAGACGTGACCAGCCCAGTTTAACTTCAACTTGGCCTCCTTATGAGCTGCATCGACAATTTGAGTTTGTAAGCGCAGCGTAGTTTGCTGCGCTCCATAGCTCGCTGGCAAACCCCGAGTGTAAAAACAAAATTTTAAGCAAATAAATATCATTCATTCATACATTCACTCGATCATTCTATTCACTTTAAAGTGAGGATGTGGATGATAGCATAGTATAATAAGACAAGTGTGGTAACTCTGTACAAACGTAGCAGCGCGGCTTGTATGTGTACGCGCCCGCCGCGTGCCGTGTACAAACTCACACATTTGCATCATCTCGCGATGGACTCGCGTTGTATAGCGCTGGTCGTTCCACTCACTGTTGATAATTCTAATAAAAAAATGTAAATTATGAAAAGTTGTAAGGCTCATATTGTGTTCTATGTCTAGAAATATCTTTTAAAGTTTTATTTAACGTGAATTATAAAAGAAACTTGTACAGCTAATAGCCACAAGAGAGACGAGATTTAAAATTATTTTGCGAAAAAATCCGTTATAATGGCTCCAGCGTCTTCGTTCAGTAACTTCTGCTTTTGATAAGTGCCAATGTCAAATGTGAAAAATTAAAGAAAAAATATTGGCATTTTGCTGTCCGGGAAATATTATATTTTTTTGAAAATGGCAGTTTGACCCTAGGTCGTCCTTTCGCGCCTTTCATTATTATGCGAATGAGCGCGTCCATACCTGGCGTGGAGTTCCCATATAGAGTTACAATACTTGTTGCTTATTTATTATACTATGATGATAGCACATACAGCATTATCAGTATCAGAAATAAAAATAAATACCTAACAAATTGTGTTTCATTGTTTCAGATGCGCCGAATGATGCGAATTACATGATTTGCGGCGTCGTGATCGCAATGGCGATGGTCGGGCTCATTATTGTGCTGCTAGCTCTTACTATTAAGTAAGTATTACATTTGCTTTGTGTAACGTTTTTTTATATTTAACGATTGCAAAAGGTTCTTTAACAAAAGGATGACGAAATGGATTGGAACACTAGAAATTACAAAGCAACTTAATTTCTTAGATGACACGAACACTGATCTTAAAAAGTGCTATGATACAATGTTTTTGTGATTCATAATTATAAACTGTACTTTATAAAGGCTGCATAAAATGCATCTAATGTCTCTTGGAAACATCTATCATGACGTAATAACTACATTTTTTACTATTCATCATTATTACACAACTACACGGGAACACACGTTTTTTTTTTCGATTAAACGTTCTGGTATACGTGGCTAGGGGTTCATATATGAACGTTGTTATCGTAATTCAAACTTTTTTAGCTTTTCTGTAAAATTGGTAATTAAACCGTGAATTTTCCTAAAATGTACAAAATAATAAATAGGTTAAGACATAGTTTAATAAATAGTATACTATATCATTTAAATACAAAAACATTTAAGAGCAAAATATTACAAAAGAAAAGTAATTAACATTAAAATTCGCGGCAAATTTGCTAAACAACAGAAAATGTCAATCGATCTTTGACCACTACAATGACTAATTAGTAAAATATGATAACGTCAGCAAATGTGACTTAAGTTTATCAGCAGGTTATAAAATGCTGAACTTTTCAAAATTATTTATAAGAAAAATCAATTTGCAATAGTTACGTTAACGATTGTTATGCACGGTATAACGAATAACAAATGATACTATTGTACGCAATGGTCTTTTGTGTTATACATATAATTTTATTCTACATTGCTTTATAGTTCTTAGTATTGGATATGAATAATATGGATATGAAACATGTTTTTCGGATCTAACTTGAGTATATTTGTTTTGCCGGAACCAATATTTCCGGTCCTTTGCATGTCCCGTAGATGTCGATTTTTTGAAAAAAAAAATTTAAATCCGAAAAAAATATTTTTTCTGAATTATTTCCGATATATAACAATCCCGAAAACTTAAGAACTCGTTAAAATTTGTAATATTTTGTAATGATTTTTTGCGATATATTGATTGCATATTGAAAGTTTGTCCAGAAACAATGCCATATTTATTGAATCTATTATTTCAATAAATATGACATTGTTTCTGGCCAAACTTTTAACGAAAAGCATACAAACATTTTTTAATCACTCAACGGCAGTTCGACAAGAGGTAAATTTTTTTCAAGAGGATCCATGCCTTAATTTACTACACTTAAAGATGAAATATTTTCTTCAAATTTTAATGGGATCGCTACCAGAGGTACCACCTTTACAAGAAAAAAAAAAATCGTCGAAATCGGTTACAAATGCCGGAATAATTGCGAAATATCACACAACAAAAAAGTACAGTCGAATTGAGAAGCAACTCCTTTTTTGGAGTCTATTAAAAAAGAGTCTTCAGAGATTTCAGATTCGTGGATTATCTATCCACAAATCGTAGATTTCTTTTAGATCCCGAGATATGATGAACCTTCTAGTTGATCACAGAATACAATAAATTTGTTTGACGTTATCATAATACATTTTTATAAAAACAAAGTAATAAAAGGTATCAGTGCGATTTTGATCGTCAATCATACTTAGAATGATAAAATAAAACGCGAATTTGAATCCTGAAACTTAGCTACGAGAACTTAATTTTAATTAAAGCCTACTTGATCAAAACTTGTGAATAATATTCTTATTCGCGATCTCTTAAAATATCATTGACCTTTCAAAACTAGCCCAACTATTTTAAGACTGAAAATTTTCGCTCGTTCTTAATATTTTTATCATCAAGGTAAACAGAGTGCGTTTGAAAAGTAATTATTTTGATTGGAAACTAGATTAAAGATGATGGATCGTATAGTAAATCATACTGCACGATATCCGCGCCAGATTAGATTTGTTAATCCCTCTGTTGAGTGCCGGGTAACATTGGAGATAAAACTGCGAATTTAGAGCAAATCTTTTGGAGTTTGACTAATATTACAAAGGCGGTTGTGAATTAATCGGGGCTGTACGTGCTAAACACCTTAATAATACAAATTGTATGAAACAACACTCTTCCATACCGTTTTTTTATTTATTAGATTGAATAACAGTTGTTGCTATTTGTTTTAATTGAATGTGAGAACGTATCACCACCATGATATTCAATTATTTTCTTGTGAACAGCAAAATAGTCGTTAAAAACTAAAAACAAAGATCTACAACAAACAGATGGAAAAATTCGTGAAGTCCGTTGGTTCGTTCCGTAGCTCAGTTGGCGTCGGGCACGGTTTGCTAGGAGACGTTGGTTCGAATCCAACCGGATCGAAGTGAACTTCTTCTAAGTGTTCGATCTTTGTTTAATATTTATAATTGTTGTTACATCAATTAAAAGTATAATTTTCGAGTATTTTTTTATGATACCAGGTGACGGTATGGACTAGTTGTGTGCCTCACAAAGATCTGAGGGGAACTGCCAATGTGCCCGTCACCTTGCACATGTGCCTGTAATTTTACCAGCACCCTGAGCGTGATTATCGTAATATTTTAGTGCTATAAAACACGAATACAAGGATACAAAAACGATACAAATAGAAAAATAATAAAAAAACTTTACTAGCAGAAGCTTTCAATTCTGGTCGTAGATGACTTCAGAGTTATCTAGCATGCATTTTTTAGTTAGAACCCATCAATTAAATTTAAATACCCAATAAATGGTGATGTCAGACAGTACCGAATCCGTGATTCTTTTCATTGTTGTTTTTGTCAGCTGTACTATTGTAGTGAATCGAATGTGAAACCAGCTTTATAACTATAATAATAGAATTATTTCTTTCTCAATAGATATCATATTTAAGAGATAAGGTCCAGAGCAATGAATGAAATCAGTGACAAATGTGCGCACAGTTAAAACATATAGTACTAGAAATCTGAAAATTGGAGGATATGTTACTTTTGTTTAGTGTAGGAGAACTAAAAACGGATTTTCATTAATAAACTCCTAAAAGCTTAAAAAAATGTTTGTGAGAAAAATCGTAATCCTTGAACTTACAAAGATGAACTTTAGTATAAATATTCCATAGTACAAATGGTAAGAGATTGGCATAACATTTTTTCAAAACTACCCGCAAATTTCTGTGAAATGGGGTATTAAAATTTGTGTGAGAAGTTTTTAACGCATGGCGCGATTTGTTTTAAACTTCTTTCTTCTTTCTTTTAAACTTAAATAGGCGTAACCAAAATACATAATGCATGTAGTTTAACTAGTAACAAAAAACGTATTAAGTGAAAAAATATAAAACCCGGTTTTTTTAATATGTTTAGTTTGTGTTCCAATATCATCTGATGTTCTTGTAATTCCTTACAAACATTGGATAACGTTTCCTGTAATTATTGAAGTCTCATGTTCTGCATACGTAATGTAATCGAGTTACGAGACTTTAGGTGTCGGGTTTTTATGACATGTGGCCTATATTTCGAATAAACTTCCTCTCACTGTTCTATATTAATTTGTATTACGAATTTGGGTTTTTAGTTTTTGGTTTATGCTCTGCATTTTTCTTTTTTATACGATCTACAGATATGTATGACGATTTCGGTGGGCCAGTGACTTGCACTGTGGGTGCTAGATGGGAAGGTCCCAGGTTCGATTTCTAAATAGATTCTGGTATTTCGTATTCGAATAGCGTCCCGGAGATAATTTTACTACTCGGGTTCTCATTGTATAGGGAATTTCCTTCTTTCAGACGTTTATTGAGACGTTATAATAGATCTTTCATAGTCATAAACTTTAAAAGTGTTTATATACACTACATGTGTATAAAGTACGATGTGGAGTACGTATACTCGTGTATATTAAGTTAGTTTGTATGAGGATTGTGTATATTTCATCCTGATGAACTGCCTCCGTGGCCGAATGGTTACCATCCTGGACTGCCACTCAGAGGTTGCGGGTTCGATTCCCGGGCCGGGAGAAATATTTGTATGACCTACATTTATTTTTCTCATGAGTTTGGGTGTAATTTATGGATGTCTGCCTATGTATATGTCCATGGTACCCGCGATACAGGGTTTCCCAAGTGCAGGGCTATGAATGTGATCTTGTGCACGGGGAAAAAGCGAAGGTTCCATAGTCTCTGCTTTCTCCAGCGTAAGCTCAAATTGAAACTCACAATCGTAGATTCTTTTTAAAATTTAACCATTAATTGCTGGTAAATTAGTCGAGCACGCTAACTTACTTAGTTAAACCCGGAATTAATTTACTTAAGTCATTAACGTGTGTCAAACTTATATACTTCTATATAAAATAACTTACTGCCAGTACATATTGTGGCCGCAACAAAATTGCAAAAGTTAAATTATAAAAAGAGGGTAATTTCAAAAACGGATTTAAAACAGGAATTGAAGTTTCTAGCAACTTAGTTGGCTCGGGGCCCCGTACGGCGCACGCGCATGTTTGCAGCTATATCTTAACTTATTATTGTGAATATCTTTGTAAATATTGTGTTATCACCTAATAAGACGTCTTTAATAAAACAAACGCCGTTCGTGTAAAAAAGTATCGATAAGATAACTAAAATATAGATTTTTTTGTAAATAAGTGTGTGTGTATATATAATAGTATAAAATAAAAACAAAAAATAAAACATAACAAAAAACTTCATTCCTAGTGTGAAAATTAACAATAATAGTTCTTAGAATTAACCTCTTTAAGTATTGTTTTTTTTAAACTAATAAAATAATGACAAGCATTTTGGTGTTGACTAAGCTGAAGCGATCCATCAAAAAGTTACTGACGAAATTGTAAGTAGTTGATTACTCATAAAAAAAAATTATTCAAAGTAAATTGTGGGTGCGAATCTGGGTTTTCTCAGAATTTATGTGCGAAATTTAAATTGAAATTTACCATGAGCTTTTCGGAGAAGGAAAACATCGTGATGAACCTTCGTCGACGTACACGTCGAAGAAGGTTCACATCCCTCGGAAAACGTGTCCCCAACCCGCATTGGGCCAGTGTCGCGGGCTACAGCCAAAACCCTCGCTTGAGAAAATACCCGTGGCGAGGAAAGGCACGTATATAATCAAATAATCGTAGTCCGAGGAAACCCGTGTTCAACTGCATACAATATCTGGCAATTTTCTCCTAGCAAATTGCACTTGAAATCGTGTCATTGATTAAACTCTATTACTAATTCATAAAGCAGATTCCGCTGTTGTGCTGAGTCAACAAATATTTGTACACCTTTTTGTCTTTCAACTACGCAGCAGCTATATAAGGCTCAATTTACATTGCCGCGGAATGGAACGGAAGCGAAAATTTCGCGAGAAGGCGCGCGCGGTCTCGGGAATTATCGAGCATTCGCGAGCTTGATTCCGATTGTGCTTTGCGGTTGTAGTATTTCGTCGACGTTTGACATTACACTGCGCCAGCCTTCGCGCCCCTTCATGAAATTCCCGCGAATGCGCGAGAATATGCCGGAAGCGCGCGACTTGTTTTTTATTCAATGTTATTCCACAAATTAACGTAGTACTTGCTACGCAGTGGGGATTTCTGGAAAAAATCCCCATCATGACATTATTTTACCTAATATACTAAATTTTTGGTGACATATTCGTAGTTTGCCGAAAAATCTATAATTATTGATTTTTAGCGCTAATGTCACTCAATGACACGACACATAGATTAATTGTGCTTTCCTTAATTTTATAATTTGTATAAAATATTGAATTATTCTTAAATATGTATTTGAACAATATAACAAACTAATTAAAAGGATGACACAATACAGTTAACAATGCTATATCTAAAAGGGCCAAGCCTGTTGAAGCTTTTACATTTTTAAAAGAAATCGCTCACTTGGTCCATGACATAGTAAAAGCCGTGGACAAAACTGGAACCAGAAACCTATGCGTTCTCGAAAGTTTGGCAGGAGCGAAAGGAAGCCTATATCGAGAAGTGGGTGATACAGGGCTCAAATTAATGAAGACAAAAAGAAAACTTTATTTTTCTTGCAAAGCAAACAGCGCTCTTCACTTCATTGAAGACGGTTACAAAGAAGCAAGGAATTATTCATCCTTCAGATGCAGAGGGAATTGGTTAACGGTGAAATAAGAATTGCCAACTTTTTGGAAAAAATGCGATAAAGTTGAATACTCAATACTCAATATATTTATAGCATTCATATGGTATACATTTATGGTAGCATTTAAATTAATATGAAGTATTTTTTAAAATATTACTTACTTTTTCACTGTCGTGCTTTTGTAATTGTAAGTTCAGCTCGAATTACAGTTTAATAAATTTTTTTCTGAAATAAAATTTTAGTACTTCGTATTAATTTTTTATTACATTGTGATAAAGAGACTACAATACATTTTAGGTACCCATGTAGTAGAATCGAGTGACTTTTCTTAAGCATTCAAGGGCGAAAATAAGTAAATTGTTTAATTAAACGTTTAAGAATAGTTCAATATTTTAAAGCAATAATATCTATCTAATAATATCTCAAAACTCCCTTTTAAATTAATGCACCACGAATCTATTATCTGATAAATTTAATATTATAGGTAAAATAACATCTTAGTGGGGAATTTATTCCACGAATCACCCCTGCGTAGCAAGTACCACGTTAGTGGGGATTTCTGGTAAAAAAAATAAGGATCTCCACCAGTAGGGATTTTTTATTTTGTTACAAAGATGACAAAAAAAAAACCGGTAGCCGAACGGTTTGACTTACCGCCTCTTAAATAGAGGTGCGAAATTTACAACAAGCTTTCGTTGAAGGGAAACACCATGAGGAAACCGGCCCTTTCTTAATACATAAAAATTATATAAAAAAAAAAGAATATATAATAAATAAATAATTGCTCTTACGGTTTTAACAACACTTTCGAAATGGCACATTGTAATTGCGCAGCTAGGACTTCCATGGGATGAGTGTGAAGTGGGTGTAAATTCCTGCAATATAAGGTATTTATTTATTGTTTTATAAAAGGTTAAAGTTTGCTTAAATTTCAGAAAAAAAAACGTATTTACCGTTTCTGGCACTAAACGCAGATAAATCGATGGAACAGCACACGGAAAAAGTCTTCGAGATTTTTTTGTCTTTTGAAAATTACTTTCTTTAAAGTGCTCCGAACAAATCGTGCTCTGTTTAGTAGGAAACCAATCTTTCGACCTTCCTGTAGCTTCAATCCAAGCATCTTTTATTTCGGGTTCATTGGGAAAACTTAAAAATGAAAATGCTCTACGTTTATTTATGAATTAACACATACTCATTTTCACACTGGCGACATACAATGCACAGGAGATTGATACGGCCATCAGAAATCAATTTAACATGAATGCTTTCGCTTCGGTATAATATATATTCGGTATAACATATAACACACTTTAATCACAAAAATTACACCAAAAAAATTAAAATTTTTTGATACAAATATCGATAGTCGATAAACATCGTTAATGAACATCACTACGTTCGTGTCTAGTAATTTCTGTGTAGAAAAATGGAAAACATCGAATCATCGAAAAAAATTGAAATATTTATTAAATATGTAACTTACCGGTGGTACGTTATCCCACTAGTTTTGAAATTATTGTTTTGGCTACGATTTTTACAGACTTTTACGCTACAAACTGGCATTTTCTCGTTTTACGGGTTTCACGTCTTATGCGCATAACGTTCGCCGCGCCACTGTGGCGATGTTTGTAGGCGTGTCACCTTGATATGATCAATTCGACCATACCGAGGCGACACGAACCACGCCCCCATACCAAATCTCCCCTTTTTCGGCGCGGTCCGTAAAGCCACGGGCCGTGTGAAGCCAACATAACGTCGGCGAAGTTGAAGCATTGCTAAAAGCGTAAGTAGTAGTAAGTAGCTAGCCACATTCCTTTTTGTATCGATCCTTTTTTTAACCGACTTTTAAAAAAGGAGGTTTTCAATTCGACTGTATGTTTTTTATGCATGTTACGCGATAACTCCGGCGGCATAATTTGTGAACCGATTAGTGGTCACATATAAATCTGCAGAAAATATTCCACCTCTAAAAATGGCAAACTAGGGGATGAATCCAGTATCGAGCACTTTCCGGTAATCGATTTCAATTAAACTTGGCAAATAGATACAATTCCACGAACTTTTGAGATTGGGTTTTTAGTACTCGTACTGTAGTGAGATTATTGTGGAACCATTTTGTTTGTAACAGAAGTTTGATATAGCCCTTAAAAACCGTTAGTTTAAAAGAACGAGCAAGTTGCGAGAGGTCGCTATTGACCGCCGTTGCCTGCATGCAAAAAGCACCCTTGTCTTTGTTGACTACCTCATTCGTTTCCAGCCACTCACTGAGGTATCTGTACAAAATATATATTTACATAGCCTCATTATTATCTTAGAACATAAACAATCGTACTATTTCTATTTCGTCAATAAATACGTATAGTTAACAAGTAAGCCGGCTGAAACCGCTTTCAACTGGTTACATTTAGTTTTAATTCGTCCTGTCCTTACCCGTAATTGATATTTCCTAATGGGATACGGCTGTTTAACGTTTATGGGGACTTATTAACGTTATTGTTTGTATTCTGCAAATAAGTTGTGTTATTTCCTCTCGTATTAATGAGTGAAACAATTTTTTCGGAAAAAAATCGTGTAAGTATGTTCCTAACAATACATCATAAACGACAACTTTAGTTTCAATAATAATTTTCAAATATTTTTAAATAGATCGCTCTAAACTGTGATAACTCTATGCGGTAACAAAAGAAAGCGCAGGAGCGGGAGTGAGTGTCGTATAATCGCAAATAGAGATTTAATAACTTATTGTAAAAAGTAAAACCGGCCTCTAAAGTTCGTGGATTACATCTACTGCTAAGTTTTATTGAAATCGATTACCAGAAAGTGCGCGAAACCGGATTCAACCCCTAGGTTACCCTAACAGTAGGTTAGTTAAGCTACCCTTACAGGTAGAATATTTCCTTCAAATTTAAATAGAAACAATACTGCGGTACCCTATTTCCAACAAAAAAAAAAACATCAAAATCTGTTCACAAATGCGTAAGGTACCTATAATCGCGTAACATACACAAAAAAAAAATTACAGTCCAATTGAGAACTTCCTCCTTTTTTCAAGTCGGTTAAAAAGTGTCAGATAGTTTTTTTATGACCGCAAGTGACGGGACGTCGTCGTGCGCCTGATGGTGCGCTACACCCTGTCCATGTTAATTACAGTGCCACTTAGAGCTTTAAATTGCAAAGATCTGAGACGCACTGCCACTGCGCCCGTCACTTTGAGACGTAAGTTGACAAGTCCCAAGTGCCTGTAATTTCACCAACACCCTTACCCTTCAAAACCGAAATACAGTAATGCTGACATTACTGCTTGGCAGCAGAAATAGGTAAGGTGTCAGTACTACCCTGGGTGAACTCTTTCACAAGGAGCTCTCCCGCTACTAAACAACAAAAATATTAAACATACATTTTTGGTTTTATTATTTTTTGTATAAGTCATATAATGTTGATTATGCAGTGTTGTTAGTATTTTATATTGTAACCCTCTTTATAACTCCTTGTACAACGAGATTTAACACATGTTACAGCTTATGATGTGAAACTGCTATATCAAAAATAAATTGACCTAAAAAGCTCTCCTACTGCGCTAACACCGCAGTAGGTATGTGTTTGTTTTAAGCATCCTTTGAGGTCTTTTCATAATCAACATAACAACATTCACGGCACTATGTTTTAATTGGTATATAATTATGATAAATAAAATTATTTCAATTATAGTTGAAGATAAAGTATACAAATTATGAGGCAATTTCAAAATCCACGGTCAATAGCACAGTAATGGGTGCATATTGGCTGCTTGCCAAACAATCACTGTCTGTTGGGTTGACTGTACAATATCAATGTTAGTAACAGTAAAACAATTAAAAAATGTGTGTATATGACAGAGAGATGTGCATTGCACGTGTATGTGTGTGTACTTAAGAGAGAGAGAGAGAGAGAGAAAGACAGGAGAGAGAGAGAGAGTGAGAGACAGAGAGAATTTATAAAATGTAGAAAATAATATTTTAAGTTTTAATAATACCACGATGTTTTACCACCGTGACATAATTTTTTTTTATGAAATGACTCCACTAGTTTGTTATAATTATTAATACAAAGAACAAACACTTAGAAAAAGATCCTCCGATCCGGCGGGATTCGAACCAAAGTCTTCCAGGAAACCGTGGTAGACGGATGTCACCTAAGCCCCTGAACGAATTAGCAGGCCTTACGAATTTTTCTATGTTCTTGTTGCGAATCTTTGTTTTTGTTTTTGTACGACTTTTTTGCCGTAGCGCCATCTGTGAAAAATCTATGAAAGCTTTTCTACACTCAGTCAGGCAACCTTTACAGCTACCAGCAGATGTTTGTTACGAAATTGTACATAGCATTATGGGATTTATGTGGATTGGGTAACGTACAAACTAGATACGTCACGGTAGCTGCGGGAATTCCCAAGACTGCGCGAGAATTTTCCGGAAGACGCGCCGCCTGTTTTTCGGCTCGTATCTAGTTTGTACGATAAGCACATGAAATAACGTTCATAATGCCATGCGCGATTATATTTTGTGTCTTTGAAGTTGTTTATTTAAAATTTTCAATACATTTTTGTTATTGTCAGCGCTATGATTCGCAAGATTCCCAATGATTCATTTTCAAATTAACTACATTACTTGAGTAGGTACTTCAAGTTATATTTGTAGAATACTTCGTAGAATGTAAATATTAATATTACGTTGAACTTATACTCACAGAGACACGCATGTGGAGCATGTCATATGTCCTTTCATGTGCACGCCTTAATGTAGACGTGTTAACATACTGTATGAGTTATAGCTATGTATTCCGCCTTCAGTTTGCAGATTCAGAGTTTGGAATAAAAAATATTTTCAAATAAATCGTAGGAATTTCGAATATAGGTTTCAATTGAAAGAAACAACGTTTAAATTGCTTGTAGTTTGTAATTATTACCGGAATATTATTATTTGTAATTATATTTTTTCGTTTGTAAAACTAAGGATGCTAGTCAATTCCGAGACCGATGGCGTCTATATTTCTTCTTTAAAATACCAAGTAACGGGTTCACTCGGCGTTTGCGATACGCCTGTCCATACCAGTTACAGTGTCACTCAGAGCTTTAAATTGCAAAAACCTGCGTGACACTACCACTGCACCTGCCACTCTAAGTGTCGTATTCCAGAACTCTACTTAATGCTCAAGTCAGGAATTGAGTATGATTTCAAGCACTGGAAATACGACCCTAATGGCAAGGACTTGAGTATGATTTCTAAGTTGACAAGTCTCATGTGCCTGTAATTTCACCAGCCCTTCAAAGCCTAAGCAAAGCATAGAAAATTTCAGGACTTGCTTATAAATTGTACAAAAACTCGTCAAAAATATTTTTTTAAATCTTACCCGGAACATCATCCACGGTAATCAATTAACAAACTAACTAGCTACTTAATAATAATGTAGCGAGCAAGTATTACTGAAATTGTAACTAACGACGGTAATAAATTGTATAACTTCAGCCTTGTACCTGATCCAACATTTACGTAATATTTCAACTTACGTAGTAGTTTTACGTAGTTTAATTTTTTAAAGTCTTATGAGTTTTTTGTAAATGTTTAGAAGCGGTGAAGGTAAAGGTTGTGATGAAACCTGAATGTCGAAGAACGTTCACAAGCCTTGTTAGACGTGTGAAGTCCCTAACCCAATGATGACGGCGAATTTGTATTTATTGTTAAAGCTATTTTTCAACTCTGAAATGGTGGTACTTATGACAACATTGCGCGTACGGTTAACAACCGTAGAACTCCCTGTGAATGAGTTCGTCCAGGGAAGCATCAATTTTTGCCGCCAATCAGTAAAATCGCCTAAAACATTATGTCTCCCGTGGTACTACTAAACAGAATCTCCGTCTCTTTCCTTCCCGGGTCCCTTACTGACATTCGACCTTGGGATCCCGAAATCATTAGATCTATAGTCGTCGATGGATCAAACCCATCCGGGAAAACGTCACAGCAAGTAACGTCCCTTGCTTTATACCAAAAGTGTGGATGCCATTTTAATAGCAATAGAGCTCTTTATGAATAAGTTCAACCATATTTCTTTCTGCCGCCAAGTAATGTGAACAGCGTCCCGGTTTTCGAGGGTTGATGAAATTACAGACACATGGGACTTGTAAACGTTAATCTCAGCGTGACAAGCAGAGTGCCCTTCACATCTTTGAAAGTAAAAGCTCTGAGTGGCGCTGCATTGTGGGAAGGTATGTCGGTTACCACCTAGCGTACGATTTATTCCTCTCGTCACTTAGTAACATAAAAAAAGCATTAGCCGTTTAAAAGCATCGCAGGGTTAAATGTAATATGCCAGTGCTCTAAAGGAAAAATAGGTAGGGCTCGAAGCTAACAGTTTAATTTTCTAAATGGCAAGGTAACGCAAGACAAACATGCCCAGGCAAATATGACCTTTGTTACTAAGGTATATTTCAGGGTCAGATGGCACCATTTCCTATGTCACTAACGTTGTTTTCTATAATTATTAATACAAAGATCGAACACTCAGAAAAAATTCCTTCGATCCGGTCGGATTCGAACCGACGTCTTCTTGCATACCGTGCCAGACACTATACCAACTAAGCCACGGAACAAACCAACGGACCTCACGAATTTTTCTATGTGCTTGCGTCGTGTCTTTGTATTTGGTTTTTCAACGACTTTTTAGTCGTAGCGCCATCTATGAGAAATCTATGAAAGATTTATGTTGTTTTCTATCTTAAACTTTTCTTTCTTAACTGCATAAATAAGGCGTACAATTTTAGTACCCTTCCGAAAGCGAATATTTTCCGCTAATCACTACCACCAATTCATCACCTACGTCCTGCTGGGCACAGCTTAGGTCATAGTCCGCCACACTGGCCCAAGCAGGACTTCAAAAATGTTCAAAGGCTTGTGAACCTTACTCGACCTGCAGATTTACTCATCGTTAGCGAAAGATATTGCTATTAAAAAATATGCATTCCACAGTCGATTTCTTATTTGAGAAGTAACCGTTGTCCCACTATGGGATTACCAGCATTATTACAATAGTCGTATGTTGGTATTTAACCTTAAAAAACGTCGCATTGAAATCATTGCTTATTGGTGATAGTTACTGTACTGATGGTATAGTTAGTCAAGAGAGAGAGACAGAGAGAGAGAGAGAGAGACGGCATATCACAATCTACTCATAGTAAGTAATGATACAAATTTCCTTTTGTATCTTCGACGATCTTAAACCAACAAGTTCTGATACTTTTTTTAATCTTTCTAGAAGCAACACCTACTTTTCTACAGTTCGTAAATTTAACCGTGAGGCTTATCAAAGATTCCAGCGAGACATAAAAACACGATCATGTTTATTTTCCAGACTCTCAAAAACAACATCCAATGTGTTGATGATATCTCTTCAAAAGTGTTTCAGTTTGTCTGGGAAACTGTCCAAGAGACACTGGCAAGGAAGTGATATGCACGATTTTATTTTGACACCGATGATTGAGAGAAAATTTCTATAAACAACTTTATTAAATGGATGCTTCAGCGCTCGTTCCCTTATTTATTGTATCGTTGAAGTAAAAATTTTAGTCGTGATGATGACATAAATTATCAACTTCGTTCGTGTTTCTTGCCATATAAACTATATAAACTATAAACTGCACACTTTTATTACATTTTAAGCACCTCCATAACAACCTACGTAGGTAATAAATCTGTAGCTGACAATATTATCGTCTTTATGTTTTAAGCCGTGTTTAGTGTGACTTTGTATGCATGCCATAATGCAGTTGCCAAACAGTATAACAGCATGCCCAATGAACAAAAGACGTGAAACAAATGTGATCACTAGAGGACATGAGCTGAATTGACAATTTGCTTCAAAACGGAATTCGTGAATTCCGGGTCTATCATTTCTTTATTAGCATGACGAATTTCAAGGTCACACATTGTCAACGTCCAGCCATGGAGAACTTGATAGGGTCATGATGTTTTCCTACAATACAGCATACACATAACAAATGTAGAAGTACGTACTTCGTTGAATTTAATTTAAATTTTGTGGCGGTGAAGGAGACGGTTTTTTTTTTCATTTTGCTAAGTTCTCAGATCTTCGTGAATTTTGGTTGCTATAAAAATCATGGAAATTAGTATTCGTACTTTGGGCTGATAATTCATAGTTTTTGTAGAGTTTGTAATTTCTGTTTTTAGTTTTAGAAACTACTAGAGCTCATCGTGACCGTAAAATGACAGCAATTATTTCAGAATTGTAGCTAATGGACAAAAACCTTGACCTTAAACGGAGTCCGTGAAAAGATGTTGTCAATCAATAAATTTAAGTAATGTTACGTAAACGGACAATTATGGAATGTAAAGTATTTAAACTTAGTCTATCTAATCATCAGATAATGGGGGGTTAACAATACATTGCCTTTAGCTACATACAGGTTTGACGTCAATGTTTGATGGAAATATATTGTTCAGATAGTGGAGGAGTATCTGGCAAAAGCTGTGCATACAATCGTATACAAGCAAATGCATCATCAACTTCATTGAAATAGACATGATTGTGTCCGAATTACGTAAATCCTCGTTTCAGATTGGCAAGATCTTTGTAGTAAATTAGCATGGACCAAGCATTCTTCTTAAATATTCAGTTGTTACATATACAATTCAAGTTCGATTGTCTCCAGGCCGAATCGAAGTATTTGTTATGTATGAATGCGGTACACATGGAACGACATCCGTTGACGTTCGCCTGTTTTCAGTTAAGCCACGACCAGCCGATAACAAAGCCGTCTCTGACAGTATTTGAATTTGAAAGATGTTCGCAACTGGGATAACAATAAGTTAATTAGTGCTACCTATCAACTTGTCGGTGCGTGAATAAATACCTGTGTCGAATCCAAGTGTCTATGATTTCTATAAAGTCGACGTTCTTTTAGAGTCACTGCTCATATGTAACAGATGTTTGTTGAATGTTTTGTTGTGGTCATTGGTAAACAGTGTGTGCTGAGGTGAACTGCATTGCAGAGACCGGAGCTTGTGCGGAACACCGTAACGAGCGGTTGATTATGGAGGGCTGCGGCGGCGTGGGGTCGAGCCCCCATAACATAGCAATAAGGTAACGGGAGAGGTGCGTGTTCAGTCGCCACCCACCGCTGCGCGAGGCGTGGTGACCGAGGCGCCTCAAACGGCCGTCGCCGTTCAGGCAGTCAAATAGTCACCGTCGTGTCGGCCGTATGTATTGAAAACTCGCGGAGGCGGCAGTCTGGCAGTCTGCGCCAAATCGCGCGTCCGCTTGCCTAATGTTGGCGCCTTGCCGCAGCCGCCCTCAGTCAGCAAAGCGCCGTATCCCCTTTGTGAAGTGTCCGTGCCCACATTTCGATGCTCTTCTCTCTAATCGCCGTCGAGGCGATGAAGTGTAAAGAGGAAAACTGCGAGGTTGGCGTGATTCTCGAGCACAACTCTCTGATCGTGCTGTCGGTCAACAAGACCATCGTCTGCGTTTGCGGAAGGGATCGCAACAATCCCTTCGAGCGCGGGTAATTCTCATCGTTCTGCTTGTGGTACGATGCTTGATTACATCACTTATATCCTGTGTGCTAACGTAACTGGCGATTGCATTTAATTGTCACTGTTTTACAAAGTGGGTTCAAATGCATTGTTACATCGTTGTGCCACACTGCAGTTTAATTCTGTGTCAAACTTAACAGGCGTTAGACAAACATTGAGATTTTAATTGTGATGTCAATTATTTTCTGCAGTGAGAAACTCGTTTGCAGTCATTCCAATACATACCGTACAAGGTTGTCTTTTACCTGGTCAAGGCGAATTCCTTCTCCAATTGCAATATTTGTCTCTGCGCGTGCACATTACATTACCTTCAATAGTAATAAGTCATAACATAACCATACCCACAATTTCAGTGCACTGTGATTGGTTGTTTTATATAACAAGCGGTTCTATTTAAAACCAGTCTATAGAATGAGTCAGATGCGAAAACTCAGAATTGGAGTGAACAAAAAATCGATAGGTACTGAACTAGTTGCAGAAAGCCGAGTGACGATCGAAAGACCGGGCAAGGTCGCGGTCGAGCGGACATCGCCTCCGTTAATAAAAGTACCCAAACTGGGTAATTACCCTTACATTTATCATATGGAAATTTTAAGTGTGATATAAAAAACGAATACAACCGGCTTTAAAAACGAATGGAATCCCAACCGTTCCACCATTGTTCGATTTGTTGCTCCTACTACGATTCAACTCGGGAAAGGTATTGTAAAGATTTGTTTCCATTCATGTCAACCAAACAGAATATCTGATTTCGTATACAAATTTATAAGGGCTTTATTGTTGTACGAAGTTCACGGTCAGTATAGCGGAAGACAAAGGAGCCATAAAACGATAATTTTATTATCTTTAATATTTATTCAAGTGACAGTAAGCGGAAATAAAATGCCGAATATTTGATTGAAATAGACGAAATTAATGGGCCATAATTATATTGAAAATGTAGGCTGGTCTGCTTCACAGCCAAGTAGCGACGGGTGATTTTGCGCCAGACATAAACAGTCTTGTAAAGTAGTAATAAACGCGGAAGACACAAAGACACGTAAAAAAGATTGAAGTATAAACCAGTTAGGTGTTTTAAACACATATGTTGAAAAAGGTTGTTGAAACTGGAGGTTAAGCTTGATAGCCTTCTGTCTATATCAGTAACGAGTTAACCTACACTGACGGCCAGCAGGTGTGTGCCGATACAGTGCAGGTGTGTGCAAAACTTTCTTCCCACGTTTTATATAACACTGGCATACTTGTAAACAAACTTAGTCCTCCTTAGAATCAGCATTTTAAAACGACGGGAGTCTCGAAAGACCCGAGGCCAGATTTCGTAAAGTGACACGGATTCTCTTGGCACTATTGCGGCAGAATGACAAAAACAAAACATTGCAAGAATTATATTATTTGACATTTTTTGTCTTGTAAATTACTTTTTGTCACTTTTACGAGTAACAAAACTTATTCTGTTTGATTGTAGAATCAGCTTAAACTATTTTGTATTCTCTTTTACTAGGAATCAATGTACTTGCTATTCATATTTTATCTGTAAACACAATGCAATAAATTACCACATTGCAATCATTGACTTGCAATGCACTCTTTTTAGTATATCCGAAACGGCCAGGTCATAATACCGTTACTGCTTTGTATTCATGCGGTTTGTAATGCGGTTACGGATTAAAAACTCGTCATAAAATTTAAAGAAACCTTCGTGGCATTTTCTTGCTGCGGCGTCAAATCGATACACGTGTATGCAAATTTAATATAGACGCGGTATATAAATAAGTACATACACTGTTGGTTATCGATCTTTAACTGCCTGCTACGTCTTTTACAAATACTGGAGTTAGAAAAATCACAAAACAATTAAGCAAATTATACAATGAGACGGAACAAAAGCAAAAAATATAATTATGATCAAATAGATTAGGGTCAAACTTTTTCTCAGATACAATAGATATAACCTAAAAGTACAACATTATTCTTTGACACACTTATTGCCTATTACGAAAAGTACGTATTTATTATCTTTAATAACATTTCATTCAATAATACAGCAGTAAATTGCAATGATCGGACGATTGGTCGTGGCTTCACCAGCCATATTAAATTCGTACCCCTGTTGACTCCCATCATGAAGCTTGACGTCAATAGTGCAATCGAGCTCTTACATATTTCGATAAACCTCTATCAATTTATATTAAATAGGTTCTGTTGTCATGTTACCAGCTAGTAGTTCATGTTAATATGTTGTTTATAGAATAAGAATGATAATGATAATTCAATATTAACGAAACGAAAGAATATTGTTGTAATTTCGTCTCCAAACTAGCCTTTTCTTTGACTCATTTCTACCACTTATTATGAATCAAAAAGTTGATGTGCTTGAACGTCATATGTAAATCGTCAGTGTACGTTAGGTCAAAAATATAGATCAGTCGATTGGAAAAATTCCTCAACAATATTATGTTTCAGACGAACACTGATATTATATCAAAGGTGATTGACGTAACGCGTATCAAAACATGTTGCTATAGCATAAAACCATAAATACCACCGAATATAAATTATCTTAATTACTCTTAATTAATAAACATAGTAAGATAAAATATAACAAAAATGATTCAAACGTGTCTTCGATTATCTTACTTTTGTACAATATTCGGGTCAATTTAAGATTCCATCTCGCCATCCTTAGTTGTAATTTGCTTTTTAGGAGTTTGTTTAGGTGATCTCTAAATCAAAGGTTATCAGGCACTAAGAGTTAACTGCAGTTCAAATGGTGATGAAATCAATGTAACAGTCCCTCATTGTAGTTGTTCTGGAATCAAGGTTTGAAAGTCAATCGAAAACAATCACTAGCATTCTGCTGCAAGCGTATCAATTATTCTCGTCATAACTATACCTTGTTCTTTGTTATGGTTTAGATAAAGACTTGGAAGCGTGACTTAGAACAATTTTACTAGCAGATAATGCCATGTTTCACTTCTATCGATAGAAGCAAAATTGTTTTTCAAATGTTCACTGTACGTGCCTTTTTGCCTTCTCTTTTGCAATTATGTGTCCGTTTCTAATGTTCCGTTTTAAGTTTCACAATAACTGTTGCTTTGTCTGCATAATCCAATGTCTTCATATATTTTGTAAAGGACCGACCGAAATTCTTTCTAAATAATAATTTGATCTCCTCTAGACTTTTTTCAAGGGCAACGACTTATAATGGCTTACTACCTGTGTTTTTTGTACCCGGGCATTATATTCAAGTCAAAAGCCTGGAGCTTTGCTATAGTTAAGAACGAACTAAGGGCATTGCACCTTCCCGCTCTCCCTTGCCCTGCAGCCCTACTTTGCATTTAGGAGTCGAAGGTAGTAAATCATCGCCTCTTGTTCGTACTTACGCGTGCAAGTGTTTGGCGGAGAGAGATGCAATATCACCATTTGCTGCGTCTACTTTATCCATGGGCTCAGCTGTGCGTGTAGTTATAGCTATGTGCACATTTATACTTCGTGGACTTTGAACTCGGTTAATGGTGAAATGCAGAACGTTGCCTCTCCGATTTGTTGCTATCTACTGATCGATAATAATATGGGCTCGTTATATTAACTCGATATCTACAGCAGGGGGCCTGTTCTCTGTTTACTTGCGTAATTGTTTTTACCTATAAAATTGTATGCTTGAATATTTTATGTAACATATTTTGTATATAGTTGTAATCTAAATACCCAACAAGGTGGAATACCCACAACGCAAGAATATAAACGACGATAAAACCAGTTTTCTAACATTTTTCACTCACAGCCGTAATCGCATAACGTTTTACCTCAATTCGATGACGATCGAGTCAATAAAGACGAATTAATTTTATAGTTCAAGTAAGCGGGACA
Organism: Hyposmocoma kahamanoa; assembly: GCF_003589595.1. Taxonomy (NCBI): domain Eukaryota; kingdom Metazoa; phylum Arthropoda; class Insecta; order Lepidoptera; family Cosmopterigidae; genus Hyposmocoma; species Hyposmocoma kahamanoa. The sequence goes on along the minus strand of NW_020653854.1, from coordinate 3,420,317 downwards.
AACCAACGGTCTGTTCGACCTGTTGGGTGCGTCATTATCACTCACTACGAGTGCGGTATTCACCTCCACCACAGTTTCGTAGTTTTTCGCGGAAAACGGCCACATCGTCAATCTGGCCTCTCCCCTCCCGGGCACCTCCACACCCGCGTTGGCGCCGCGTCACGCGCGCGTCTATAAAAGCCTTGCGCTCCCCTCCACGATAACTCAGACGCATGGAGTACTCCGTAGAGGTCGTTTGGCACGAGCGAGCGCTTTGCTAGGCACCTGCCGGCCAAGTCTTCACGATACAAATCTAGTCACCGCGCAACTGAAACTCGCGTAACGCGGTCTGCCGCGCGTTCCTATGAACAGTGATAAGTGCAATAAACCCACTACAAATTAATTGTGATAATTTATTTAAATTAGTTATTAGGTTACGCGCGTCGATTTGACCGCGATACGGCTGTGAGTGAAAACTGTGGATTCGTAAAAGTATGTTGTGACTGCCTGACTGTAACTCTTTACCTGTGATTCAACCCAGTGTGCTCAGTTACTCTTGCGTTGAAGGACTTATTGCCACCATGGTTGGAAATAACGGTACTATGATGGCGATTCGCATCGTCCACAGCAAGCTGCGAAAACGGGAAGAGCACTCCGCTTCGGTGCACCCCGCCGAAGTTCTGCAGGCACCTACCGTGCCGCCCCCGGAGGCGCTTGCCTTCCGTCAGCAGCCCCTGTGGCAGTTCCCTCCGCCGCTGCCTCCGCCTTTCGTCTATCCTCACGATCAGGTCAGTACCACAACCACCCCTTTCTTGTTTTCATATTTAGATTCTTGTCACGCAAACAGGATTCTTATTCTGAGAATGCAAACTAGTTCCAGCCGTTATTCTTGACCCCAATGCTATTTTAATAAGCCAGCGCGCGCAAACTATAACACATTCCAGTTAGCAAATGACGTTGCCTTGGCAAAGTTTCGATCAAAACAATATGGAAAGTTGTACCTTGGGAATGATGTATTGTAATGTAAAAGAAATCGTGACTGGTTCGACCCGCGTCCCCGCCACTAGGCGCCACAAGAGAGAGAGTCGGTTACACTCGCAGCTCGGTCACGATATCTAAGTGTGAAATAAATTTAAATGTCGGGACACGCTTACGAAGTAGAAAGCTGCGCAAGGCGAGCATGTTGTAACACCTCGACCTTCTTTGGCTGTCTGTCGAACAAAGGAGGCTAATGCGAACAGCGCACCCTGAATTTGCAATATCATTTCAACCTTAATATCACGCTCTGTTTATCGACTCCCGAGGTTAATAAAGCCGCCCAGTCGGATCAATTGTGAACAGACGCTGACCGATGATTGTAAAATGTTTGCATGACCACACATCGAGGCGCCGCACCAGGAAGCCGAGAATGCTAATGTGCCTTTGAATAGCGCATTCAAGGCTCGCCTCGTACTCGTATGGCCTCAGTTTACTTAACAATGCTTCCTACACTGGTTAGAAATGTTCTCCTTAATAGGAAAATAATATCCCATTATAATTTGAAAAAAATAGGGAATGAAACGGAAACAAAGTGTAGTCGTAACAAACAATGAATGCGAACAGAGCCACAAACAACCTTCGTAGTTTTACAACACGACCTTACAAAGTCTATTATGATTGTCTAGGTAGCGACGAAATACACCATACAATATAGTCTTAAAATAGCGTGGGCATTGTGTAACGGCTGGAAGTTATTTCGACACTGCGAATGCAGCAAATGCATTGGAGACGGTAACGGAACCACTAAATCGGGCTTCAATCCTTAAGGTCATTAAACCCTATGAACGCGCAACAGATGTCTTATACGTTAAAGAGGTCATTGGACTAAAGACTGTTTTTCTTTCTTTATAGGACAACTTGATGCAGCCCATTGGGAACGAGCGTGCGAGTTTCCGCAGCCTTCGCAAGAACATCGGCGGTCGCTGGAAGCGACTGGTGAAAAAGAAGCCTGAACAGGAGGTGTACACGATTCCGCCCGAGCTCAAGCCTCAGCTCAAACAGATATACGTGTATTAACCTAAGCTAGCACGCTATTAGAATCGGCACAGAAGCAGGACACTTCACGCTGAATAGGCGATGACATCAACCACTCTTCCTTGGTTGTACTTTAAGCGAAATATATCAATCATATCTTTTACTCGAATATCAAAATTGTATCAAACATCTGCACGGCTCTGTTGCCATTTTATCTTTGAACATATCGTTTCGACCAATTAATTCTAATTACCAATATTACTAATTGAATTTTCCTTTCATTCAGCACTATGTTGTGATGTATAAAGCCTAGTTTCGTATTATTAAGTATTAGAACACTGATGATTGTGAGTGTTTATTCCGTTGCAGATATCTGATTTTTTGTGTAAGCATGAGTGATAGTCAAATGAATTTAGTTTAATTAATTTAAAGTTATGAATGATTTTAGGAAGATGCGGTCGCGCATACTAGTGACGAAAATCCAATAATTATGATTAAAATTATGATGCCTTGTTAAGTGTAATTATGACTATTAGGGCATTTTGTAGTTCAATAACTTATTCTAGACATGATCGTGTTTGTAGCTGAAAATCGATCAAATAGTTTTGTGGAGCTATATATACATGTAATTCGTTTGTATCTATGTGCGATGAGATTGTATTGTACAACGTCTTATTGTTTGATGCAGTATTTTTATATTATTCATTCGTGTTGTGAGCGAGACTGAGATATGGTACAATTTTAATATGTAAAGTGACCCTTGCTGTTTAAATTGAATATTTTCTGATGTTATTGACTGTAGAATTCCATTTCAAGAACACAATTTCACTGTAAACGAAGAATTATGAATGACCTAGTAGAAGTTGCATGTTGTGGTAGTGTAATTTTCAGATTTTCGTCCGGTCCTCGCTGTGATGTGTAGACCAATTGGAACTAGAGGCTTAGCACATCGAGTTGAAAGACAAAATGCCTTTAAATTGTCAATTAGAGCCGTCACGGTGCGAAGGGCCAACGGACGAGAATTTTGATAGCTCATATTGAGCCTGATATTGAAGAATTAAGTTGAGATAGCTAATAGGTACAATTCAGCCATGATGATTATCGTTTTAAATCTAACTATTGCAGTAGACAAACACCATGTTATAACAATTGTAATTTAACAGCGTGAGAAGAAATACTATTTGTTTAGAAAATGTAATCTTTCATTGAAATAATGAAAAATAAATTCCATCAAGATAAATATTAAAACTTTGTTTCTTTGCCTTTTGTCCCTCCTTAAAGACTCTAACAGGAAACGAAAATAAACAATATTGCAACTTAAATAGTAACTAAACATATTACAAGTAGTAAAACAATCTATAAAAGTTGTTAACGCAGCACAAAAAGATACAACCACGATCCGATCATCTGTCAATGCAGTTGGTGAGTATGTTCCTACATACGGATGAGCAAGCATCTCAACTGTACTTGACCTAGAACACCTGACCTAGACATAAAATAAAGGCGAACACGAATATTAAAAAGGTTAACTTCAGACGACTAAAGAAACTAAGAATAACTGTAATCCAGGCAACGAATTTATTAATGAGTGCTGTGTTCTGTTTGTAAAGAAACCAATGCGGCTTCCTAAGAGCCTATGTTTAATTAGAGCAGGCCGAAATTATAGATATCAGTTAGGGCAGAACCCGTAACAATCTAACAATCGACATGATTTTAAACTTAACTAAAACAGCTGTGTATCTTTCATACCTACACCCAATAGTCTACGATAAATAGCAAGATATTAAATTGTAATCAATATAACTCAGACGCATTACATTGATTAGAATGGCGACGAGAGAATCATAAGCAACTATCTATACAGTAGTCTGTCGTACTCACCTAACCTTAGCCTACTTGTTTAGAATAGGTGGAAAATGTTTAGTAAATTGACCTAAATCAACACATATTTATGTTTACGCCCTTCGATTCCGATTGGGATGAGCAGAGAATATCGATTGCTACTTAGCGTGATCCTGACCAACCTTTCTTGCCTCACTTACATTCAATAGGCCCTCTTATTCTTCTCACTACGCACTCCAGCCTTTTTAAAAACACTCTCAATTTGATCTGAGGATGTTACTTTTCCAATGATGCCTTTCACGTTAGTTCTATATACTTCTTTCATTAATTCATCCGCTTTTTTTACCTAAACCACTTCAACAGGGTACGTTGAAGTGGTTTTCTATTTCTGCCACTAATTTCGCTTTCAAATCACATCGTTTACGTTCATCTTATTTCTATTGCATTCACTCTGTTCTCGTGCTTTTTCCACCATACCCGACATTTACTTCCATACACATAGCGTTGGAACCAACACAGCATCAGCTTTTGACTTTTGTAAGAAAAGCTAAATAAAAAAATCATTACCGTGTTAGGTAAATAAATATACGATACTGCCCTCCTTGTCATTTATGCACATGAATTTGGGTGACTTTCGAAATATTGGCACCTAAAGTATTCATTTTCTTTGGAAAATGTCAATTACGCAGATTTTGCTTAACTATTAAACTGAAACTAAATTAGATATTAAAAACCGATTAGACGGGGTTGTAGCTGATCATAGATATGCTATAATCTCAATTTCTCTAAAAATGACGATTGGAAACGAGGGCAAGGTAGAATTGAGTATCTGAGCAAAGTAGTCAAGTATTAACAGTCAAAATTCACGCATCAGTTTGAAGTTACAGTCTTAATTTATCTATGTTAAGCAAACTGAACTCGTTATTTTTAAGGCGTTTGCGAAAAAATTGCGAGCTGCCACCTATGTTACGGAATTCTAGCTGACTCCTCCACTGGTACCTGATAAGAATGCTGATACAAATCAATCTATCGCTGATGTGCTGTATAAACACACGAGGCAATTAAACTCCACTTCCGGACACGACAGGTTGACGCAGCTCCAGGTAAACGAAACTACCACTTGGTTTTAAATGTTCTGAGCTTCTCAGAATTGTTATAAACTGTTGTTTCTTCTTCCTAAAGTTTTATACCTATTTATTAGATATGTTATATTACGAGTTGAAATCTTACACGGTTTCGTAACAAATACAACGAATATTCGCATTAAGCATATCATGTTTTAAATTATAATAGGTTCTCACCTTTTTTTGCGGCCGAGAATAAGTTTTCAGTTTTGGAGTAGCGGGCTCTGGTGTGGTGTTAATCTCCATCAAATTCACGTCAATCTCGTTTACATCTAGATCCCAGGAAAGTTTACCGAATTCCTCTGTGTTTATGTTTTGCGTGGTCACCGTGTCCTCATCTAACGCAATATCGTTTCTAGAACATAACTTGATTTGCGGTGTCAAATTTGGAATCCCAAAACGTCTTTTGAAATTTTTTATCCAGCACATACTGGCTATAAAATATGCTTTTTCTCCATTTTTGCTATAAAGACTCTTATGCAAGGCCAGAGCTTTCTTTCGTAACATTTTGTTAGTTATATGTACACCGCTCTCCCGTTGACTTTGAAACCATTCGTGTAACGCATAGTCCAGTTCTTCAAATTTTGGCCGTTTCATATTGACGCGCACGGCGTAATCTACATAATTTGAAGCGAATTTTTTTAAACGCTCTCTAGCACCCCAAATGCTCATAATGCCTAAGTCGTCCGTGCCGTATTTCACAGCTAGCATGTTTACATCGGCACCCGCCTCGTATTCTTCCAAGATGTCCAACCTCTGCCTTACTGTCAGTCTTAAACGTTTAGTCTTCATTTTTGCTAATTGAATCGACATGTACACTATTTTATATCTGATCAATACCGATAAAAACAATAAACAAACAAAAATACTGTACACATAGACGTATCTAACCTCAAACTATCAAACTGACAGTTAGGTCTGCAATGCAGCAAAATTTAGTAAGCCACAAAATTCAATGTACTGTGATACTTTGTCAAAATGTAGATGGCGCTGCTATTTCGACCAATCAAACAAAGTCATTTCTTATAGTTTTGTGTTTATTACAATAAGTAATGACATATTAGATAAAAATACTATAAAACAATGTACTCACTCATATTAATATCATTTGCTAATGTTAGATTCTTGTAAAAATTTTACAACACTATGTCGGTAAAGTAGGTATGACAGTCGCCAGATACTTAAAAGGATTAAGTTTATGAGAATTATTTGTTTACGAGACAAAACTACATTCGTGCTAACTAAAGAAACATTAAAGGCAGGATTGTAGTACGCTAAATGAAATTAAAATTTAATTCATATTACTGTTATTCTCATTTTTAATTTTTTTATAAATTACGCCATCTATCGAGCTATAAAATAACCACAGCGAGAACTAGATGGTGTCAAGCCGGTATAGTTAGTTATAGGGCTGTGGAGTTCATCTATAGCCTCACAGGTGGCGCTATATACTTAGGTCTCGCCTCACCTGTCTAGTGCTTTGCAAGTTAGTTAGTCCTTAATTAGAAAGATGGCGTTGTATAAAATAATTGTAAATGAAATGTAAGCATCACTTGTTTCTGTTCCGACCACAATGTCGAAAGTAAATAATAACTTTAGGCATGATTTTGATGTTGTTTGTTATTATACTATCAGAAGACATGGTTATAATTTTTATGACACCTTATAAATGCCACGTCTTATGTTATTTTATTATTTGGTTGGGGTTTAGCATTAGACTATTTTTCCATCCTATAAGGGTTTAGCATTTACTAGGTACGTAAACAGATGTTTTTTTTTTAATGGGAGAGTATGGGTAAATCCGAAACCATAGAAGATACAAGGAAACTGTCTTATGAACCATTAAGTCTTCTTTTGTGAAAACAATTTTGGCGTAGTCAATTTTTTTTTGTCAAGCGTGAGTTGTCCTAAATGAATTTGGTTGTCCTGAATGAAATTGGTCAAATTTTTTTTGTGCTAATCGGCTTTGTTTCGTGAAAGGATCATTTCATTGTATGGGACGAAAAAAATCGAGACAGCCAATGTTGGTCAAATTTCATAAAATAGAGATAAAATTTTTTTCAACAAAATGAATAAAATTGTCAATTTTTTTTAAATGCTAATATACTCAGTTTCTTATAAGGTTGAGCCAACCAGTCATCAAGAACTCGAGATCAATGCAATAAACACAAACAGTTAGTTCAGCCGTAAGTAGTTGAGGAGTTGAATATTTTACCAACTCCCCTCGTTGCAATATCAGATCGCAGCCACCATATTATTGTCGTAGAATTTCCATAGTATACCATTTCAAGTTGATCAGTGGAAGTACTGCACTAACCAGGAATAGAGCTGATGATATTTAAACGGTTGATCAGCATGTTCATCAGACATAGCAAAGAATCATCCCGATTGAATTAGCAGGACCTCAATTTTCTTCAAACCACTGGTGGTTGGTTATTGTAATTTCATTAAGACTGAGATCATATTGCTATTACATCGAGTATATAGCTAGAAAAAGAGACGAAATGTCATTTAATTTGTTTGAAAACTATTCTGCCAAATCATTACTGTGACAACCGCGCTCCGATTGACCATTTCACTTCAAATCGACCAGTTTAACTTGAGCTTTGCTTTAATAGACGAAAATTGCAAAATTACCTATTTAATATTTAATTACCGATGAAATGTGATTAGGTGTTTTGCTGTTTTTTCCTACACCACCGAATTTTTCCTACACCATTATTAGAGATATTATCTTTATTACAATAAATATAGAATATTTTTAGAATATACGGAGACGTACACAAAGGTCAGTTGTTGGCGCTGTACTATTTCAGTTTTCTAATTCGTAACTTCAGCGCAAACGAGACTTGATATTTGAAAGTGATAAGGTCCATTTGCCTGATGAGTCGCCAGGGATGGATGGCCGTAATTTCGTCTCTATTTCTGGTTATATACTTGATGTGCTATTAGGACAATATTTGCTATTATGCTAAAATAAGCTAAAATCTAAATTAAAGGTAGTGATGGCATTCATTCATTCAATCACAGATTATCGATGTAGCTTTACTAAAACTACCATAGAAACCACTAAGTATATCTTCATTTTTATCTCGTTCTTTTTATGTCAAATAATTTGTAGACTACGTCACCGACGTGCCTTAAATTCGTGATTGAGGAGCAGAATACCGAAAAATTGCAATGGCAGTCGGTTACTCAGCTTGGTTGCTAGCCACTAACAAGTCTGACTGACTCTTAACTCTTAGCAGAATACCACACAACTGAGATGATTTAAAATTAGTAGACTTTGGGACCCTGGGCCTACCACAACCTCTTAAAACAATATTAATTACTTTAGCCTTACATTGACTTTTCATACCATGACGCGCTTAAAGTTTGTAAGTATTCATTCACTCAGTTCGTAGTAATGACGCGATTTTAACAATAAAGTATTTTTTTTGTATTATGTACGCAGCAAACAAGCATACGGCTCGCCTGATGGAAAGCGGTTACCATCGCTTATGAACGCCTGCAACACCAGTGGCGTTATGAGCGCGTTGCCGACCCTTTAGGACCCTTGAAGTACTCCATGCTGTATTCCTGCGGGAAAACCCCGACAGGGAGTTCATTCCATAACCTAACTGTACGTGGTCGAAAGTTCCTCTAAAACCGTACAGTACGAGATCGACTCGGTTCCAGAGTGTGAGGATGGACTCCCTGCCGGTGGCTAGCGGTGCGATGGTAAATTGTTGCTATTGGCATCATGTCAAACAGTTCTTTAGAACATTGGCCATTGTACAAGCGATAGAACAGATATAGGGAGGCAAAGTCTCTCCTTCAAGACAGTGGTTCAATATCGTCTGTAAGCACAGGATCGTCAACAATTCTCGTAGCACGTCTTTGAACCGCGTCAAAGGGCCCAAGCTGGCATCCAGAAGCTGCCGCCCAAAGACGGACGCCCAAAGAAGTATTTCATGTGGGGATGGACTTGTGACTTATAAAGTAGCAGTCTCTGCTCCGAAGTGAAATACCGCTTAGCCCTGTTGAGCACACCAAGCTTTTTGGACGCCAGCTTGACTTTGTCATCTAACTGACTACGGAACTGAACGTCACAAGAGATGTCGACACCAAGGATCCCGATGCTCTCCGAGATATTTAATGGCTTGTTCTGGAACTGAAGGTCTGCAGAAAATGGAATATTTTTAGCGGTGAACGCGCAAACTTGTGTCTTGGTGGGGTTAAATTGGACTAAGTTTAGTCGTCCCCAATCAGAAACCCTCTCCAGGGTTTTTTCTGTTTGTGACACAAGTTGTTTACGGCTCTCTTCTATGAAAGACCAAGGGGACTAAGCATGCCCAGTGTAAAGGTGTCCACCGTGCTGTCATCCGCGTAACAGTGAATGCCGTCAGTAGACAGCATATCATTCATGTGCAGCAAAAACAGCGTTGGGGGCAGCACAGAACCTTGCGGGACGCCAGCGTTAATATCCAAACCGTCATAGCAAGTACCGTCGACGACGGCTCTAATGCTTCTGCTGGATAGAAAGCTGTCAACCCATTTGCATAGCCCCTCGGGTAGCCCGTGTGATGGTAACTTCGAAAGAAGACTTCGATGCCAGACCAGGTCAAACTCTTCGCCATATCTAGGCTGACAGCCAAAGCCTCACCTTGACTCTCAATGGCAGAAGCCCATCGGTGAGTGAGATACACTAAAGGGTGACTGATTAGGTCGTGACCTTCTAGGTATTTAAGGAGCTGGGCGTCGCATTTGGTATATAGCAGAGCCATCCCAAAGGTGGCAGCAGTACTCCATGCACAACCGGACTTGTACTTGGTACAGCCGAAGCAACGCCTCACCCTGGAAAGGATGCCAAGCTTCCTTGCTGCATTTTTGACCATGGATTCAATGTATCTGCCGAAGTTCAAATTGGACGATAGATCCATTCCAAGTAACTCCCCTCTTTTTAAGTTTTACGCGATTTGTACTCTTATCCACAATATACATATGTATGTGTTCATTGTCTTCATGAATTTCAAATTCGTTTTTATTCGTCTTTAAAAACACGAATACAAATCGAAGACGATCCGCAAAGCGCCTAAGGCTTTTCTGGAAACACGTGACGCGGTCTTTTTGTTGTGCTTTGAATAAGCCTCATTGCGGGTCGACAGTTCCTTCCCTCATTATCTCCCCTTCATTATTGCAAGGCGGAACGTGTCAATCTCACTGCTGGTGGATTAAAATTGTTTCCCAGGATTATGGGGTTGATACAATTTTGTCTATGGTATTTTGAGGTAACTTTAAGAGGTTCAATTAGTTTACATACATCGCAGAGCTTATTCTGATGTATTGTAATGTAAGTTGACAATTACGATGTTTGTAGCAGTAGCTCTTCATACCCTTAGTTCACACTTGTCGAATTATTTTCTTGTTCGGTTTACCGTATACCTAGGTTAAAAAAAACGTACATGCGTTTACATCTAAACGTTTTGTGAGTCAGTTTTCTGATACGGAAAAACCATTTCGGGGCAGAGGCCGGAAATTCAGCTGCAACTATCGTAACACAAAGTTTAAGATGGACGACGTCGTTGACGATGTTGCTGCAAGTTACGAAAATCCGAACCGGGTGATTGGGGCTGCGACAGATTCGGTTTTTTTACCGTATGCCGCTCACGATTTCCGGTGACAAGACACGGCAGCGAAGATAAACGAATCGTTTTTTTACTGTATAGTGTGATTTCACCTATAGATATGTTTGCATTCGGCACTGAAAAACGTCCAGAAGAACGATTCGGCAAACCGTCCAAGTGTGAACTTGGTGTTAGTGTGTGGATTCAATTTCGATCGGTTGGTTTGGTAACATTGATTAACCGACAAATATCTATAGCTCGGTGCAGATTATTTGCAACGCAACACGAATACTATGGATGGCACGCGCGCACGCTGCGTGTTTCGAACAACGAACGTCTGTTCCCGGGTGTCGAATTTGCAAGTGAAGTGCGAGCCGCCACGGACAACAAGTACTAATAAAAGAAGTGCGCGCGAAAGACACCCGGAAATAGACGCTCGTAATTCAAAGCACGCAGTGTAGTAAAACTTAGTCTTACAAAAGAAGTCTGGTACAAGAAGAACCTCGAGTATTAGTACAATGAAGCTTAGATATTAATTAAAGTTTAATAACTACGCAAGGTGTAAACTCTAACTAAAGTAGGTAAAAAAAACATCAGAGGATGCTGAGGCAGCAGCCGCCTATAGTAATCGTGTTGCATTACAAATAATCGTACCATCCAGATGTTCGTGTTGCATTACAAACAATTTGCACCGAGCTCTGCGATCAAACGATTATTCAACCTTATGATGGATTCAGTTGTGACGATGCGACCTCTTACATCGTCCCTCCACCTTTTTATCACCATTTTCTCTGGTTCCTGGCCACCTACTTTGAAATTTCGAATCGTTCTTTAATTTCTTATCTTCACTCTATACACAATTCTCGAGGAAAGAAGACGTGCTACCTCTCCTTATAAAGTTCCCGAACTGAATGGACGTCTCTCATCATGTATTACTCTATATTAAATTACTAATAACATTTCTTATAATATACGTTTTATAACGATGTAACGTGTTTGTGCACGTACTTTTTTGTGGAAAAGTTCGTTATGTCGAAGCTACCATATACGATTCCTGATAAGTCAAGAAACGACATACCTCTACATACCAGGACACCAACAGGGCTCTTCAGGCTATACTACATCTTACAACCTGCAGTACACGCTTGGACTGTGCCAGGAGCCGCGTGACACAGTATTGCATAAAGTGGGCTCTCCAATACGTTTTAATAGGCGCCTTGACGTCGAGTTGCGGACACTAGCCCGTTACACCAAGTACCAAGTACGTTTTAATATGTATACAAAAGAGTTTAGACCGATAGTCGATCGTTAAATCGTTCAATGACAAATCCAACTGTTCGATTTGGTGTAGTAGGATCTGTCTATCGAAGTTGATTCATCTCATTCGTTAGAATCGATCGACTGTAGATTGATTGGTGTGTTAACACCCTAAAACGGTAATACTTCAAGTCAAGGGAAGTCATTTTATCGTGCCCACACGCACACACAAAAACTGCCTTCGCTTGCGCAAGTTTACTCGCTATAAACCGCGACTGTGTAAACGGGCTTAAGAGAATTCGTAGCATTTGATCTCGACGAGACAGAGCGTTAAATAACTTCCCGTCACCCTCCTTATTTGATCGCTTTTCTAACTTATACTACTGGAAAATGGCCGCTTTCTGCACTTTGCGGAAGGAATATTGCAAAAATTTTATTTTAAAGATTTTAGATCAAAATTATTGACTTGAAGTTCTTTTCTTTGACACGCATGACAAATAAAGCATTGTAACTATTTGCTATTAAAATTCAACAGGCGCTTAATGTATAAGTTATAATGAAAACAATCTGGAACATTTTAAATTAAAAAGACATGTAAATCACAATTTGATTAGCATTCATAAAAAGTGTAGGGCGAATCATGAATAAATATGAACAAAGCGGTCACTCTGTTCAAATACTCGAAAGTGGGAGTCGCACCAAAAAGAAATTCTCTTAAGGTGGTATGTCACGTTCTTGTCTTCGTAAGAAATCTTTTGCACATTCGTGTCCCAACATTCGTGTTTTCTATGCACTACATTATTAATTAATGTTTTATAATAGTGTTTGAACGCAAAATTTTGTAAAATATTTTTAAAATTATTAGTTACATGATTACGTTGCATGGTTCTATCCTACCATCCCTGGTATATGTTGGTATGAATGTACATAAGTATGTGTTTGTTTCTTTGGCTCATATAAATTGAAAATTCGAGAACCCTTGTCTACTAGCTCACGAAGTCATAGCGTCTCATTATATTAATAATTAAAATAAATCTGTATTATATATTACACTGCACTAAATAAATGAAGGAAACAATAACTGAGTGAGTCTCAGACATAAGTTTTTTTCATCTTCGTTTCATCGTTCAGATGGTGATAAACAGCTGTATATAGCACAATTCACGACCATTATAAATGTTATGTTTGTCTTAATAACATTAGCTATGGCGATGACTCAATCAATCAATTAGTTCATTAAGAAAATTGATTCTAGTTTGTGAGGAATATGCTGCCTCGCATGGACTAATTTATAACGTCAAAAAGACTGAGTACATGGTCTTTGGGGCTGCCGGCAAGGAGAGTCCTGTAATGCTCATTGGAATTCCATTAAGAGAGTATCACATTTTAAATATTTATGACACTATATTGCCGACGACCTCAAGAACTATTGGAACGCGAGGGCAGTGCACTGTCGGTGAGGGCGAACAGGCGTTGGCGAGCAGGTTTGCTCGATGTACGGTGGAGGTGAAAATCACTCTTTTTAGAGCCTATTACACACCACTGTATGCGGGTGCACTGTGGGCCAGCTATAACCAAAACTTGCTCAGAGCCCTGCGTACGCAATATAATAACGCCTTCAGGACGCTGCTGCGGTTGCCACGATTCTGTAGTGCATCTGCCATGTTTGCTGAAGCTCGCGTCGACAGCTTCATGGCACCCTTACGGAAGAAGTCGGCGTCTTTATTAAACAGAATACGTGGCAGCAGCAACGGCCTATTGAAGACTATCGCGGATAGGAGTGAGTGCCCCGTGATGCGGCACTTAATAACAACCACAAAATCTGTAGTAGAATCGCTGTTGTCCGTAATAAAGATTTATTATTATTATTATTATTATAAATAGCAACGAACAAATGTTGTTATATATTAACGTACAAATTTCGTAATGAATAAATGGAAATTTTATTCAAATATCAAAGCCGTCTTAGCGCGAAAACGGCTCGCCGACAATCTTGTTGTCTTTCAGTCAATGTGACCGTCAATGTGACCGTCAATGTGCGGGGCATGGTGCGGTATCTAAAACTAGGGAGGGGCGGAGAATGTCCATTCTCGTTCATTGTTCTCTGACATTGTAAAAGTTGTTTCCAAAAATAAAAAAAAATAAGATGGAATATCTTTTCACAGGTTTATCTTTTAACTATTGTTAATATAACAGTTCTGTAATTTATTTACCCGATATTTTTTGACATTCACTCGGAATACAAAACCTCGACATAAATTCGTAAGTGTTGCCAGTTTTATCGAAAGAGGTTTCCTTAAATTAGGTAAATAAGCATGGGTGATAGGAGCATCGAATAATTTTAACTTTTGTTTGGAAGTTAAATAATGCATGCGTGTATAAACAGAACTACCTACAATCTAAATTACTCTCAAACCAATGTCTAATCGCCATAACATAAAAGATAATGTTCAATAACAGCTAAAATTTAGGCCTATAAATACAGAGAACTTTCATTGTTGTGTCTTAAAAAATCACTCTGGTTATAACATGTGCATGTTATAACCAGAGTGATTTTTTAAGAAAACATGTCAATAAAATAAAATAAATAATTATAATGTATATACATGAATTCACAAGCTTAAAGAGTTTCATTGGGAACCACAATTTTTGTCAAATTGGAACATAATCGTCAATTGGAATTGAATACGAAGTTAATTTAATATTTGATGGTGAGATTGCGCTGCATATCAAAATTAAAAACGAATGTTCGATCTATAGACGCGTAACGGTGGTATTGTTAAAAATATTTACAAAATAAAGGTTATTTAGATATTGTGTAACTGCGATTGTAATAAATATTTTGAACTATCAAAGTTTTTAAATTTAAAATATCTTAATAAAATATTCTTAACTTTGTGTAACGTAAATCAAATAATAACAATTAAATATTAACCAATATTGCATATAATTTACTTCATATTCTTATACCACTTAAGTACCTGTATTGTAAAATAACATTTCCAGTTTGTAACATTAGTATTATAGAAAGCTACCGAAGAAAATGCGGGAGTTTTTTCGTTGCATCTGGCAATATTACACGCACACGAATGCGCATGTCCCTACAGTGCACTTCGTAGTTGTCAATAAATGAAAAGCGGCTTCACTTCGTTGGTTGCGTATGCTCCATCTGCCTATTGTTTTGTAATCTGAGATAATATAAATTGTTTAATAAATATAAACTGTATTTCTTCCCATTTAAATTAGTTTTACACATAATAACCACGTATTTCCAACCATAATAGCATTAATTTGAATGTAAGTACACGTAAGAGCTCAACTAATCGTGTTAAGTCATTGTGATAGCGTAGAACCTGTAATTAGCGTAATATAATTTCTGTTAACGATTTAGATAGCTGGTATGTATTGGCACAGATTACTTAATAGTTACTATGTAACAGATATATCACTCTCATACAAAATCGAAATGCCTACGCTATAATAGCTTACTAAATCTGACTGACGATACCAGGCGCTTACTACGAGGAAAAAGGAGCCTAAGAACGCGCTCAGACAGGTGAAAATAACGTTGCCCGTGTGCAGGCGTGCGGAATCGAATGCTCTTAGATGAAAGATTTGAATGAGCGATTGCGACGACGTCGGCGCACTCAGAGGTAGGCACTTAACGCGTAACCCAGAGCGAGTGACGGAGCTCTGGTATTGGTTGTGTTTATCACGGACTTGTATATTAAACTGGACCGCGCACTAAGTTAATAAAACGACCCGAGTGAGAGGCTTCAAAGTAGTAATGCGTCTTTTTCTAAGAGAGTGTTCATGTTTCAGCCAGCCATTTTGTTTTTTATTTTTTAATTTTTACAGAAAATGTGGCCTCTTATGGATGACCAAAACTACTAATGTTATTTCATAATACAAATTTGTATACTTATTTGATATGCTACTTCATAATAGAAGGTTTCATTGTTGATATATATTTTTTGTATTATTTGGTAAAATAAATAAGCTAATTTTATTAAACCAAAATTTAAAAAGTTAATAGACTAGACACTGCCTAAGGTGAATTTATTTAGCGTTGGCACTTGTTAGACAAGGACAGACCACTACTTCGAGCTATCTCACGTGACTCGGTTTTTACTTTTACTTAAAATAAACCTTAACATAACCGAATAAGGCATAAATTTGTAATATTGGTACATCGAAGTGCGCAATCCAGTTTATTGACTTAAATATCGAACAAGAAAATATTCCATTTTGTTTTGTTTTTATTATAATGTCAATGTTAATAAATTCAATAAGTTAACTTATATTATACATATAAATATTTTCTCAAATAAATAGCAATAGAATACCTCAGTAGTACAGCTACTGAGGTATTGTATACATATATGAGCGCCTTGTGAAGGAATTCGACTAGGGAAGTACTGCCATTTCACCTATTTCTGCCGCCAATAAATAGACAGGAGCAGTTTTGAAAGAAAGGTGCTTATGTCTCATGGTGACGAACGCAGAGGCAGTGCCCCTCAGATCTTTGCGATGTAAAGCTCTTGACTGGCATTGCAACTGTTATGGACAGGGGTGCCGCTTATTACCACCAAACGCACCAATTGTTCGTCCCGTCATATGGTATCATAAAAAAATATAAATAATTTATACTAAGTTATATTTTAGTAAAAAGGAACACTGAATTTTTCTAAGTGTACGGTCTGTTATTAATAATTAGACTAGACTTAGACTTTAATAGAGGAGTAATTAAAAAAATAATTAATATTATTGTAGTAAATATTGACATTCAGTAAACTAAGTAATTCCAGTCAGCGATAATGGTAGGTAAAGGTCAAGAGCACGTCAAGCTTGACACTTAAAAGTTAAATCCAACTCTATGCTACTTACGATAAGAACGGTCCAAAGCGCTTGATGTGCCCTTGCTTGTACCTAAGTGAAGAAATAAATTTATCACAGATGGCGCTATGGTAAAAAACTCGTTAAAAACCAAAAAAAAAAGATCTTGCACTGATTGCCGGAGAGTGATCCAGAGGAGGAGGAGGAGTTCAAATCCAGCCAGATTCAATATTTTTTCCAAGTGTGCGATCTGTGTTATTAATAATTATAAAGTACACTGGAGTTTGAACATGTATAATTATGTTCCTGCACATTTGTGCCCAGATTTTAGTTTTACATGAAAATGAGACTGACCGCCTTAAAAGAGAACGACGCGGCCCAATTTCTTTTAACAAATTGTTCTAATCCATTTACCGAATTGCCAATTGGAGCGAGGCAGGCGACAATCAAGGAATGTTGAATTATAAAAGCAGTTTACATGACTTAACGTTTGGCGACGACAACTTCATGTTGTTTTTTTTAATATTTTACAGTAAAATTTTAAAAAAGTAATAAATCAAAGTGATGAAAATTACATATCGAAAGAAGGTTTATTTAACGTAAAGATTATTTTAATTTTACTTTCTTTTTTTTGTAACTTAAAATTGTAGTTACAATTTGTGAAGTATAATTGAATAATGTAACAAACTTACTTTATGTATTTACTTTTACTTCACTAAGAATCCGCTAGATGGCATTGACTCATTTGGCGTTATTTCTGAATCGCGGTGTTGAGATTTTCCCTCGAATGGTGACTACTGTAACACAATTTTGTTTACGGGGAGCTCAGTCAGGCTAACCAGGAGTTGAGTCCTTTTTTAGGAACTTATGTCCGGACGTTCTGATATTGATGTACGCTTATATAGGATGAAAATCATCGTCTCGCGTAACAGTTTCCAGAAGTAGAGTCCCTTCTTCGGAATAACCGCCCGGACCATCCGCATATAGGGAGAAATTGTATTGGCGTCATACAAGGTGAAAATAAATCTTTTTCTAACGACTTGGAGATTTCACTTGGCTGGAGCTGCATAAAAACATCCTACGGTAGAGAGAACCTCCCTTCTGTACAATAATTAATTTTCATACATTTTTGAATCTATAGCTTGCTCTGTTAGCCAGTAAGTATGGAATATATCGTCGTCGTAGGGCGAACAATCACTAAG